>NC_090654.1:263476888-263776888 GCF_040937935.1 Hyperolius riggenbachi | reverse complement strand
GCAGGGCTCAGGCGGCTGGGGGGACCCTCTTTCGCCGCTGCTCGCGGCGGATCGCCGCAGAGCGGCAGCGATCAGGCAGCACACGCGGCTGGCAAAGTGCCAGCTGCGTGTGCTGCTTTTTATTTGAGCCAAATCGGCCCAGCAGGGCCTGAGCGGCAGGCTCCGGCGGTACTGGACGAGCTGAGCTCGTCCATACCGCCCGGCTGGTTAACCCTTAGATGTAAAAAAATTGAAAGATTTTTTTAAATAATAAACCACATTTTTAGAATGCATTTTTAATTTGCTATAGAGCTGCCCTGGGTGTTAAAAATGATGCTCGGTTCACTTTAAACCCCTTTGCTCCCTTTTCACTGCCATTATCCAGGCTAGGTGTGAAAATCATCAGGTGTGACTAATGTTATCTGATTGAAGCATAGCAGGGAAGACTCCTCCTTCTCCCTAATGCTTAATGAGTTCTTATCTGCCTTCCATCTTCTGTTGCTTGCTACTGGTTGACCAGTGAACCATGAACAGCCAGAGGAAGGACAGGAAGTTGAATGATTCTGCCTGTAATTAACCCTTAAATGTAAAAAAAAAAGAGTCAAATGCTGTATATTGCGGCATATAAGACGACCCCCAACTTTTCCAGTTAAAATATAGAGTTTGGGATATACTCATCATATAAGACTACCTCTCTTCCAACGCCCCAAAAATAAAAAAAAATCATATACTGGTGTTATGTATGAACAGATACTGGTGCTGTACTGTCAGGGGCGTAGCGATAGGGGTTGCAGAGGTTGCAACCGCATTGGGGCCCTTGGGCCAGAGGGGCCCCGAAGGGCCCTCCCACAACTGCAGTATTAGCTCTCCATTGGTCCTGTGCTCATAATAATCACTTCTATAGATATTTTGATTAGTAGTAGTCATTAACAAACTGTTCCCCCTCCCCTTCTTACACCTCTGACACTGTAGTTGTTGTTGTTGGCAGGTTTTGGTACACCGTATCAATTGTTATGTATATGTGTATATGAGTGCTTGGGGGGGGGTCCAGTGTAAAACTTGCATAGGGGCCCACAGCTCCTTAGCTACGCCACTGTGTACTGTATGTGGTACCCCGTATATAACAGTACAGTGTTTTCCCCAGAATTTCTTTCCAGCTGGGTGGCATGAAATAGCAGCTGGGTGGGGCGAGATGAAAATGCAGGGCAACTCTGCTTACAGCATAGGAGGAGGTGAGAAGGTGAGCCGATGACAGCCCGGTGGTCACCAAATCTAGCCGGGTGGAGCACCCAGCTAAAAGAGCCTGGGGAGAACACTGACAGTATATAAGCGATTGACTGGTTGGATTGGTCAACTCTGCTTCTCCCTAAATGGACTGGTCAGTTCTCCCCGTCACCCTGTTTATCAGAGCGGTATGGAAGAATAAATTGTGCTGTGCCCATAAAACACGCCTCTTTCACCCTTCTGGCACACCCTTGTATCCTATTTAGCTACTCTTCCGTCTCTCAGATCTCGCACGTGTGCGCCTGCGCCTCTTCACTACAGTCCTCAGCAGCGAGATCTGAGAGTCGGTAACAGGATAGGGCGTATCACCCGGCATCAATGACACCCAGCGAATAAGACGACCCCTGAGTTTCCAGAAGATTTTCAAGGGTTAAAAAGTAGTCTTATACGCCAGAACGTACAGTAATTAATCACATTTTTAGCATGCATTTTTAATTATATATTGAGCTGCCCTGGGAGGTAAAAATGATGCTCGATTCCCTTTAAGTGTGGCACATTCCCTACACTGCTTATTATACACAGGGAATCCAATATTTGTTTTTCTATGACACTCATGGATGGTATTGTGTCTCAGGGCTTTTTTGATAACTGAAATCCATCTCGGATAACCGTGATAATCAGTTTGCCAGGTGAGCCCAACTAAAGGAAAACTACATTAGGAAGACCACTATTTTCAAGCAATATGGGGGAAACAAGGATCTCTCTGCTGCCAAAAAGCATGAAATAGTTGAATGCCTTGGACATGTTATAAAAATCTTAGGGATTTCCTGAAAACGTAAGCGTGATCATCATACTCTTAAATGATTTGGGGCTGACTCAGAGCACACAAGGGTTTGTGCTGATAAAGGCAAAATGAGGAAGGCTTCTGCTAGACAAATACATCCGATTAAGAGAGCAGCTGCTAAAATGCCATTACAAAGCAGCACACAGGTATTGGAAGCTGCTGGTGCCTCTGGAGTCCTGTGAACATCAAGGTTCAGGATGCTCCAGAGGATTTCAGTAATGCATGAACCTTCTATGCGGCCACCCCTAACCAATACTCACAAGCAAATATGGCTGCAGTGGGCCCAGAACTACAAGAAGAATAATTCTCAAACAGTCTTGTTTACTGATGAGTGCTGTGCAACCCTGGATGGTCCAGATGGATGAAGCGGTGGATGGTTGGTGGACGGTCACCATGTCACAGCAAGGCTGCAACGTCAGCAAGGAGGTGGCAGAGGCATATTGTGATCGTCCCCTTTAGGGTCCCTGACGGTCTGAAAAGTATGTAAACTTTCTGACTGACAACTTTCTTCCATGGGGCAAAAAGAAGAACCTTGCTTTCCAAGACAGAATCATCGTCATACATGACAATGCACCATCATATGCTGCAAGGAATACCTCTGCATCATTGTCTGCAATGGGCAAACAATCCTATTGAGAACCTCAAGCAAAATATCTGAGGGTGGGAGGCAGTTTACATCCAAACAGCAGCTCTGGGAGGCTATTCTGACATCCTGCAACCAGAGCCGGGTGTAGACTTTTTGCTGCCTGAAGCAAACTTGTGAGGATGTGCCCCCACCCCCCTCGATTAGGAATAATCGCACAGCACCCGACAATATGCACCCTGGGTTATAGCTACATTGCGACTAGAAAAAAAACCCTCAGAATAGGTGGCCCCAGTATAGGAAGTCAGGTATAGATGGCCCCAGTATTACTAGCCAGGTATATTTGGCCCCAGTATAGGAAACCAGGTATAGGTACTCCCAGTATAGCTAGCCAGGTACAGTTGCCCTCAGAATAGCTAGCCAGGCATAGGTTCCCCCAGTATAGGTAGCCAGGTATAGGTTCCCCCAGTATAGGAATCCAGGTATAGATGCTCCAGTATAGGTAGCCAGATAGGTGCCCCCAGTATAGGAAGCCAGGTGTAGGTGCCCCCAGTATAGGAAGCCAGGTATAGGTTCCCCCAGTATAGTTAGCCAGGTATAGATGCCCCAGTATAGGTAGCCAGATATAGGTGCTTCCAGTATAAGTAGACAAGTATAGGTGCCCCCAGTATAGGAAGCCAGATATGGATGCCTCCAGTATAGGTAGCCAGGTGTAGGTGCCCCCAGTATAGGTAGCCAGATATAGGTGCCCCCAGTATAGGAAGCCAGGTATAGGTTCCCCCAGTATAGTTAGCCAGGTATAGGTTCCCCAGTATAGGAAGCCAGGTATAGATGCCTCCAGTATAGGTAGCCAGGTGTAGGCGCCCCACCACACTGGATACACTCCTCTTGCTCCTCAGATGCTGCGCCTCCCTCAGTCCCACCAATGGTTGCTCTCCTCATCACTGGCTGCTCCTCTATCTCTCCACTCAGTGGCGTAGCTAAGGAGCTATGGGCCCCGGTGCAAGATTTGCGTTGGGGGCCCCCCCAAGCATGCTATACATGACAATTGATACGGTTCATCAAAACCAATAGAGGAGAACCACAGTGTCAGAGGTGCAAGAAGGGGATGGGAAACAGTTTGTTAATGATTACAACTATTCAAAGCATCTATAAAAGTGATTATTATCAGCACAAGACCAATAAAGAGCTAATACTGTGATTGAGGGTGGGCCCCGATGCGGTCGCTACCTCTGCACCCGCTATTGTTACGCCACTGTCTCCACTGGCTGCCCCTCTTCCTCCTCAGATGCTGCACTATCGTACTTCACCAAGAAAGACTGCCATGAGTTAGTGTAAAGAGTTTGGGCTTGATTCACAAGAGTGATAACTCAGTTATCATGCCTAAAAGCTTTTCATGTGCTAACTAGGGTGCTATGTAGTTAGCATGTGCAAACTACTTAGCACCGTAGTTAGCACGTGCAAACTACTTAGCACCGTAGTTAGCACGTGCAAACTACTTAGCACCGTAGTTGGCACGTGTAATCTACTTAGCACCGTAGTTGGCACGTGTAATCTACTTAGCACCGTAGTTGGCACGTGTAATCTACTTAGCACCGTAGTTGGCACGTGTAATCTACTTAGCACCGTAGTTGGCACGTGTAATCTACTTTGCACCGTAGTTAGCACGTGCAAAGCATGTTAGCATGTGCTAAGTGGCTTTTCACTTGCGTGCTAACACTTAGCACGCTTTTGTGAATAAAGCCCTATGTGAGCTCATTTTAAATGCTGGGTAAACGCTGCTCAAAAGATCTTGTTCAAACCCTCAAGCCCTACAAAAATAAACGCTTGTGTGCACACGGGAATATATGCGGATGGTAATGCTGCTCTGACAGTACACGCCGCATGCACATTGAGCGTATATAAATTGCATATACTGTATAAAAACACATGTATTTTCTGCTGAAGATGGATTATGTATTGGAATCTGGGAGACTATAGTCAGAGGTGGAGGAAATTCAGAAACATTTCTTAACGTAACGTTCCCCCGACAAGGAACGCGCTGAAGCGTGAAGTCAGAGGAGTTCCGGATAGCAGATGTCACATCGGATAGAAGATCTGGAATTCTCACATCTCATTAATGAGATTTCATTATCCTGTAATATGTACATAATGTAATCACTGTGTTATCGTGTTATTTGTATTCAGTGTCTGATCAGAATCCGTATATCGGATGTACGCTGTCACGTTTCATCTGAGAATATGACAGAATATGGCACCAGTCTCTGAAAGCTCGCCTTATGAAAATGTTTACTTTGCTATTTAAGAGTTTACCTTTTTTATTTGTTTGTTTTGTTATTTAACTACTTAAGTATCTCTGGCCCCTTAAAGTGTACCTGAGATAACCTGAAAGAAAGAATTCATACCTGGGGCTTTCTCCAGCTCCCTTCCGCCTGATCACTCCCTCAGTGCCGTCTTCCGCCTCCTGGGTCCTCCGTAAGGGCTCCTGGTAACTTTGGCCAGTCGGCGCATGCGCAGTGATGCTGTACACGCTCCCACGGTTGGGAGCAATCTGCGCAGGCTCAGAATGCTCCCAGTAAAGGGAGCGCGGCTGGGCCGTGCTTGTTCAGTAAGCCCCGACTCCCAAAGTTGCTGGGACCAGTAGCGGAGGATCCAGAAGGCGGGGAGGGACGGATCAGGCTGGATGGAACTGGTATGTATCATTGCTTGCTTTAAAGAGAGTCTGAAGCGAGAATAAATCTCGCTTCAGACCTCATAGATAGCAGGGGCATGTGTGCCCCTGCTAAACCGCCGCTATCCCGCGGCTTAACGGGGGTCCCTTCACCCTCGGTGCAGCGAGGGAGTGCTTCCTGGTTGGGGCAGGGCTAGCCGCCGCAGCCCTGCCCCACGCGCGTCTGTCAGCGCGTATCTCCGCCTCTCCCCCGCCCCTCTCAGTCTTCCTTCACTGAGAGGGGCGGGGGAGAGGCGTCGATGCGCCGCTGATAGACGCGACTGGAGGCAGGGCTGCAGCCGTTAGCCCTGCCTCCAGGAGCGACCAAGTCCACGACCCAAGTGTTGCGGGGGTGGGTTTGGGGGTGAAGGGACCACCGTTTAGCAGCGCAATAGCGGCGGTTTAGCAGGGGCACGCGTGCCCCTGCTAACTATGAGCTCTGAAGCGAGATTTATTCTCGCTTCAGAGTCTCTTTAAGTCATCTCATGTTCACTTTAAGGACTAGAGAATGCTGATACAAAAAACGGGACTCACTGACGTCACGGGACTCACTGACGACCCGTCACTCCCGCCGTTCATGCTCTCCCTTCACTGATGACCTCTAGCTCTGCCGTCGCTATGACAGCAGAGTTCCGTGAGTCGGTATGGAGCCAATTTCATTGGCTTGTGATTGGCTTACAGTGATCACAGGGTCCGGGTTCAAGGAGCTCTGCTGTCATACGGACAGCAGAGCGAGTGGGCTGCAGAGTCGGGAGAGCGGCGTGATCGGAGGGAGTGTGCGGCACAGCAATTGAAATCTATGCCCTGGCAGGGACGTCAGGTCCTAAACAGGGAGTAGATTTCAATTACGGTAGCTACTTGTGGGGAAAAGGTTAAAAGTGTAAGGACCTGTTTCCACTATATCCAAATACGCAGCATTTCCCCACATGCAACATGGATGGGTAAGCGTTACCTATTCATACACCAGCACGCCGTCCAAATCGCTTGCCGGTGCTATTCTGGGTGGCATACTGCAGTTTTCTGTAGCACACATCCAAATCTTTTTAGCTCTACACACCTCAAGAGCCGATAGGCACAAAACAGCTGACACTTTCAACCCCACCTTTTAGCAGCTCAGGGGACTGACCTCAAACCAATTTGGGACCAATTGAGCACAATGGCAAGGGCCCACAACAGGCATCTTTTCCTATTTTACTGTGATACCAAAGGCACTCTTCATGGTCTCCTGCTGCTAAAGCCCGTCCTTTGCAAAGTCTCTCTTGTTGTGCATTGGGATATGCTTTGTGATGCACCTGCATTGAATTCAGCTGTAATTTGTCGTGCTGTTGCCCTTCTGTTGCTGCAGACTATGCATGCTACCTGCCTTTTACCTCTCTCGTTCACCAGCCTTTTTACAACCAGAATAGTCCTAATTTCCTGAAGTTTTTATTCTCAACTTCAACTCTCTAAACATCTGAGATCCTGTTGGGTGAGAAAAATCTGAAAGAGAGTCATCATTTCAGAGATGCCAGCGCCAGCTCTTCTGGCACCAGCGATCATCCCTCATTCAAAGTAATTTAAATCTTTCGCCTTACCCATTTTAATATTAACTTCTGTGATAACTATGTCCTTCAAAGCTGTGTGTTCCTTATACGTATAGCATCTTTTGCTGCTGCTGGATGGATACTGTATATTTAGGAGAAAGCTGTCTGTAGCTCTCGTGCTGCTGGATGGACACTGTATATACAGGAGAAAGCTGTCTGTAGCTCTCTTGCTGCTGGATGGACACTGTATACAGGAGAAAGCTGTCTGTAGCTCTTTTGCTGCTGGATGGACACTGTGTATACAGGAGAAAGCTGTCTGTAGCTCTTTTGCTGCTGGATGGACACTGTGTATACAGGAGAAAGCTGTCTGTAGCTCTTTTGCTGCTGGATGGACACTGTGTATACAGGAGAAAGCTGTCTGTAGCTCTCTTGCTGCTGGATGGACACTGTGTATACAGGAGAAAGCTGTCTGTAGCTCTCTTGCTGCTGGATGGACACTGTGTATACAGGAGAAAGCTGTCTGTAGCTCTTTTGCTGCTGGATGGACACTGTATACAGGAGAAAGCTGTCTGTAGCTCTTTTGCTGCTGGATGGACACTGTATACAGGAGAAAGCTGTCTGTAGCTCTCTTGCTGCTGGATGGACACTGTGTATACAGGAGAAAGCTGTCTGTAGCTCTCTTGCTGCTGGATGGACACTGTGTATACAGGAGAAAGCTGTCTGTAGCTCTTTTGCTGCTAGATGCAGGATTGTGGATTTGGTACCAAAATCATCTCCAGCTCCTCAGTTTATGAAACCTCCGACTCCAGGTGCCCAAAATTGCTCTGACTCCTTAGTATAATATATGGATTAATACCGTGGCGCCCCAATTTATCGAAAGTAGGTTGCTGCTGTGTAGGGAGGAATCCTCACATCCATATAGTCAGTGTAATAGTAGTATTTCACTTCTTCATGGTGTATCTCTCCACTTCACCACTAGTGATGGGCGAACAGTGTTCGCCACTTTTCGGGTTCGCCCGGATTTTGGCCTGTTCGGGTTCGGTTCGGCACCCCCCGAACACCTCATGGTGTTCAGGAGGGTGCTCGGGCACGCTGCCCGAACCCGATCAGGCCTTCTGTGTTCGACCGAACACAGCCGTGTCCGGCCGAACAAAGCCCCCTATAGAGTCCCAGCATAAAGGGAGAGCATGCCCCGAGCGTGTGGGGGGGGGTCGGAAATGCCCCCCACCCCTCCCCGCTAAGCTCTCCCTTCTGCCGGACCCTATAAAATGAAATAGAAGTCCCCCAAAGTACCTGTAGCAGGCTGGCAGGAAGAGGACAGGAAGCGGGCAGCCGGCGATCACAGGCGCTAGTACTATCTGGTACTTCCGCCCTCTCTCTGACGCACTTCCTGTTTACACTTGTAAGTCGCGTCAAGAGAGAACAGAAGTACCGCGATGATGCGTACGAGGGTACGTGTCATCATGTAGATGACGCGTACCCTCGTACGCGTCATCACGGTACTTCTGCTCTCTCTTGACGCGACTTACAAATGTAAACAGGAAGTGCATCAGAGAGAGGGCGGAAGTACCAGATGGTACTAGCGCCTGTGATCGCCGGCTGCCCGCTTCCTGTCCTCTTCCTGCCAGCCTGCTACAGGTACTTTGGGGGACTTCTATTTAATTTTATAGGGTCCAGCAGAAGGGAGAGCTTAGCGGGGAGGGGTGGGGGAATTTCCGACACCCCCCCCCCCCCCGCGCGCGCTCGGGGCATGCTCTCCCTTTATGCTGGGACCCTATAGGGGCCCCAAAGGGACATGTTCGGGTTGGGTTCGGCCCGAACATACCGAATATCGGGGGCATGTTTGGCCGAACCCCCCCCCCCCCCCCCGAACATCTGGATGTTCGCCCATCACTATTCACCACCTGTGTGCACTCAAAGTGCAAACAAAGTAAACAGGGATGCTTTCAGTGGATTAAATGGATTTGTTTTTATTTCTGGATAAAAGGCAGTACAGGCTATACGAGGTGGTCATTTACTTCTAGAGGGTCCTAATCCACTTAGGACCCTTCCCTGGCTTGTTGCACTTCCCACTGTATGTGGTACTAAGACCTCACCACTCGATCCTGTCTCCGTGCTGCCCGCTCTTGTCCCGACTAGTTTCGGCGTTTGCCGTCATCAGGATTGTGGATTTGGTACATTAATCATCTCCATCCAGGTGCCCAAAATTGCTCTGACTCCTTAGTATAATACTTACTAGGGCAGTGGATTTTGTACAAAAATCATTCGACGACTCAGTTTATGAAACCATCGACTCCAACTCCAGGTACCCAAAATGACTCCTCGATTCCGACTCCACAGCCCTGGCTAGATGGACACTGTATATACAGGAGAAAGCTGTCTATACCTCTTTGCTGCTGGATGGATACTGTGTATACAGGGATACTGTTAGCTGATGAATTTAAGATTTGCCCAAAGTTTGGCTCTTGAGGAAAACCTGTCACCAAACCTCCTGTCCCCTGACTCCCCATGGAGATGGTTTTTATGCTGTTTTCTGCATCTTGATTGGCTGACACTTTGTCACATGACTGCTTCCATTGGCCTGTGACCTGCTAATGCCCTATTCTTTAGGTGACTGTAGATTTTGGCCGGTTTTGGCAGCCGGTGATCCTCAGTCTGGGCACACAGAAGTATCTGGATTTTGCCAGTATTCGCCTTACCATGATCTGATAAAGTACATGCCGATTGTTGTTCGCACGGATTATGCCCACGATAGACACCCCTATCTATGCGCAACTTGGCGATGCGTAAAACCTCTCACACAATGCTCTGCGGGCGGACCCTCGTTACTCCGCAGCCTTCCGAAGAATTGGTGCTTTTGTCTCCTTGTGTTGCTTTTGTCTCTTGGTGGTCTAATCCCCTCTTCCACTGGCCCGCTCATTACTACTTGAATGTTGTTAATTAGGTGAATCAAAACGATATGCAGCTAATCAATCCTGGGCCTCCTCTGATGAGGGAGGCGGGGGGATGCTTTTCAGAGCGGTGGTCTTATCGCTAGCTGGGGTGTCTTTTAAGAGTAATTTAGTCCTTTAATTGCCTTGCCACATGCAACGTGCTGAGCTATTGTTGCGCTAAATCTACAGACAGAGGGCCGCGAAGGCTTCGTCTTAGTATAGCGCAGGCCTCAGAGGGCCGAGACTGAATTTAATGAGCGTTTCTGGCTGGGCAGGCTTGTTAACATGTGACAGAGAAATGTCTCGGATTTGGGAAGCTCTGTTCGGCCTTTGAAGTTTCCAGTTAAACGACCATTGTGCGCCAGTATTATTGTGAGCCGCCAACATGTTGCAGAACAGCCAAACCAATCAGGGGAACCTCTGCTGAGGAATCACAGGAGGACATTTATCAAGGGTGTCTGAGACGAAATATTACCGGTAGTAGGTTTTTAGAAATCCGCGCAGAACATCCTAAGAAATCACTAAATAGTGCAGATTCCTTCTTACGGCTGGTTCACACTGGGGCGATTCTTCAGCGCTTTGCTGATCGCCGGCGATCAGCAAAGCGCTGCTACAATGTATCCCTATTGAAACATTCACACTGCATCTGTTGTGATTTCGATCAATCGCAAACGTGCTGCATGCAGTGTTTTGAGGGCGATTGCTCTGTGATTCCCGTTCTATTGAACGTGAATCACAAGAGCAAATCGCGCTGAATCGCGAGATTTTGCCCACAAATTGCTAAACCAAATGCGATCATGGGCAAAGCGCCGAGTGTAAACCGGCCCTTAAACTATTAGGAATAGGAGGAATTAGGAAGGTCTCTCAGGCAGTGCAGTGTGTGAGGGGAATTACTGTTGCTTAGGTAACCAATGCATCTGCTGTCAGCAGGCTCTGAGTGAGGGGGGAGGAGCCCTTCACAAATCACATCTAGCCTGCACTGCTACACTATCTGGAGAACTGCTATGAAGCACTTCTTAATCTGCAGTAGTTTAGGGATGGATTTGCACTTTTCTTAACTGTAGTGCAGCTCTAGAAATCCACACTACACTGCTGCTATTAAATAGGATTTGAGAAGTTTGTTACTATCATGCAGAACAGTTCATCTGCTGGTTAGAACACTTTTTTAGAAGAAAAAAACTGTTGGTAATGCTTTAATAAATCTGGCCCACAGAGCCTGGAGAAAGCCTTCAGCTGGGTCTATAGACAGAGGGGAACTTACCGCACACTTCATTTTACTTTGTACTTCAGGTAGAATCCCCGCCAGGTTTTTATGGCTGTCTGTTGTAAATGGTAAATGTAAAGGTGCCCATTAAAACAGACCTGAACTCAGAACTTCCTCTCTGCTCTGAAAAATAAGCAACAGCAAACAGCATAACATGATAACCTTCCTGCAATAAATCTGCAGTGTGTCTACTTCCTGCTTTCATGTAAGCAGACATAAGCTTAACATCCCGTGTTAACAAGAGACACCCTCTCGCAGACACACCTATTGTCTCCACCCCCACCCTTTAGATTGTAAGCCTCTGGCAGGGCCATCTCCCTTAGTGTTTCCAGCTTGATTATGCAATCTTACTGACAATCACCCCTCTTGTCAGAGCCGGGACAAGGTCCTCCAGCACCCAAGGCTGAGACACCAAAGTGCGCCCCTCCATCCCTGCCACCCCAGCTGTCACACACTGATTGCTATTAGACTAAGAGGGCCACAGGGCCCACAACCTCCCCAACACCTTAATATCTAGTTATCTGGCTTGCAGTCACTGCCATGTAGCCCCTTTTCTTATTTCTTTCTGCTTCATACACAATTAGGAATGACAGCTGAATGAATTGTGCGCCCCCTCCTACACTGCGCCCTGAGGCTGGAGCCTCTCCAGCCTATGCCTCGGCCCGGCCCTGCCTCTTGTGGACTAGAGCAGTCTCTATTTTGACCTTTGACACTATTATCAAATAATTTGCATGATCTTGTTTTGTTGTGAGTTTCCTGTATGTCCTACCTTGTATGTTAACCCTTTTATCTATTGTGCAGCGCTGCGTAATATGTTGGCGCTATATAAATACAATAAATAATAATAATAATAATAACAACAAATGAGATGCTCTACCGAGGTACTCAGCTGACATGGTTGAGAAATCAAATTACAGTTGTGATTAGTCACAGATGGCGGGGGGGGGGGGGGCTAGGCTAAACTCTCTAAAATACATACAGAGTGCATTTCTCTGTTTTCCTTCTGTCCTGTCCAAGAGTTCAGGTCCACTTTAACAATACATTGTTTTCATCAGATGTTTATGATGGAATTGTGCAGAAGAGCACTACAGCCTCATCTACACGGTAATATTCTCCGTCAGGTCAGATCCATTAGATGGATCTATTAGACAATTTTTTTCGCTCTTTTTTTTTTTTTAAGCCAGCGACAAAGGGGAAATATTATTTTTCGCTGTTCATTTTTCTTCATCTTTTGCATCTTTAGGAGGAGTCTTAGAGTTAGGCACCACCAGGGAGGATTAGGGTTAGGCACCGCCAAGGGAGGTTTAAGGGTTAGGCACCACCAGAGAGGGTCTTAGGGTCAGGCACCACCACGGGGGAACTTAGGGTTAGGCACCATCAGGTGGAGTCTTAGGTTTAGGCACCTCCAGGGGGTTTTGGGGTTAGGCACCACCAGGTGGGTCTACGGTTTAGGCACCTCCCGGAGCCAGGGGTTAGGATTACATAGTGGAGGGTTCTGTGTGAAAGTAGGGTTAGGTTTAGCTATAATAAAATATCAGTTACAGTCTTCCTGCATAGCCTCAGGCTGACATGGCAAGTTTTTACAGACCCTATCATGTTCAGCGCGGGGGGGGGGGGGGGGGTCACAGTGATTTCTAGTGGGGGCCAGAGCCCCAGTGTACAGCCGCCACTGTTCTTCATCCATCATTAAGTATCTCTGGTTGTCCAATGAAATGAATGATTGCACATGTACAGCAAGTGTAGGATGCCCACTCCATCCATGATTGGTAGTGCTTCCCTCCTGCTTGTCTGGGTGTTCCTGCCAGGGGTGGACTCCCTCCTACCGAGGGGCTCTGACCCCTGCTGGACAGTAAACTAGTGCTTTACATATTCTGTAGCAATAACCTCTGTCTGAGAGTTTTCCCAAAGAGGAACTGTCGCGAAAATCTTAACATTTAAAACACATACAAATAAGAAGTACATTTCTCCCAGAGTAAAATGAGCCATACATTACTTTTCTCCTATGTTGCTGTTACAGTAGGTAGTAAATATCTGACATTACTGACAGGTTCAGGGTTAGTCCATCCCTTCATAGGGGATTCTCAGCATGGCCTTTATTCTTTATAAAGACATTCCATGAAAAAGATTTAGACAATGATGCTGGCCAGCCGCCCTGCTTGCTGCACACTTTTTTGGCAGTTGGACGGAGCAGCTGCCATTCACTAAGTGCTTTTAAAAATAAAGAAAACCATAAGAACCCCCCCATGAGGAGATGGGCTAGTCCAACATCTGTCGGTTATATCAGATTTCTGCTTCTTACTGAAAGTGACAGCAACATAGGAGAAAAGTAATTTATATCTCATTTAACTCCGGAAGAAAAGTACTTCTTATTTATATATGTTAACATGTATTTTACATTTTAAGATTTTTACGACAGAGATGCTTTAAAGGCCACCTGAAGTGAGAGGCATATGGATGCTGCTAGTGCAGTTCAGTGTAAAAATTTGCCCACTCTCCATCCCAACCAGTTTTCAGCCTTTTGATGATGCACAGCCGAAACTGGTCGGTTGGCGAGAAAAGCTGTGTTCTGAATGCGTTTTATTCTGAAGATCCACCTGTGTGGTTCAGAATACCTGTATTATTTAGCTATAATAGTTTATATTTTCTGTTTTTTCTCAGACTTGTCTTACTTCCTTGGGGAATTAACATACAATTGGCCTGTTAATAATATCCCTATTTATTTACACGTCTGTTGGATTTCCATATTTGGGCTATCCTGTAGGAGAGGAGGAATATCCTTATGGAACTGCTTATGCTTTCACTATGTACCTCCTGAGAATGAGTATGCCAGCTCTCCCTGAAGAAGTGGAATTTGTCCCACGAGACATAAAAGTACTGTGCCGAATGTACAGTAGACTTGCCTCTCTCCTGGCTAATGTTGCTTTAGAGCAGGGGTAGGGAACCTATGGCTCGGGAGCCAGATGTGTCTCTTTTGATAGCTGCATCTGGCTCAGACAAATCAGCAGGGGTTGATTCACTAAGCTACACTACTCAAGCAGCGCAGCTTAGTGTGGCAGCGCAAGTAACATTTTCACAGTAGGCAAACTACTGCTGTAGCATGCACTACTAACTTACTCGCGCTTCCCCCAAATGAACAGTTGCTCCAATTGTCCCACTCTTGGCCCTGTCAGGTCCAGTGACTTTGTAGGACAAGATCCCCGCACTTTGATTGGCCCAACAGGCTGCCTGTCACTTGACAGGCAACCTATTGGGCCAAAGTGCGGAGATCTCGTCCTACAAGGGAAATCAACCCCCAAGTCAGCTAGCTGTTAGTCAGTACAAGCTGTTAGGCCCAGTGCACACTAAAACCGCTAGCAGATCCACAAAACGCTAGCGGTTTTGGGTGCGGAGTACGAGATAAAGGCGCAGTGCACACCGAGCGGATTTGGATGCGATCCACCGGCCGCATCCGCCTGTTAATCCGCGTGGCTATTGTATTTCAATGGCCTGGTGCACACCGGCGGTTTGAGGTTTTTTGCAAACCGCAAACGTGCAGCAGGAGGCACGTTTGCGTTTTGCTCAAAACCTCAAACCGCCGCTGTGCACCAGCCAATTCAATTACATTAGCCAAGCGTTTTTACAGGCGGATGCGGCCGGCGGATCGCACCAAAAACCGCTCGGTGTGCACTGCGCCTCAGTCAGTATTTCTCCTGTCTGGCTCTCGGGGAAATTGCTGATGATGCTGAAACCCAAGAGAAGCTGAAGACGTGTCCGACGCTGCCACTGCCTGGCGGATCAACTGCATACACATCACCATGGCAACAGGGACATGAGCCCTACTGTCCCAGTTTGAAACATATTGTATGGCTCTCACGGAATTACATTTTAAAATATGTGGCATTTATGGCTCTCAGCCAAAAAGGTTCCTGACCCCTTCATTAGATGGTCAATGAGATGCGGAGTATTCATATTTTATGCAGCATGAAATTGAGCCGATCAAAATCACACAGCAAGTTTATTTGATTGGTCCAATTTTAAAGCCGCCTACAGTGTGAAATTGAATGCAAGCCAAAATTATGAAAAT
Organism: Hyperolius riggenbachi; assembly: GCF_040937935.1. Classification (NCBI taxonomy): domain Eukaryota; kingdom Metazoa; phylum Chordata; class Amphibia; order Anura; family Hyperoliidae; genus Hyperolius; species Hyperolius riggenbachi. Next base: position 263,761,765 of record NC_090654.1, on the reverse strand, counting down.
CTTACAGACCATCTCTCATAATGATAGTTTTGTTTAACATTTTATTATTAAAGGGAGGGTCGCCCGTTATGTTATATAGCTGGCTGGTTAACATGTATTGCTTATTTAGGCCTGAACTTTATTCTATAGCACAGGTGTCAAACTCCAGGCCTGGAGGGCCAGATCCAGGCCAGTGTTTAGGATGGACTGAGAAAGAGAGGAATGTGTTCTGCCTGATGGACCACACCCTTCCTGATTCAGACCCATTGATTCATTTGAGCTGTGTCAAAAATGTCGCATTTTGTGGGACAACCACTGCCTCAGGCAATAGTTTTTACCATATTTTCTGAATTTGAATAATAAAGAGATGTTTTTTGAAGTTTGAAGGACACTCAAGGCGAAAATAAACGAATGAAATTAACAATTGTATCTATCTTTCTTCTCCAAACAATGACTTTTTAAGATATTCCACAGTTTCATTTTATGTTTAAATCTACTTTTTAAGTTTTATCTGTTTTATTGTTACTAGCCGACCCGCGGTGTAGCATACGCCGAGCTGAAGGGGGTAGCGGGCAGGAAGGGGGTATTGGGCACAGCGGCGGGGAGGGGGGTCGGACCCCCCCCTCACCTGGGTCCCCCATCTGCGCTCCCCCTCTAGCTTAAGTTCAGCAGCAGCCGCCGCTATTAGTAAGAGGCAGCGGACGGGGATGACTCACCTCTTCAGCGTTCCAGCGTGCGTTCCACTGTCGTCACTTCCTGCAATGCCGCCCACTGTACGCTGGAACCCGGAAGAGGTTAGTCATCCCCGCCCGCTGCCTCTTACTAATAGCGGCAAAGTTGGAATTTCTTATCAGTGAGGGTCACACTGTAGTCACTTCCTGTCTGAGTCAGCCACTTACATGCCTGATATTTAACTCTTTCAGGCAGAGAAAGAAAAAAAGGAACACAGCCTAGTTATTTGTGTGCTAGGCACTGTACATACCCATGTCTATCTCATCATGTCACATGTCACCTCGGGTATCCTTTAAGCGTCTAGTGTCCTACTACCTGGAGGTAAGTCCATGTCTACCTCCCTTTTAAAATGTTTTTAAAGATTTTTATCCTGCACTGGCGCCTCTGTTTTCTTTCTGGTACAGAGACAGGTTATTTTCCACATCTGTTTATCAGTGGTTGCCTTGGTGGTAACACATTTGTGCCTATTGCTCCTTATCTACACATTTGGTGGTTCCTCCCCCTTTCAAACTACACTATATTGGGCTCTTGGTTGTCTTCTTTGTATTTTCCCTTTCCTGCATGTTTGCAGGCTGCCCGTGACGCTCAGGGTTTGTGTACATGGGATGGTTACATGTGCACCACGTGATGGCATAGTTCTGTTAGGTGGTCCATATGCAATCCAGAACACTGAACCTTTCATGTGTCGGACACGTGTGCCGTCCACATGGAGAATAGTTCCTGTCCCTCCAGCAGCGCTGTATGTATGCGTGGCATATGCGTGGTTCCCTCATGTTCAGCTGACTTGTCCTGGGTTACCTGGGAGGTAATTGTGTGTCTAGGGGGGTCTCTGTGACTGTAAAGGCCGCACCCACCATGCAATTTTCCCACTGTTTATCCAACGAATGGCAATTTTTTTTGAGCGACCAGTGATTGTTTCTGCGATCTTGCAATGTGGGTACAGGCGCACGATCGTGCTAACGACCAGGGCTGTGGAGTCGGTACAAAAATCTTCCGACTCCAACTCCTCAGTTTCTGAAACTCCGACTCCGGGTACCCAAAATTGCTCAGACTCCCGACTCCTCGAATCCGACTCCTTTGTCTAATACTTAACAGGGCTGTGGATTTTGTACAAAAATCACCCGACTCCGACTCCTCAGTTTCTGAAACTCCGACTCCGGGTGCCCAAAATTGCCCCGACTCCTCGACTTCGACTCCACAGCCCTGCTAACGGCGTTTAGCAACGCATGCTGATAATGACTAGCATGACAGATCGGATTGTTAAGATTCCTGACGACTCCACGCAAAATACCGCGATCGCTTTAAGTCTTGTTCGCGCCCGTCTTGTAGCATCCATAACGTCGCGCATATCCACCGGTAGGAAGATGGTTCGGAGAGCGCTCGTTGTGGAGGGTTGGCGCTGGATCCATCTTCCTACATCGCTGCGGTGAGTATGTAGCTTAAAGGGAACGTAAAGTGAGGCTGCCGTATTTATTTCCTTTTAAGCAATACCAGTTGCCTGGCTATGGTGCTGATCTCTTTGGCTGCAGTAATGTCTGAATCACACACCTGAAACTAGCATGCAGCTAATCCAGTCAGACTTCAGTCAGAGCACCTGATCTGCATGCTTGTTCGGGGTCTATGGTTAAAAGTATTAAAGGCAGAGGATCAGCAGGCCTGCCAGGCAATATGCATAGTTCAAAAGGAAATTAATATGGCAGCCTCTATATCCTTCTTGCTTTAGGTTCCCTTTAATGCTAGGTACATACAATTTTCTGTTAGATTTTCTGTTATGCTGGGTACACACGTTACGTTTTTTTATGCGATTTTGCAAGCCGATCGTTTCCACACTCGATTCTGCTCTCAATTCTCTTATCTTCATTCTTTTTACTTACCTTTTTCCATTCACCGCTATGAGAAATCGAGCGCGGAAACAATCGGGAGCAATAACGGACATGACGGATTTTATCTATTGGATACATCTATCGCACGGAAAATCCTACTGTGTACCCAGCATTAAGCCCAATCTACACAATACGATTCTTTATACAATTCAATTACGATTCTATTTACGATCTGATTAAATCCGACATGTCCGATCAGGATTCGATTCAATTCAATTTGATTTGCCATTGTTTTGCAATGGCAAATCGAATTGAATCGAATCGTACCCCGATCAGATATGTCGGATTTTATCGGATCGTAAATAGAATCGTCATCGAATCGTATAAAGAATCGTATCGTATAGATTGGGCTTCAGATTTACCTGCCAGATAGATAACGTCCAACATGTTGGAAACTATCTATCTAACCATCTATCTGCCTAGCAATTAAGCATTGTTCTACTCAGCAGGAGATACCCAGAAGACAATGCACCAGAGATAATGACCAGTCTCTACAGAAAATAATCTAAAGCCCCATCTACATGATACGATTCTTTGTGCGATTCTATTACGATTCTATTTACGATCCATTCGGGATTCGATTCAATTCGATTTGCCATTGTTTTGCAATGGCAAATCAAATTGAATCCCGATCGGACATGTCAGATTTAGGCTCCCTGCACACTGCAAATCCGTTTTCCGATTCTGATTCCGTTTCCGATTTTCAGTTCTGATTTTCCCTGAATAGATTCAACAGAAAAACGGATCAAAAAATGCAGCATGCAGTAAAGATTAAAAATCTGAATCGGATGTAAAAAACGATTATAAAGCGGAATCGGAAATGCATACAGTGTCCAAGAGGCCTAAATTTGATCGGAAATAGATTTGCAATCGAATCGCACAAAGAATCGTATTGTGTAGATTGTGCTTAAAGGTGGCCATACACTGGTCGATTTGCCATCAGATTGACCAACAGATAGATCCCTCTCTGATCGAATCTGATCAGAGAGGGATCGTAGGGCTGCCTTTACTGCAAACAGATTGTGAATCGATTTCAGCATGAAACCGATTACAATCTGTGGAGCTGCCGCCCGCCCCCCTGCATATATTACCTGATTCGGCCGGCGCAAGTCCCCCAGTCTCTGTTGTCTTCTTCTCCGCGCTCGGCCCCAGCTTCACTTTACATCCTGCCGGGGGAGGTTTAAACAGTAGAGAGCGCTCTACTGTTTAAACGTCCTGTCCGGACAGGAAGAAGTGAAGCCTGCCCGGAGCCCAGCGCTGAGAAGGAGCAGCGGGGACACACGCCAGCGGAGCAGGTAATGTATTGTCGCTAGCATCGGTCGTCGGGCATTCGAACGCCGCTATCGATGCACTCCCGACCCGCCGGCGATCGAGGGAAATTTTCCGCACGGAAGGATCAACGGGAACTATCGATTTCGGATGGAAATCGACCATTCTGTCAGCGTTTGCGCAACAATTTCACAGCAGATTTCAGCAGAACTTTAACAGAAAATTGTATGGTGTGTACTAGGCATAAGGGGCCATTCACACTAGAAAGCGCTCAACGCAATTGCAGAAGCTGAGCGATTTTTCTGGCGTTTTTTGCTAGTGATTTTGCAGAGTTTTTACATTGTACAAGGAGCGTTTTGCATTTTCTAGCTATGGGCTGTCAATTAGGAGCTGTCAACATTGAAGCGCTAATCGCTCTGAATCGCTCAGAAAATGCTGCTTGTAACGAGTTTGCGTTTCAGCAAATCACTAATCGCTTAAGTGTGAACAAACCCATTGACTACACAGTGTTGTAGCGCTTTTTTGTGAAACGCTAGCACTTCCCAGAGATGCTGAAATCGCTAGTAAAACGCTCTAGTGTGAATGGGCCCAAAGACTTTGTGGAGATAGAAAGAGATATCCCTGAATCCAGATGAGAAATACTGGGGAATCTTGGTGGCAGATATACTTTTTTTTAATATATATTTTTTTAGGTGCTACTGCTGAGGGGATGTCAGGGTTTTGTGCTGGATGGAATCAGAGCAGGTCGAAGGATTAAGATGAAATGGGGCACAAGGCATAGTAGTAGCTTTGGCTTCCTATTGTAGTCTTTCTGGTAAGCTGAGGTAGGAGAGGTGCCAAAAAATGCAGCCGTGCCCCTTGACAACTACTAGGCCCCAGGCACCTGCCTAGATTGCCTTGTGAGTGATCCTGCTCAACTCAGGTGCTGGGGACAGTTACTGGGGGAAAGTTAAGGGATCGGTGCTGGGGGAAGAATTAGGTGCAGGTGGGGGCATCAGGATTAGATGCTGGAGGGGTAGTAGGGGATAGGTTGTGATGGGGGGGTGGAAGTCGCTGTTAGATTCTGGAGAAAGTCAGGGTTGATTGCTGGGGTGTGTGTGTGTGGGAAGGGGGGGGGGCAGGGTTATGGTGCCCACACATGGTACTATTTTTTCATTTTTATTTTACAATTAAATTATTTTGATTATTCCGTTAGATAAAATAAAAATCTCATAGCTGTTTTTGAAGTACCATACACGAACATTCAATTTGTCAAAAAAAAATTCTTAATCGAAAAAAAAGCTTCTTTTTGACTTTCATTCGATCGTTTTGGTGGAATAAATGGGAAAAATCAACCATTTTTATTGTACCTTATATGGGCACCATTAGATACCAGATGGAGGTCACCGTTAGGTTGGGACAGAGAGGGTTGGATGCAATGGGAGAGTGGAAATGTCCACAGGATTGGTGCTTAATGCTCCTGCAGTCATTTTATACTTTAATGGCTGGAACAGACCACGTTTGCAGCACCTTTTTAAAAGAATAGCAAGCAAAAATATCCAAAATTAGTTTTCCCAAATTGACTTAAAGGACACCTGAAGTGAGAGGAATATGGAAGCTGGCATATTTATTTCCTTTTAAACATTGGATATTGCCTGGCTATCCCGCTGAGCTCTTTGACTCCTCTACCTCAGGGCTTTTCAATCTTTTCACTAATTGTACCATTTTTATCACCTGAAAATTTACAAGTACCACCCGTGCGCCTGTGTAGTAGAGTGCACCTGATCAGGCTCAGCTGTTTCCACCAAAATCCAAGCGGAGAGCTGCTACTGCTTATGCGGGTATGCTGACAAGGAGATCTTCAGGGCATCCTATCGCTGGATCCCCTCTACTGTGCAGGAAGGGGGAAGCCTCTTTAGCCCCCGAGGTCCTCGCTGTGCTGCCCTACAGATTAGTTCAGACCTCAGATCAGCAGTAGCTCGACTGTCACTGTGCACCATTCACCTGGCTGTCTCTTCACCGCTTATCTGAGGTCTGAAGTACATGCCGAAGGGCAGCACAGCGAGGAGCAAGCGAGGGGGAACTGAACTTTATGAAACCAGGATGGGACCAGGACAAGTGGCAGACAAACCTGGTGTGTACCACCTGGCCAACAGCAAAGTACCACTGGTGGTACGCGTACCACAGGTTGAAAAGCCCTGCTCTACCTCGTTTAGCCATAGACCCTAAACCAGCATGACGCAGATCAGGCGTTTCTGACAGTACTGTCAAATATATATACATGCTTGTTTTCGGTGTTATTCAGGCACTACTGCAGCCAAATAGATCAGCAGGGCTGCCAGGCAACTGGTATTGTTTACAAGGCAATAAACATGGCAGCCTTCATACACTTCTTGCTTCAGGTGTACTTTAAGTTTTATTTTTTTCCCCTTTCCCTCCTCTCACTTTGCCACTCCCCCTTTCTCTCCTCTACCCCCAATTCCTCCCTCCCTCTTATCTCTCATCCATTCCCTCTTTTCTCATTACCCCTCCTCTCTCATTTCCATTTCTCCTCCTCCCTTTATCATTCCCCTTCTCTCTAATTTCCCTTTCCCCTCCACCCTTTATCATTTATCCTCATCTCTCATTTTCCCTTCCACTACCTCCCTCATTCCCCCTTTCCTTACCTCCTTCATTTCCCCTTCCTCTACCTCCCTAATTTCCCCTTCCCATACGTCCTTCATTTCCCCTTCCTCTACCTCCCTCATTTCCCCTTACCTTACCTCCCTCATTTCCCCTCCTCCCTCCTTTCCCCTTCCACTACTTCCCTTCTTCATCCCCCCCCCCCCCCCCCTCATTACCCCTTCCTTACCTCCCTCAATTCCCCTTCCCTTATCTCCTTCATTTCCCCTACTCTCTCATTTCCCCTTCCCTTACCTCCCTCAATTCTCATTCCCTTACCTCCTTCATTTCTCCTGCTCTCTCATTTCCCCTTCCACTACCTCCCTCATTTCCCCTTCCACTACCTCCCTCATTTCCCCTTCCACTACCTCCCTCAATTCCCCTTCCACTACCTCCCTCAATTCCCCTTCCACTACCTCCCTCAATTCCCCTTCCACTACCTCCCTCATTTCCCCTTCCACTACCTCCCTCAATTCCCCTTCCACTACCTCCCTCATTTCCCCTTCCACTACCTCCCTCATTTCCCCTTCCCTTATCTCCCTCATTTCCCCTTCCACTACCTCCCTCATTTCCCCTTCCACTACCTCCTTCATTTCCCCTTCCACTACCTCCCTCATTTCCCCTTCCACTACCTCCCTCAATTCCCCTTCCACTACCTCCCTCAATTCCCCTTCCACTACCTCCCTCATTTCCCCTTCCACTACCTCCCTCAATTCCCCTTCCACTACCTCCCTCATTTCCCCTTCCACTACCTCCTTCATTTCCCCTTCCACTACCTCCCTCATTTCCCCTTCCACTACCTCCCTCATTTCCCCTTCCACTACCTCCCTCATTTCCCCTTCCACTACCTCCCTCATTTCCCCTTCCACTACCTCCCTCATTTCCCCTTCCACTACCTCCCTCATTTCCCCTTCCCTTACCTCCCTCATTTCCCCTTCCACTACCTCCCTCATTTCCCCTTCCACTACCTCCCTCATTTCCTCTTCCACTACCTCCCTCATTTCCCCTTCCTTACCTCCCTCATTTCCCCTTCCACTATCTCCCTCATTTACCCTTCCACTACCTCCCTCATTTCCCCTTCCACTACCTCCCTCATTCCCACTTCCCCTGTCTTACTCCTTTCCTCTTTTCTTTTACACTAGGGGGTCTGCACCACATTTATTAGCTTTGCAGATTTCCCACTTTTTATATATTTGACAGATAAAAAAGCACAAACAATCAGATCTGATGGGTGTATTTTTTTTATTAAAATACAGGTAAAAACATTGGCTAACTGATATGTATTTAAGGCACCTTATTGTGGAGACTGTGGGTTTCTGTTCTGCGTATCAATTTAAGAGGAACACGAGCCAGGAAAATGGGAGTGTCCGGGGTGTGAGGGGGTCCGTGGCGGTTGGCTAAGGGTGGCAGCCATGTGACTCCATCCAGTCACCAACAGAGCGCTACTCTTTCATTGGTGCCTTTCATACCCACATCACTGCTACCCTGGCCACCCGACCGGTGGTTGAGGACCCCCGCCGCCCCGCACGGTCTTTGTCCAGTTTTCCGTCCCGCGTTCCCTTCTGTGTAATTCAACATGCGAGTTGGTGGCTGGCAAAGGAGGAGCCACACAGGACCCCCAATCCGAGTCCTGCTTGCCAGTGGCGTATTGTCGGTGCGTTTTTTTTTTTTTATATATAAAAGACCTCTAGTGGTATTGAGCTTAAATGAAGAGGATAAACTGGGAAAGACCTTCCTTATATCTAAAGCTAGTCTGAAAAATACTTATAAAAAATATATATATAAAAATACGCACAAGTCAAATAGATAACATGAAGACTGAAAATAGGTGGAAAAAAAACAAACAAAAAAGAAACTGACTCTAAAGAGGCGTGGGCCTCGCTCGGAAAGTGACGGACGCTGCTGCGCCCTCCTGCGAATTGTCGACAATGTAAAAAGACACTTTTGGTGATCACAGCGTAATAACAGGTTCAAGTCACATCGGGAAGTCGCACAAAGTAGCGAAATCCATCCGCGTAGCGATACTTGTAAAGTTCAATCCACCGCCAGTCACATGACCAGAACAAGGTGGAGTCGGTGGTTCTGCAGGGAGGGTACTCGGTGGATCCATGTGGTGGGGGACAGTTTGTTCCCCCTAAGCTGATAGATACGGAGAGCAGTTTCAGGCGCCATTGATGTGGTAGAGTCAGATACGGAAAGAGGCAAGCACTAGAAGATTTTCAGGTGAGGGTCTGGCAGGACAGATGACAGAGATCAGAGGGGGGTGGGGCAGGATGGAAGGGGGGGGTGTTATCAATAAAAATCTGACATGTTGCTGTGTTACAGTACGACAGAATATCAATACAGTACATGATATACGGCACAGGATGCCGAAACCGCAGCCGTGGAGATGAGTTATGGCTTCACCGTGCCGGACGGGACCTGCCCTCCGTCTGTGTCACCCATCTCCATGGCTGGGACTTGAACCCTGATCGTCCCAGCGACAGGATGTGTGCAACAGCGACAAAACCCTGAGGCCGGTTTCACACTTCTAACGGGCGTTGTGGGAGCCGTGCGACGATCGAAGCGCACGGCTAAAATTAGCCTTTGGAGTTTACCGTGGCAATGCAGGGTAAGCTCCCTTCTGGCTGCAGGCCAAGCAGGAAGTGAGGCAAGCAGTGCCATAAACGTACACGCCATCCGGTCGCTGCACTTCACCGCAGCAGTCTGTGCAGGGGCTGGCAGGCAGTCTAAGCGGGGCAGGCAGGACTTTGCATGGATTGGTGAGCAGTCTGTGCTGGGGTGGACTGTGCATGGATGGGCCAACAGTCTGTGCGGGGGTGGACCGTGCATGGATTGGCCAGCAGTATGTAATGGGGTGGACCGTGCATGGATTGGCCCTTAGTCTGCGGGGGTGGGCCATGCATGGATTGGTCAGCAGTCTAAGCGGGGCAGGCAGGACTTTGCATAGATTGGTCAGCAGTCTGTGCGGGGGTGGACCGTGCATGGATTGGCCAGCAGTCTGTGCTGGGGTGGATCGTGCATGGATTGGCCAGCAGTCTAAACTGGAGAAAAACCATGCATTGATTGGCCGGGAGTCTGTGCAGAAGGAGGGCCATGCATGAATTGTGCAGCAAAGGTTTGGTCGGCGGTCTGTACGGGGGAGGACTGTGCATAGACTGGCTGGCAGTCTGTGTGTGGAGGGAGGGAGGACTGTGCATGGATTGGCTGGTGGTCTGTGTGTGTGTGGGGGGGGGAGGACTGTGCATGGATTGGCCAGCAGTCTGTGCGGGGGAGCACTGTGCATGGATTGTCCAGCAGTCTGTGCAGGAGAAGGACTGTGCATGGATTGGCTGACAGTCTGTGTGGGGATGGACCGTGCATGGATTGGCCAGCAGTCTGTGCGGGGGTGGACCGTGCATGGATTGGCCAGCAGTCTGTGCTGGGGTGGACTGTGCATGGATTGGCCAGCAGTCTGTGCAGGAGAAGGACTGTGCATGGATTGGCTGGCAGTCTGTGTGGGAGAAGGACCGTGCGCAGTTTGGCCAGCAGTCTATGTGGGGGAGAACTGTGCATAGATTGGCTAGCAGTTTGTGCTGGGGAGGATGGATGGATTGGAAGGCGGTCTGTGCAAGGGGGGACTGTGCATAGATTTGCCGGCAGTCTGTGTGGGGGAACACTGCATGTATTGGCCAACAGTTTGTGCGGGGGAGGACTGTGCATGGATTGTCCAGCAGTTTGTCCAGGATGAGTACCTTGCATGGATTACCCTGCAGTCCGTGCAGGGGAGAAATATGCATGGATTGGCTAGCAGTCTTTCCAGGAGGAGGACTGTGCATGGATTGTTCAGCAGTTTGTCCAGGATAAGTACCTTGCATGGATTACGTGGCAGCCCATGCAGGGGAGAAATATGCATGGATTGGCTAGCAGTCTTTCCAGGAGGAGGACTGTGCATGGATTAGCCGGTTCAAGGATCTGCACACCCATATTGACAATTTAAAAGCAACTTTTTAAAGTGACTTTTTTCCAATATTATAAAGTTAGGAGTTTGGTGGCCTTAGGAGAGTCCGGTAATCTGATGGCCAAAGAAGCTTGTGAGGGGCAGTCACAGTTGGTACCCCCCACTCACACACACACTTCCGCTAGATTATTTCTGTAGACAATATATGATATCACAATTGTTCACATCTGCCAGGGTGGACAGATGGGAGGGGGGGAGGCAGGCCTCAGTGGCCAGACCTCTGTATCCCAGGTAGGCTTCAGTTTCATGATAGACTATGGTTCTAAAGGTTAGGATGAAATGTTAGGTGTACTTTTGTGTTTAAGTACGACTATCCTTCCAGCCCTTCTTTAGAACTTTCAGTCCTTTAGACCCATCAGTTCCTCAGATCTTACCAGCTTCACAGTCTTTCTTAAGCTGGCCACTAACTATCCAATCTTTTTCATCCAATCTTACCATTTCTATGTAATATAAGGTAACTGCCTAAATGATCCATTCAGTACATTCACTCAGTTTACCTTCCTACTACATAGATTGGGAAAGATTGGATGAAAAAGATTGGATCATTAGTAGCCACCCTAAAGCCTCATCTACACGAGGCGATCCGCCTCTTCCGCATCCACGCGTGTACACGCCGCGTCCCCGCTCGCGCGCCGGATACGATTCCCCGCCTGTGGCCCTTATCTTCCGCTCGATTCCCTGCCATTGTCCCCTTGCGGGAAACAAGCAGGGAATCGGCAGTGGCAAGATCCGACCTGTCGGATCTTATCAATCGAGCCGCATCAGCGGCTCTATTGATAAGTAACATCGGCACGTGTAGATGAGGCTTTAGAGATCGTACGGTGGGTTTGGAAGACTGCACTGCAAAGACATAAATCTGGGAAAAGGCTATAGACTGCCTTAGTGATGGAACATGGCTCATGCCTGAAATAAATTTCACAGTTTAGTAAAACCTAATCTACTGACTTATGTTGTAATTCTGAACAACGGCCGGTTTTGGGGGGGATCACAGCCTATTTCTGCAGATGCCAGATGTGTGTTGAAGGATCTGGCTTGGAATAGGCTTTCTGTGGACTGGAGAAGGGACAGAACATGATGGTCGGGGTTTGTGTTGTGTGTTAGGTGTGTGTTTGTCTCTACACACTTCTTGCAGCGTACAGTCTGTACCGGACCTAGCAGTGCGTACAGAGTGTCGGTGACGTCTGTGCTATAGCGTGCCATTCGGCCCTCCGGACCTGCTTCTAAAGGGAGTGTTGGTGTTTCTTGTCAGCGTCACCTGTCAAACTCTTGCCTAGAGCCTCTTTCTAATTGGCGCTGCGCTTGTCGCTGCACGGGACTAAGTAGCACTGGGGAGGCATATTTATGATTGCGTTTATGCTCCTCTGGGTTCGCACATGATGACAATTAAAAATAAAATTGTTAAGCCTGCATTCTCCGGCAAACACAGGGACCTGAACCTGCAGATTGCTTCCTGATGGGAGAATGGAGTATAGATGCTCTCCCACCGTGTCAGTTCTGGAACCAGAACAACGTCCGCCCTGCCGGCGGATGAGAATATAATAAATAACACGACCGGTGGAATAAATAGGAGGTGGGTGTTTGTGTGTGTGGCCTGCGTCTTCCTCTTCTTCGCTTGATGTCATCTCTGTATGAAATTTCCCAGGAACCAGAGAAGTTCACTCGGAATTTCCAGCAGCTGTCAGATGCTAACTCCGTCTCAGATGTTCTTGTTTGATTTCTTAAACTATTGTAACTTTCCCTTCTTGCCTTTTTTTTCCCCTGTTTTATTAGTGTTGTTTTGAGGTTCTTCAGCTTCTTACCACACCCTCATCTTCCGAAGTTCTGCCGAGATTCTGCTGCAGATTGAGTGAAAACACAGCGGCCTGAGGTCTGCCAGAGACAAGGGTCACAGTAAGGATAATTTCACACATCTGGGTTGTGGCTTCTTGCAGTAAACTTTTTGTGGTCATTTTCTTGCCTTTTGGTCCTTTTTTTTATAAATTTTTTTTTTTTACTTTTTTCTGAAAATCCATTAGTTTAGGTCCGTGTATAGTCCTGTAGACCTGCTATAGTTAGAATAGTCTGGGGTTCTTCTCTACTCGTTTTCTTGCGAGCTGTTCTCAAGTCCAGATCGAGAAGTTTCTTCACTTGCCTTGTTCTTCCCAAAGGTAAATTCCAGCCATTGCCTCACTTCTTGAAGGTTGTAGAAGAATGGCCCTTTACCTCCGAGGTATACAATTTTTTGACTCTGTATGATGCACACCCTTTCGAAGGAGACCCCATAGGCTACGTTGGTGTTATTGTCCATGCAGTCTGCCACCACCTGGCACTGCGGGGGGAGGGAAAATTGCTCAAGGAGCTTGTTGGCAGCAGCACAACGTTCTTCTTGGTTCTGGTGCTTTTTCACTTCGTAAGAAGAGGCGCCAGGAGCAGCCCAGCCATCTGACGGATGAGCCTCGTCGATGTACACCAACAGGAAGTCAGCGAAACCGGAGAACTCTTCCACCATCTTGCTGAAGGCAGGCAGCTGGCTTATGAAGGGGGGTCAGGTGGCAGACCCAAAGTTAACCACGAGAGGGCGTTCTGAACTGGCAAAGTCCAGGAGGTGACAGGGCGAGCCATGGCTCTCTGAAGTGATGGTGGCATTCTTGCTGGATACTTGCACAACGTTGGAGTTGGGAGCGTCGCCTCCCAGCTTCACCTGCAGAATAGCAAAAAAATTAACTTTAGTAATCTTTTAAGAAAAAGTGTTTTATAAAAAGTTCCACACTACAGTCAACAGCTAAATTCCATTAGATAACAAAGACAAATCTATATCTACTAGTCATTTAGCCATAACGGGCGGTAAAGAACAGTGGCGCCCCCTGCCATAATGGGTGACTGGCCCTTCATGATGGGTGACTGGCCCTTCATGATGGGTGACTGGCCCTTCATGATGGGTGACTGGCCCTTCATGATGGGTGACTGGCCCTTCATGATGGGTGACCGGTCTGCCATGATGGATAATTGGCACTCCATAATGGGTGATTGGCCTGCCATGATGGATGACCAGCCTGCCATGATGGAGGACTGGCTTGGTTTGATAGGTGAGTGGCCTTCCATGATGTAACAATGTGCCCTCCAATACCAGAGCTGGGTTGCTATGTGCCCACAGGTATCCGAATTAGGTAGCCTTGAGCCCCCAGATATTAGAATTAGGTAACCATGTGCCCTCAGATAACCGAATTGGGGGGCTGTATGCATGCAGATATTAGAATTAGGTAGCTGTGTGCCGCCAGACATCAGCATTGGGTAGCCATGTGCCTACAGATATTAGAATTAAGCTGCCATGCACCAGTGCCTGCTACCTCCTAGACCAGCCTTTCTCAACCTTTTTACCCTGGAGGAACCCTGCAAAAAAACTTTTGGATCGCAAGGAACCCCTGCAAACAATTTTTTGATCTTGAGGAACCCCTGCATTTATTTAGCAGGAGGCATGATCTTTAAAAGTATGTGTAGCTGTTTATTTCACTACTCCCTATTACACTGCCACTCATTATACTGTCTCCTGAGCCCCCAATTTAGTGCTTCTTGTTACAGTACCACCTATTATAGTGTGCTCTATTATACTTCCCCCACGATGGGGAAAAATGCCAAGGAACCCCTGCAGAGTACTCAAGGAACCCTGGGGTTCCTGGGAACCCTGGTTGAGAAAGCCTGTCCTAGACAGTCTGATTTCACAGCAACTTTCACAGCAAAGTGCCGTTCTAATGCTGGGAATACAACATAAGTTTTTTCAGCAGATAGATGGATAGATAATTTCCGACATGCCCGATCTTATTTTTGATCGTTTTTTCTGATCGATTTCTGTGAAAATAAGATCGGACAGTAAATTGATTGAAAAATCTCATTGTGTATTCCCAGCATAAGGAATAATGCTCATGTGAGTGCCGCTCTGAGGTCAGGTTCTGGGATAATCTGATTTCACTGCAACTTTCACAGCAAAGTGCAGCTCTAAGGAACAAAGCTGCTGAGAAATCTGTGGTGCATTTTCCAACATTACCCATCCTGTCAAGACAAGACAAATAACATTTATATTATGCTTTTCTCCTGGTGGACTCAAAGCGCCAGAGCTGCAGCCACTAGGACACATTCTATAAGCACTAGCAGTGTTAGGTCTTGCCCATGGTCTCCTTACTGAATAAGTGCTGGCTTACTGAACAGGAAGAGCCAAGATTTTAACCCGGGTCACCTGTATCAGAGGCGGAGCCCTTAAACCGTACACTATCCAAGGCAGGTCCACGTTACCCAGAAGCCTGAGGAGACTGTCATGACAAACCAGTTAAATTGGAAGGATTGGAATAATGCAGAATGTGGCGAAGAAATGGTAAAAGCACATCAACTGTCTGATAGGGATTTATTTATATTCCTGTTTATATGTGGAATTAGCTTTATGTGCTTTTTTTTTTAAATCCTTAAACCTTTTATAGCAAGAAGCTAGCGTATAGATTTATTGTGCAAAGTATATTAAAATGATTTGTTTTCTTTCTATCGATTCGCTGCTTCTTGTGGAACATCTGCAAAAGTTACTGAGCAAAAAATTGTTTTTCTTAATTTTCTAAAACCTTTATGCGCTATCTGAGGACACGGGAGATATTTATGAAAGTGCGCTGAGCCAGCCGCACAGCACGTCCAGAAATGATGGCCCCAGGGTCGTCGTACATCTAGCAGACAAACAATCTCCGCCTCTGTCACATGACATGGGACAGTAGCTACATGGTGATTGGCTGACTGCACGGCACTTGTAGATGGACCTGTATCGCCGCCGGGAACAAGTAGTGTATACCGCTCCGTTGCCGCTCTACATTATGTACAGCCCTCTTAGCTCCTGGCCTGCTGACGTGTGTGTGTGTGTGTGTGTGTGTGTGTGTGTGTGTGTGTGTGTGTGTGTGTGTGTGTGTGTGTGTGTGTGTGTGTGTGTGTGTGTGTGCGCGCGCGGTATGTGTGTGTGCGTGCGTGCGTGGTGTGTGTGGTTGGTGTGTGTGTGTGTGCGTGCGTGCGTGTACGTGTGTGTGTGTCTGTGTGTGTGTGTGGTTTGGGGTGGCCCAATGTAGTTACGCCCCTGTTATAGTAGCACATAGGGAGACACTGCAGGATGCAAACACTCTAGCACTTGCACTCTGTCTTCTCTGGGTGTGGTATAAGAAATCCCTCCCCCAGCATTCAGTGCTTCTGCCTGTGCAGGGATTCCTAGAAAGAGTGTGAGGAGCTGACCCCATCTCAGATTTGTTTGTAAGTGGCTGTGTAAATACAATCAGATAAGACAAAGTTAAAGAGGACTCCCACACTAATTTCCAAAAACCTGCAGTCTTGCTGTAAAAAAAAAAGTTTACCTGCGGTGTGATGACCCATGCATCCGTCCCGAAGACCCCGCATCACTCCACTTCTGGCTCCTGCCCCCCCCCCCCCCCTCCCGCAAAAAAACCCCACCATTTTTCTATGTGGAGAAAGGAGAGGCGGGGGCCGGTGCCAGAAGTGGAGTCATGTGGAGTATTCGGAATGGCTTCACAGGACATCACACCACAGGTAAGTATAACTTTTCTTTTTTACAGCAAGACTGCAGGTTTTTGGAAATGAGTCTGGAGGTCTGCTTTAAAGGGAACCTAAACTGAGAATGATATGGATTGTTCATTTTAAAATAAAACCAGTTGCCTGACACTCCTGCTGATCCTGTGTCTCTAATGCCTTCACCCATAGCCCCTCAACAAGCATGCAGATCAGGTGCTCTGACTGAAGTCAGACTGGATTAGCTGCATACTTATCTCAGGTCTGTGATTCCGCCACTACTGCAGCCAAAGAAATCAGCAGGACTGCCAGGCAACTGGTATTGCTTAAAAGGAAACATCCATATCCCTCTCAGTTAAGGTTCCCTTTAAGGTACCTATACATCTAGCAATGATGGACAGATCCTCGCCTCCTCTGCTGTTCTTTGTCGTTTTTTATTTGTTCTGGCGTCAGTACATGCGCGTGGTAGTGGAGTAGTGACAATTGAAAAAGACGCTGGACACCGGAGGAGGTGAGGATTCGTGCTGGCATGACATGTCAGCCTTCCACACTCGCCACGGGCAGGAGGGGACACATACACTTGGGGTCTATTGGTCGTCGGGGAAGTGGACACCATTCCCGCTGCGTACCCGATCAAGCCCTTGTCCAGGGTCATTTTTCTGGAAAGGCCACCATGGCTTGGGCCTTGGGCGGCAGTTGGCCAAGGGGCGGCTGGACATGGAAGAATGATCGCTGCATATGGAATACAGAGGTTGCAAATAAGGAGCAACATGTGGAAATAGGGAGCTGCTGGCCAAGGGACCTATATAGAACTGAAGGAGGCTGCTGTACATGAATGTGAGACATGGAAGAGGGGGTTGCACAAGGAATAGGAGGGGGTGGCTGTACATGAATAATATATATGGAAGAAGGGGCTACACAAAGAATACAAGGGGGCTGCTGTACAAGAATGTGAGATATGGAAGAGGGGGCTGCACAAGGAATAGGAGGGGGCTGCTGTACATGAACAATAGACCTGGAAGAAGGGGCTGCAGAAAGAATGGGGTGGGGGTTGCTGCACATGGAAGGGGAGCTGCAAGAAAGTTGGCCTAGGGGCGGAAAAAGTATAAATCTGGCCTTGCTTGTGACTGAGATCTTCCAGCATGCCCACTTTTCGGGCAGCCCTGGTGCGACGTTAATTGATCTGATCTAAACATTTTCTCTTTTTCTCCTGTCGGACTCAAAGCGCTCAAGAGCTGCAGCCACTGAGACGTGCTTAAGAGACCACCCTGCAGTGTTAGGGAGTCTGGCCTTGTACTCCTTACTGAATAGGTACTGACCCTAGCCAGGATTCAAGCCTGGACTCCCATGTCAAAGGTGGTGCCCTTAACCAGTCCTCTATCCAGCCAGCCTCCAAGTAATGTTCCATTTCTGTGAATGACCATTGCTACTGTCACAGGGGTGTGAAGTGTCTCGTGATTGGCTAAAGAGAGTTAAAATGTTCCCTCTCCATTTAGTGAAGGTTCTCCTCACTAAACAATTTGGCCATCCCTGGAGAGTTCCTCTGTAGAGGATCATCATCACAGCATCTAATAAATCCTCCTAACGCGACAAGCACTACTGCGAGTGGCGGTGACTTCCTTCCTCCGGACCGGCGGCAGGAGCGCAGAGTCCCCCGGCTGGGGCGGAAGGGCCTCAGCCTGCTGGGGGAAGTTCCTTACACAAAAGGTTAATATTTATTACTGAAATCAAGCCAGAAATATCAGCTAGTAAATTCACATCATTAGTGGCAATGACAGGCCCACTAAATCTGCCGGCGCACCTGGCTTCTCGCAAGCGCTCTAGCCCAAGGTCAAATACAAGTGGATGGAGAAAGCGCAGAGCCAGCTCCCTCCCGTACCTGAAGACGCAGATCCGACGATCGGAGACGGACGGCGGTGGTTCTCACAACCGCTATTTATACAGTCATTAAAACTACTCGCACAGGTGAAAAAAATTACTGCAATCCCACAGAAGGCTTGCTGATGGCGGAACAGAAGGCGCGGGATCTACATTACACTTGCCATTCCACGGCGAGGCGTCACATGGGGCAAACCTATGACGTCATTATGCCATCGTGGGCATGCGCAGAGTGCTCCTGGCCATGCGCGTGCCTGCGCACTACCACCCAACTCAGGTGACCTTGACTCAGCTGCTACGGAGGTATTACGGAATAAAGGAGGAGGGCGGAGGAGAACGGGGGGAGGGGGGGAGCAGTGGGCATGTGAACTGCACCGCATACATGCCTGTTGCCCCATTTTTAGCATATTGTTCAGCTCTGGTATCCTTTAACCACTTCACATCCAGACTTTGTTTACCCCTTATGGACCAGAGCAGTTCTGACATTTTAGCTGTATCCTTATTTAATCAGCAATAATGTTATCCCTACTTATGACACCTAAATGAAATATATATCATTTTTTTCAAGACTAACCAGGCTTTCATTATATGGCATTTTTCCCTCAAACAATTTTGTTTTCTAAGCATTTTAATAGGAAATTTTTTTTTATAGTAACAGTCAATCTTTTTGGCTTAGGGAACATATATTCCATTTCACCAATTAGTGCTGGAGGTTTTGTACAGGAGCAAGCCCAATTGTGCACAGTTGTGATACAACTACAAGATGTATAACTACGTCCTCGTGGCTTTGATTAAGTCACAGAGGACTTAGATATACTGTAGTGGTGGAAAAAAGTGGTTAAATAAAAACATTTATTTACAGCTGATACAAATCCTGCACTAAATCTGCAGTGTGTTTACTCCCTACTTTCAAGGAAGCAGACACATTGTTACATCCTGTATCTACAAATTAGCTGCTCTGCTGAGTCAGACAGCTGACGCAAATTACAGTTGTGATTAGTCACAGATGAGGGGGAATAGACAGGCTAAACTCTCTAAATACATACAGTGTGTATTTCTTTGTTTTCCTTCCGTCCTGTGCAAGAGTTCAGGTCCACTTTTAAAGAGGTTTATTTTATACAGAAAAAGCTGTTTTTGTATTACCTTCTGCAGGATTTTGCATGAGGGGGGAATGCGCAGAGATAAAACACCTGCATCCTGATTGCACTCAGGCTGATATGCGCATTGTTATCTCCAGTTATAGTTTTGTGACGCGACATCAAAAATGTAAACATTTCTATATAAACGTGCGTTGCCTGGAGGGAGCGATGAATTTCAGAGGACGGATTCCTCCATTCTAGCAGTGATTGTCCCAGCGGTATAATACCTGGGCGCTGCATAAACACAGCAAGTCAAGAACGTGGTGGCGCACATGGGCAGACTCTGACATCACAGCCCGAAATATCAGCAGAAAAGCCCTTAAAGAGACTCTGTATCCCCAAAAAATTCCCCTGGGGGGGTACTCGCCTTGGTAGGGGGAAGCCTCAGGGTCCCAATGAGGCTTCCCCCATCCCTGTAGCTGCAGGCAGTCCAGCGCTGGCTCCCCCGAAGTGTCCCGCAATCCTCCCTCGACAAGCGCTGATTTATTTAACTTTCCTGGCTCCAGCGGGGGCGCTGTTGCGGCAAACCGTACGGAAATACCCGATCTCTGTCGGGTTAGCTCTACTATGCAGGTGCAGGAGACTTGCGCCTGCGCAGCAGAGCGGGCCGACAGCGATCGGGTATTTCCGCCTATCTCTGAGCGGAGAGACAATACTGCGCCTGCACAGGAGACGGGAAGGTAAATATTTACATGCCCGCCGTTCGGAGGGGCACGGCGAGACCGGCGTGGGACACAGAAGGCGGGGGAAGCCTCGATAGGATCCGGTGGCGTCCCCCTCCCAAGGTGAGTACCCCCCAGGGGAACTTTTTGTAGTTACAGGTTTTCTTTAAGATTACAGACTACAGGCTGTTTTCTTGACTTCAGCAATTCTCTTAGAATTGGATAATAGTTTGAAATGTTCTATTGCGCTTAAACCAAAAAGGATGATATGATGAATTGTATGTGTAGTACGGATAATAAATTAAAACATTAGTAGCAAAGAAAAGAGGCTCATATTTTATTTTTTTAACTACAGATGTTAACTTAAAGCTGAATTATCGCAAATACCTTCTGGTTTAAGAAGGCAAATCGCACTAGAGCAAGCCATACACTCGTTAGATTCGCAGCAGATAGATTTCTGATCTATCTGATGTGTTTAGGAACATTTTTTACTAGGAACAGATTTCCAATAGATTTCAGTATGAAATCTATTGAAAATCGATCTGATGGCATTTTTTTGCCATCAGATTTCCATTCGGTCCAATGCAAAATAAGCCTAGATTTTCCAGCATGTCAGATCGATTGAAATCGATCAAAATTGGTCGCAAATCGATTTGGTCAATCGATTTGCGATCGATCGGCCGCTAATTGGCTCAGTGTATGGGCACCTTAAGCGTCGTTTTTTTAGTAGGAGGGCATTTTGGTCTCTTTTAGTCCCCTGTACAGGTAGTCCCCGACTTACGATACGAGCGGCCTGGATTCTGTGATTCTGTGGGAACAAGTAAAAAAAAAAAAAATTTCAAATTGGAATTTTACAAGAAAACGAGCAACATATAAACATGTAAATATTACATAGAAATACACAAAACAGGGTCCCAGGTATGCATAGTAACTCTCGCAGGAGGTGAGAAAATCAATAAAAAAAAAATCTAAGTAAAAATTGCTTTTAAACTTACATAAGCAGGTACAGGGGACAGAGGTGACACAGAGGGGGACAGTGGGGTACAGAGGAGGTACAGGGGACAGAGGTGACACAGAGGGGGGCAGTGGGGTACAGAGGAGGTACAGGGGACAGAGGTGACACAGAGGGGGACACGGGAAGCACAGTGGGGTACAGAGGAGGTACAGGGGACAGAGGGGGACACTGGAGGCACAGAGGAGGTACAGGGGACAGAGGTGACAGAGGGGGACACTGGAGGTACAGGGGACAGAGGTGACACTGGAAGCACAGTGGGGTACAGAGGAGGTACAGGGGGCAGAGGTGACACAGAGGGGGACAGTGGAAGCACAGTGGGGTACAGAGGAGGTACAGGGGACAGAGGTGACACAGAGGGGGACACTGGAAGCACAGTGGGGTACAGAGGAGGTACAGGGGGCAGAGGTGACACAGAGGGGGACAGTGGAAGCACAGTGGGGTACAGAGGAAGTACAGGGGACAGAGGTGACACAGAGGGGGACACTGGAAGCACAGTGGGGTACAGAGGAGGTACAGGAGGCAGAGGTGACACAGAGGGGGACAGTGGAAGCACAGTGGGGGACAGCGGAGGTACAGGGGGCAGAGGAGGCACAGAGGGGGACACTGGAAGCACAGTGGGGGACAGAGGAGGTACAGGGGGCAGAGGTGACACAGAGGAGGACACTGGAAGCACAGTGGGGTACAGAGGAGGTACAGGGGCAGAGGCGACACAGAGGGGGACAGTGGAAGCACAGTGGGGGACAGTGGAAGCATAGTGGGGGACAGAGGAGGTACTGGGGACAGAGATGGCACAGCGTTTTGATTTAAGAACAGATTCAGGTTAAGAACGAACCTACAGTGCCTGTCTCAGGACCGCCTAATGCCGAAAGGCATCAAGTCCTGGGGTGGGGTTTTACAGGGGGTCCCTGCTTGAGTGACGGAAATCCGCGCCGCCATCAGTCTACCAGCGGCGATCGCCGATAGGAGACTGTTAGATGGCGAAACTCAGAATCAAAATCAGAATTTATTTCGCCAAGCACGGTTGGACCGTGCCCGGAATTGGGTTTGGCACGGTCCAACCGTGCTTGGCGAAATAAATTCTGATTCTGATTGTCCCCTAGTGCCGTCTCTTTACATTGTACAGCGCTGCGATCTACTGGGATCCTGTGGTCCTGAAGTGGTTAAAGGTTCCCTGGGGGGTACTTACCTCGTGAGGGGGAAGCCTCTGAATCCCATTGAGGCTTCCTCCATCTTTCTCCGTCTGATGTTGGTCTCGTTGGGCCCCTCTGAAGCTGCAGCCGACAATTTGTCAGGCTGGGGTGAAAGCGCAGTAGCACCTGCAATATTTACCTGCTCCAGTGCAGTAGCGGCTCTTGGCTCTGGATCAGGCAGAAATAGCCGATCCCAGTTGGGTCTGTTCTACTGCGCAGGAACAGCAGACTTGCGCCTGCGCAGTAGAGTAGACCCGACTGGGATCGGCTATTTCCGCCTGAGCCGAGAGCCGCTATTGCGCCTGCGCTGGAGCCGGGAAGGTAAATATTTACATTCTTGCTGTTCAGAGGGGCACAGTGAGACCACCGTGGAACGGAGGAGGACGGGGGAAGCCTCGATGGGATCCGGAGGCTTCCCCCTCCCGAGGTAAGTACCCCCCAGGGGCATATTTTTTTGTTACAAGTGATTCAGAAAACAGGACTGTATTCAGCCCAGTGGGTGGAAAAGCTCAGAGAAGCGATTTCGAATATAGAACTGAAGGTTTTTTTTTTTTAACTCTTCCTGTACTGGAAAACACTACGAAACTCTTCTTTGCTCCTAATGTTGTATTTCTTAGCTGTACTACACATACAATTCATTATCTCGTACGTATATTTTCGCTTCAGGTTTGCTTTAGATCCCGTTTCCAGTATCTTTTCCGCAGCTAGAAGACCTCTTGATGACGGTCCACGCCGCTGTATGGCTCCCTGCACACTGCAAATCTGTTTTGCGATTCCGATTCCAATTTGCAATTCTGATTTTCCCTGAATACAATCAACAGAAAAACGGAGGAAAAAACGCAGCATGCAGTAACGATTAAAAATCGGAATCGGATGTAAAAAACGATAAAAAATCGGAATCTCATGCAGTGTGCAGGGAGCCTTACACTGATCTAAAATGGACACCACAAAAATATTAGTGCACCAGGGCCCTCGAGTTCACTGATCTGGCTACTGAGGAATGCCCCAAGGAATGATTCTCATTGGTCCAGATTAACTGACCAATGGGGTGACCGTGCAGGAGATGGAAAGTTGCTTCAATCAGTCAAGCAGCATTTAGGCCTTGTTCACATCTAAAATCGCTGACGCCATCGTTTTTTTTCTTTTGTGCAGTTTTTTTAGCGCCTCCCAGCGCTTACCTGCGCGCTGTTTTTTTTTCTCGTTTTTTTTTTAATAAAGCGCTTTTATTACGTTAGTCAGGAATTGAACTCTTTGACCCGGAAATGAATAAATACAAAGTATTTATTCATGAAAGCGCTCGGGACATTGCTATATAAAGCGCTTTTTCAAGCGTTTTGCGATTTCCCTATACCTTCCATTGAGACAAATCACCCCAAAAATGGTACAGGCAGCACTTTGGTGAGCGGATCATAATTGAACCACTGAGATGTGAACGCTCTCATAGGGAATCATTGCACAAGCGTCAGGGAGTGAATTACAAAACCGCCCTGAAAAAGCACCTAGAAAAGAGCTTTTTACAAAAATGCAGCGCGCAGTGGAGCGCCGGTAGAAGAAAAAAAAACAGTGCATGAAAACGCAAAACGTTTGCGTTTTTAGGTGTGGATGAGGCTTCAATGAAAAGTATGTTTCACTTCTACTGTTAACACACGTTTACCGGGAACGCACTGCATGCAATGCATTACCATACCGCCACCCGCAACAAATTATACTGCACCCTCTGCACTGTGAACATCGCTAAAAGTGGTGCATCGCATACGGCAAGCCTCAATACACCACTGTGAACAAGGCCCTTCACTTCAGTGAGAGGGATATGGAGGCTGCCATATTTATTTCCTTAGGCCTGTTTCCACTAGTTCTGCATCAGTTTTTCTGGATCCAGGTTTCTGGATGTGGCTATTAGGCATTCATGAGTCAGTTTTTCTGCATTCAGAATCCGCGTGTAGTGGAAACAGGCCATTAAACAATACCAGTTGCCTGGCTAGCTTGCTGATCCTCTGCCTCTAATACTTTTAGCCATAGCCCCTGAACAAGCATGAAGCAGATCAGGTATTTCTGACATTATTGTCAGATGTGACAAGATTAGCTGCATGCTTGTTTCTGGTGTGATTCAGACACTACTGTAGCCAAATAGATCAGCAGGGCTGCCAGGCAACTAGTATGTTTTAAAAGGAATTACATATGGCAGCCTCTATATTCTTCTCAATTCAGGTGTCCTTTAAGCCAATCAGTAAAGCTATTCAGAGACTGAGGGGTTGATTCACTAAAGGTGGCCACACACAATACAATAAAATGATCCACTTTTACAGCATATCGATAAAAACGATCAGATCTCTCGAAAAAAAAAATCGAGTTTTTTTTTTTATTCGACTGAAAAATCCGATCGTATTTCCCGTTTTCTTTGATTTTTATAGATCCGGAATACCAGATATTTTTCTTCAATCTTACTAAAGATTGTATGGTGTGTGTTAGATTGTCAATTTATTAATATACACACCCTAGCAATTTTGTCAGTTTCCAATCATTTTTATCATAATTGGGGAAAGATTAAACATACGTGTGTGGTACATTGGTCATATTTTTGAAATGTTACAATCAGTCAGAAAAATGGATTGCAATTCTTAAATTGAACAGATATTTAAAAAATTGTATGGTGTGTGACCACCTTAAGACAAATAGCATGCCTTATCAGAGTTAACATGGCTTATCAGAGGAAACATGCCTTATCAGAGTTAATACGCCTTGTCAGAGTTGACATGCCTTGTCAGAGTTAGCACATCTTATCAGAGTTAACACGCCTTATCAGAGTAGCATAGAGAGCTACAAACTTATGCCTGCTAATTGGCAATAACGAGAGCTCCACTCGTCCTGCCCTGAACCCCTGCGGGTCCAATCACTTTATAGGACATTATCCTTACACTTTGATTGGCCCAATAGGCTGCCTGTCAAGTTTTCTGTCAAGTGACAGGCAGCCTGTTGGACCAATCAAAGTGAGGGGATAATGTCCTTTAAAGTGATTGGACCCGCGGGGGGTCAGGGCAGGACGAGTGGAGCTCTCATCACTGCCAATTAGCAGGCATACGTTCGTAGTGCTCGCTATGCTACTCTGATGAGGCATGTTGATTCTAAATGGCATGCTGTTTGTCTTAGTGCAGTGATCTGCAAACTTGGCTCTCCAGCTGTTCAGGAACTACAAGCTCCACAATGCATTTGCCTTTATGAATCATGACTGTGGCTGTCAGACTCCCGCAATGCATTGTGGGACTTGTAGTGCCTTAACAGCTGGAGAGCCAAGTTTGCAGATCACTGTCTTAGCAAATCAAGACCTATATATGGAGTAAAATTGAGAAGATGAGCAGACACTTAGAGTCCCGCCTTTATCCACCCCGGAACCCGTCCTCCGTTTGTGTTATTGTCATCTCACATTCCTTCTGGACTCCCTTTAAACATCTGTTCCTAATAATCAGACCTTCTGTCCCTGTGATGATGATGGTTATTGGTCAATGTTGTTCTGCCCTCTGATTATATTACTTTGCAGAGGTCACTTTATATTGTCTGTTATGCTTTTTTTTTTATTACAATCTGTGTTCCGCAGACAGTAGTTTCCATACGCCAAAGGCCAGGTGAATCATATAACGAGCAGATTCTGCCGACGCAGCACAAAACGTGAGTTTACGTTACGGTGTGTTTTGCAAATAGTACAAACCACAAAAGAAGAAGTTGTGCCTGAAATGTGCAAGCATTAGTTATTTTGATTTTTGGCAGATTGGCCGTTGCTGACGCTCGGGGGGCCAGCACTGTGACTGATGAAGGGTTCCCTGAACGCTGGGTCCGGGGCGAGCGGATGAGCGGCGCTGTCCAGCGTGAGTCAGTCGTCAGCTGCTCGGATCGTGACCCCGGAGCGTGGCCAAACCGCTCTCCGCTGACTCCCCCTCTTTGGCTTGCGAGCGACACAGCGTTCTCACGCTCCACACGGGCTTTGGAAAACTTTTGTGAGAAAAGCACTTAAAAGTTTACGGCGTCGTGAACACCGAGGCTGCTGGCGGCCCCATTCCTGCTTCATACTTTCCCCCTTACACAATGTTTTCTTGGGTCATTGTAGTGCTGGGCTTAACCCCGCCGATGCCAAACGTACGGGACCACGATCCGCAGCTTGACGTAACTAGTGTTGGGCAGAAATTATGCCTATGCGTAATTGCGCATCGTAATTTGCAGTTACACATTGTAATCATAATACGAAAGTTTCGGATTTTGCTTAAAGCGGAACCGAGATGAAAACTAACTATAACAAGTAACTTGTCTATATATCTTATCTAAAGTTTAGATAATTTACACAGCAAATCTAGCTGCAAACAGCTTCAACAGTTTATGATTATTTATTCCTGTGATACGAGGGCAGCTATATTCTGTTTGAACCATTACACAAAGGCAAGCTGATAGTATCTCCAGCCCCCAGCCTGTGAAAACTTCACTCCCCTCTCCTCCTCCCCTCTGCCTCTGAAATCTCTGGCTAGTAACACCTCCTCCTGCCCAGACTGAGCTCCCATAAGCCCTTAGTACATGAGTCTGAGAGCACCAACGCACTCTGAAGCTGTGAGTGAGGCTTGTTTAGTTTATAGGGAATTAGAGTATTAAAACAAACCAAAAAAAGTATTTGGCTTGAGGAATGCCCTATAAACTATATGAAAGGAACACAATTATGTAATGAGTAAAAGTTTATCTCGGATCCTTAAAGGACACATCCGGGCACTAATAAAATACAAAAATGCACTTACCTGGGGCTTCCTCCACCCCCTGCCAGCGGTCCTGTGCCCTCACCGCAGCACCGCTCCACGCTGGTGGTACGTGGTCCCCTCACTGTGCATGCGCAAGCGGCTCTCTTGTGAATGGATTTGCATGAGGATTTGCATGAGTGTGCGGAAGCTTATTTTGACTTTGCTGTTTTGCTTGCCACACCCGTTCCAGCACCTCCCTATTACTTCTGCAAGTGTTTAAATGTCCTAACTCGAGGTGAGGAACCTGGATTTTGTGGTTTTTTTTTTTGTTTTTTTTTAGCTTACCTACACAATCTGTTTACAGTATTCTACATCACTTGGCCCTGCAGCTACATTGAGGTCGTACAATTGGCCAATCAAAATTGAAGGTGTGTACTAAGCTTTACTCTGCTCATGTAGTGAACACCAGGCTTCTATAACGGATGCAATTTCTAATAAATGCAAAATGGCGATATTTCAACCCCTTCACTAGCACTGTAAAATTCAAAAAGTCCCACCATGGAGCTCAGTATTAGGGTTACTCTGTGTCCCCCATACCACCCCCCGATTGTGGACTTGAGAGCGCTGGTGGATGGGTGGCATATAAAATCATGTTAGTTAGGGATTAGGAGGGGGGGAAAGTGTAATCTGACTTTAAGAAAAAATCAGAGCAAAAAGCCCCGCCTCCTCAGCACGCCATGGCTGAAGTAGCCACGCCCCCTTAGCATACCATGGCTGATGTTGCCCTGCCTCCTCAGCACGCCATGGCTGAAATAGCCACGCCTCCTCGGCATGCCAGGCCAAAACAGCAATACAGTCTATTTCCTGCTTCTGTGTAATTCCATGAGCCAAAGGAGCTATCTACCTGGCTAGGTGCAGACTTAGCAGAAACGCTAGCGTTGGGGAAAATGCTGCGTTTTTGCCACTAATGGAAGTCTATGGGCTGCAGAAAAAAACGCATATCAAAAATGCATTTGCGTTTTTTTAATGCATACATTTTCAAAAATGCTGGTTTTGTTGCATAATATGCAAAAACGCATGAAAAATGCACATGATGAAAGTCAATGGAAACGCAATGGTATGCGTTGTTCATGCGTTTTTTGAAAAAAACAAAATGTCTTGTCATTTATTTCCGCTTCCTGTTTTGTATATGCGAACCGCAAACGCAATAAAATGTGTAAAAAAACGCATCTGCGGTGAAAAACACTAACGCAAACGCACCAAAAACGCAGCAAAAATGCACAAAAAACGCACACAACATAAAACGCAGCCTTTCATGTTATGTTATGTGTGCACCTACCCTCTATCTATCTATCTATCTATCTATATATCAATCTATCTCCCTATCTTAAGCCTCATTTACCGGTACAATTCCCCATCAGATCGGATCTATTAGATAATTTCCAATCAGATTGCGTTAGATTTTGCAATAGATTTTGGGTACTTATCAAAGCAAAATCTATTGCAAAATTGATATGAAACAATTTGGACGTCTACACACGATGCAATTTCTTATTAGATCTAAAAGGTATTATTTTTTACAAAACGTTGTTTTTTTCTACCTATATTATTAGATCTATCTAGATCCGTTTATCTGATGGAAAATTGTACCGTGTAAATGAGGCTTTAAGGTGATCACTTATGGTACACTATACAATTTGGCAAATGATTGTTTACAAACGATACTACATATGAACGATCGAAAAATGATTGTTTGGGACCACTAATGGATAAGAATTTCCTAACCAATCCATTCAGATTGACGGGACCAATCCAAAAATCAGATTGGTTTTACTAATCTGTTTGTATTGGTTAGAAGATTTTTGTCCATTAGAGGTCCCAAATGATCATTTCCAACAATTCATATAAAGAATCATTTGTAAACGATTGTTAGGCAAATTGTACCGTTAGTGGACACCTTGATCCTATCTATCTATCTATCTATCTATCTGTCTGTCTGTCTGTCTGTCTGTCTGTCTGTCTGTCTGTCTGTCTGTCTGTCTGTCTGTCTGTCTATCTATCCTATCCTCCTCTCTGTCTATCTATCTAGGCTATCCTCTTCTGCCTGTCTATCTATCCTATCCTCTGTCTGTCTGTCTGTCTGTCTGTCTGTCTATCTATCCATTATATCCTCATCTATCTGTCTCTCTATCTATTCTATCCTCCTCTGTCTGTCTGACTATCTATCTATCTATCTATCTATCTTACACGCCTCTGTCTATCTATCTGGAGTTTAGTTGAGATCACTTGCTCTTGCTTTTAATAGAAAGTTACTGGCTCTGACATCCCGGCGAGGAATTTTTGCACGCTCCGTTCTATGAGTGGTTTGGCTGCACGTTTTTTTTTCCATGATGTTGGCGGCGGTTGTGCCCAAAACCAAAACTGACGTCTTTTGACTTAGAAAGACAATGGAAAGGAACTGTGCTGGGAGCAGATCACGCAGCCAGATTCTCGCTCTCTCCGTCGCCGCCGTCCAAGTTTCACAGCTCCGTACAGTAACCGCTCCGACGCTGCCAGCGACTCCGACATTCTTCCCATCAGCAGTTTTTTTTTTTTTAATATCGCCATCCTACCAGCTCCTGCGGGGCGGCACGCAACGGCCCATCGCCAGGCTTTTCCGTAGGCGGCGGTCTCTGGAAGAGCTCTGTGACCTCGACATCAGGTGACCTGCCACAATAGTTGGGGCACCTTATACCCTGTGCAACAGATATATATATATATATATATATATATATATATATATATATATATTATACAAAAAAACACAAATACAAAGAAACGCTAACTGCCAGCAATCTAGAATTACCTCATAAGCATAAAAGAAAATCATAATAGGGGATACTAGATGCAACACTTGTTCCACGGGACTAAGCACTATATGTACATACAAACTGTCTATTATACAGACACAGTATCTCTTTATATAATCTCAGTGTCCCTGCATCCCATGTCCCTGTGTCAGTGCTTTTGCGCTACTGCACATGTCCTGCACTGACAGCCGTTGGGACAGGACGCAGGGCGGATCACGGGGCGGGCCGCGGGCATGTGCGACGGTCGGGAGCGCAATGCTACGGCGGTGACTGACCTAGAGCCCGTTTTTAAACGGACTTAGGTCACCTGGTATCAATATAATTTATTAAATATAATAAGAGAGCCCAGATCAGTTGTCTTCAACTGAGCTCTCTTGCACATCTTAACCACTTGAGGACCACAGTCTTTTCGCCCCTTAAGGACCAGAGCCTTTTTCTCCATTCAGACCACTGCAGCTTTCACGGTTTATTGCTCGGTCATACAACCTACCACCTAAAGGAATTTTACCTCCTTTTCTTGTCACTAATACAGCTTTCTTTTGGTGCTATTTGATTGCTGCTGCGAGTTTTACTTTTTATTATATTCATCAAAAAAGACATGAATTTTGTCAAAAAAATGACTTTTTTAACTTTCTGTGCTGACATTTTTCAAATAAAGTAAAATTTCCTATACATTTGAGCGTGAAAGTTATTCTGCTACATGTCTTTGATAAAAAAAAACATTTAGTGTATATTTATTGGATTGGGTAAAAGTTATAGCGTTTACAAACTATGGTGCAAAAAGTGAATTTTCCCATTTTCAAGCATCTCTGACTTTTCTGCGCACCTGTCATGTTTCATGAGGGGCTAGAATTCCAGGATAGTACACATACCCCCCAAATGACCCCATTTTGGAAAGAAGACATCCCAAAGTATTCAGTGAGAGGCATGGTGAGTTCATAGAAGATTTTATTTTTTGTCACAAGTTAGCGGAAAATGACACTTTGTAACAAAAAAAAAAAAAAAGTTTCCATTTCTTCTAACTTGCGACAAAAAAAAATGAAATCTGCCACGGACTCACTATGCTCCTCTCTGAATACCTTGAAGTGTCTACTTTCCAAAATGGGGTCATTTGTGGGGTGTTCACTGTCCTGGCATTTTGGGGGGTGCCTAATTGTAAGCACCCCTGTAAAGCCTAAAGATGCTCATTGGACTTTGGGCCCCTTAGCGCAGTTAGGCTGCAAAAAAGTGCCACACGTGGTATTGCCGTACTCAGGAGAAGTAGTATAATGTGTTTTGGGGTGTATTTTTACACATACCCATGCTGGGTGGGAGAAATATCTCCGTAAATGACAATTTGTTTATTTTTTTACACACAATTGTCTATTTATAGAGATATTTCTCCCACTCAGCATGGGTATGTGGAAAAATACACCCCAAAACACATTATACTACTTCTCCTGAGTACGGCGATACCACGTGTGGCACTTTTTGCACCCTAACTGCGCTAAGGGGCCCAAAGTCCAATGAGTACCTTTAGGATTTCACAGGTCATTTTGAGAAATTTCATTTCAAGACTACTCCTCACGGTTTAGGGCCCCTAAAATGCCAGGACAGTATAGGAACCCCACAAATTACCCCATTTTAGAAAGAAGACACCCCAAGGTATTCCGTTAGGAGTATGGTAAGTTCATAGAAGATTTTTTTTTTTTTTTTTTGTCACAAGTTAGCAGAAATTGATTTTAATTGTTTTTTTTCACAAAGTGTCATTTTCCGCTAACTTGCGACAAAAAATAAAATCTTCTATGAACTCACCATACTCCTAACGGAATACCTTGGGGTGTCTTCTTTCTAAAATGGGGTCATTTGTGGGGTTCCTATACTGCCCTGGCATTTTAGGGGCCCTAAACCGTGAGGAGTAGTCTTGAAACCAAATGTCGCAAAATGACCTGTGAAATCCTAAAGGTACTCATTGGACTTTGGGCCCCTTAGCGCACTTAGGGTGCAAAAAAGTGCCACACATGTGGTACCGCCGTACTCAGGAGAAGTAGTATAATGTGTTTTGGGGTGTATTTTTACACATACAGATGCTGGGTGGGAGAAATATCTCTGTAAATGACAATTATTTGATTTTTTTTACACACAATTGTCCATTTACAGAGAGATTTCTCCCACCCAGCATGGGTATGTATAAAAATACACCGCAAAACACATTATACTACTTCTTCTGAGTACGGCGATACCACATGTGTGACACTTTTTTGCAGCCTAGGTGCGCTAAGGGGCCCAACGTCCTATTCACGGGTCATTTTGAGGCATTTGTTTTCTAGACTACGCCTCATGGTTTAGGGCCCCTAAAATGTCAGGGCAGTATAGGAACCCCACAAGTGACCCCATTTTAGAAAGAAGACACCCCAAGGTATTCCGTTAGGGGTATGGTGAGTTCATAGAAGATTTTATTTTTTGTCACAAGTTAGTGAAAAATGACACTTTGTGAAAAAAACAATAAAAATCCAATTTCCGCTAACTTTTGACAAAAAATAAAATCTTCTATGAACTCATCATACACCTAACAGAATACCTTGGGGTGTCTTCTTTCTAAAATGGGGTCACTTGTGGGGTTCCTATACTTCCCTGGCATTTTACGGGCCCAAAACTGTGAGTAGTCTGGAAACCAAATTTTTCAAAATGACTGTTCAGGGGTATAAGCATCTGCAAATTTTGATGACAGGTGGTCTATAAGAGGGCAAATTTTGTGGAACCGGTCATAAGCAGGGTGGCCTCTTAGATGACAGGATGTATTGGGCCTGATCTGATGGATAGGAGTGCTAGGGGGGTGACAGGAGGTGATTGATGGGTGTCTCAGGGGGCGGTTAGAGGGGAAAATAGATGCAATCAATGCACTGGGGAGGTGATCGGAAGGGGGTCTGAGGGGGATCTGAGGGTTTGGCCGAGTGATCAGGAGCCCACACGGGGCAAATTAGGGCCTGATCTGATGGGTAGGTGTGCTAGGGGGTGACAGGAGGTGATTGATGGGTGTCTCAAGGTGTGATTAGAGGGGGGAAATAGATGCAAGCAATGCACTAGCGAGGTGATCAGGGCTGGGGTCTGAGGGCGTTCTGAGGTGTGGGCGGGTGATTGGGTGCCCGCAAGGGGCAGATTAGGGTCTAATCTGATGGGTAACAGTGACAGGTGGTGATAGGGGGTGATTGATGGGTAATTAGTGGGTGTTTAGAGGAGAGAAGAGATGTAAACACTGCACTTGGGAGGTGATCTGATGTCGGATCTGCGGGCGATCTATTGGTGTGGGTGGGTGATCAGATTGCCCGCAAGGGGCAGGTTAGGGGCTGATTGATGGGTGGCAGTGACATGGGGTGATTGACGGGTGATTGACAGGTGATCAGGGGGGATAGATGCATACAGTACACGGGGGGAGGGGGGTCTGGGGAGAATCTGAGGGGTGGGGGGGGTGATCAGGAGGGAGTAGGGGGCAGATTAGGGACTAAAAAAAATAAATAGCGTTGACAGATGACAGGGAGTGATTGATGGGTGATTAGGGGGGTGACTGGGTGCAAACAGTGGTCTGGGGGGTGGGCAGTGGGGGGGTCTGAGGGGTGCTGTGGGCGATCAGGGGGGGGGAAATCAGTGTGCTTGGGTGCAGACTAGGGTGGCTGCAGCCTGCCCTGGTGGTCCCTCGGACACTGGGACCACCAGGGCAGGAGGCAGCCAGTATAATAGGCTTTGTATACATTACAAAGCCTACTATACAAAGTACATGCTGCGATCCGGGTGCTAGTAACCCGCCGGCGCTTCCGAACGGCCGGCGGGTTACAGTGAACGGGGGGCGGAGCCAGTCCCCGGCGGCTGATCGCGTCACGAATGACGCGATCGCCGCATAGCAACGCCCGCAGCCGCCCCCGCCGATGGGCGTATTGCGGTCGTTTGGGCCCGGACTTTGCCGCCGCCCATCGGCTGGAGGCGGTCCTTAAGTGGTTAAAGAGACACTGAAGCGAAAAAAATATATGATATAATGAATTGGTTGTGTACTATGAATAATTACTAGAAGATTAGCAGCAAAGAAAATATTCTCATACTTATATTTTCTGGTATATAGTGTTTTTTCTAACATTGCATTATTCTATAATATGTGCAGATTACACCACACTCAGCATTCAAAATGAGTCTTTCAGAGCAGTCTGTGAAGTAATGACCTCTCCTCTAGCAGAGGAAAAGTAAACAGTTCAATTACAGTTGAGATAATAAAAGTCAGATAACAGCCCTCTCCACGACTAAGTTAGTCAGAGAGCTTAATACCTTTTTTGCATAGAGATAACTGGAGTTTCTCAACTCTTCCTGTACTGGAAACAATTAGACTGATGTATCTGATCTTAATGTTTTATTTCTTAGCTGTACTACACATACAAATCATAATATCATCATTTTTTTTTCGCTTCAGTGTCTCTTTAAAAGCGGGTCTTTGCTTGTCAGGGCCGGATTTAGGCCAAGGCCAAATAGGCCATGGCCTAGGGTACCACAGGATCAAGGGTGGGTGGGCAGCAGGCTATACTGGGGAGGGGGGGAAGGGACACCTGGCTACCTATACTGGAGGGAGGGGGGTCATCGGGCTATCTATACAAAAGGGGGAAGGTGGGTGGGTCATCTGGCTTCTAATAATGGGGGGGGGGGGGTCATCAGACGACTCATACCGGAGGGAAGGCAGGTTATTAGGCTATCTGAACTGGAGTTGGGGGGCTTTATCTAGCTGCCTGTACTAGAGGTGGGGGGGGGGGGGGGAGGGTCATCTGGCTGCCTATGTTAGAGGGAAGGGGTCATCTGACTACCATTACTGAAGGGGGGGGTGGCTGCTGACATTGGCCATCGGTGGTAGAGTGTACAAATCCGGCCCGGCTTGTCCCCCTAAACCTACTCATGTGTATTTGCTGATCTCTATGAGTATGTGTGCTCACACAGACATGTATGCTGAGTTTATAAACACGTCTTGCTGCAAACAAACGTGCGGGTCACCCCTTAATGTTTAGCTCAGATGCCTGCTCTTGCAGTAAACTGGAGGAGTCAATGGGGAGCCGGGTGAAGGGTAACAAATCTGCATGGCGTCTGTACCAATGCAGAATATCACCCAGTCCCTCTCTCCTCCATTTACGAAACAAACTCCTGCACATGTAGTGGGCTTGATTTACTAAGACAAATAGCATGCCTTATCAGAGTTAACATGCTTTATCAGAGATAACACATCTTATCAGAGTTAACATGCCTTATCAGAGTAGCATAGTGAGTGCTACAAACATTAAGGACATTATCCCTGCACTTTGACAGGCAGCCTACTGGGCCAATCAAAAATGCAGAGATAATTTCCTCTAAAGTGATTGGACCCGCAGGGGCTCAGGGCAGGACGAGTGGAGCTCTCGTCATTGCCAATTAGCAGGCATAAGTTCATAGCGCTCGCTATGCTACTCTGATAAGGCATGTTAACTCTGACAAGACGTGTTAACTCTGATAAGGCATGTTAATTCTGATAAGACATGCTATTTGTCTTAGTGAATCGAGCCCAATGTGCAGGGGGTGCACTATATACAATGTATTAAAACGCTACATGTTTCACCCAATTTGGGCTTTGTCAGGAGTACAACAGAGAACAGTGTAAACGAATGGGGGAAAAAACAAACCACCAGGTCAACTTGGGTTGCATTGCTGTTGTATGTGTGTTTGACCTGGTGGGTTTTTTTTTTCCTTCATACGTTTACACTGTTATCTGTTATATTCCTGACTAAGCCCAAATTGGGTGAAACGTGTAGAGTTTTGATACACTGTATATAGTGCACCCCGTTTCATACATTGTCTCACTAGTACATGTGCAGCAGTTTGTTCAAGGGCAATCTAAAATTCAGCGCAGTCCATACCGACAGCTAAGAAATGTCCAAATTCACAAACCCCTTCTTCGCAAATCCCTTCTCCCGCGAAGATTAGGGCTGGGAGCTACCGATGTACGCTTGTCGAGCACATAATGAGCTGGAAATATTTCCCTGCCGCGGACGGACACCTGCGCAAGGTCTCCGGGAGTTATGCGTTGGGAATACGCCAGAAAAGCGTTGTACTGTTTGTCTTGGTGGAATATCACATTGCGGCGAGTACTACCTGCGTGTGTAATGAAAGCCAGGCACACTACAGCTTTGTGCTAACAGAGTGTACTGTGCCCTGTCCCAGCCCTACGCGTCCCCTCTGCCGGCCCGACCTAGGACCGCTGCGAAACCAAACCCACTCCAAGCTTGTTAGGAAAGGATTCTTTACTGCTCAGTCACCTCCAATCTGACACAGTCGTTTTTGGTAGCTGCAGAAGACATAAACCAAAATCACTCTTTTTATATTATTAGTATATTTGGATAGTGTTACATTTTCCGTAGAGCTTTACAGAGTACATTGTACAATTCATTTCAATGACTGTACAGATTTGGATATTGTCACATCTCTGGTGTTCTTTATTCTACTTTTACTGCCCAGTTTTTATTGGACGCTGGTCAGAGTTCCCGGTCGGTGCAGGTTTATATGATTTTTATATGTTTGTGTGTGTGCGGGATGGGGGGTGGGGGGAATGGGGGGGGACTTAGGCATGTATTCAAAAAGGGAGCCCAGACTAAGCAGGTAGCTTTTCAGTTTAGATTTGAGGGATAGAGATATCCTGATGGTGTGGTGTGGCAGGGAGTTCCAAAGTGTAGGGACAGCATGACTCGAGGCTCTGTCTCCACAGGTTTTTTAGGTGGACTCTAGGGGTGACCAAGTTATTAGATCCTTTTGTTTTAAGATTGTGGGGGGTGTGAACCTAACCCTATTCTACCACATCCGATGTCTAAACCTAATTGACCCCCCCACCACCACCTGACCCTTATATTAACCCACCACCACCCCTTGTAAACCTGCAAAAACAAAATAATATTGACAGACGTTTGGGCTCCGCCTTAGGCGCCCGTGGAAATATCGACCGTGTGAAATAACGTGTCCCAGGGCCGCTGGCTATGCAACCTGCTTATGCCCAATATTTGTGGCTGCAGATTGCATAGTGGGTGACCCTGGCATAGCAGCTGATATTACTATGGGTGCCTCTAGTCATAGGCAGACGCAGTGGGGGATTACAGCTGCCCAGAATCCCCCCTCAGATCAGGGTCGGTGCAGTGTCTGGGGACAAGTTGAGACACCAGAATATCTGCAGGCATCCTGTAGCTCACAGCACCGTCCCCTTTCTTTCCCTGCTACGTTTGAGTTTGGATGGAGCAGCAGCAGCATGTGTACAGAGTATGGAGCAGCAGCATGTGTACAGAGCATGGAGCGGCAGCGTGTGTACAGAACATGGAGCAGCAGCGTGTGTGTAGAGCATGGAGCAGCAGCGTGTGTACAGAGCATGGAGCAGCAGTGTGTGTACAGAGCATGGAGCAGCAGCGTGTGTACAGAGCATGGAGCAGCAGCGTGTGTACAGAGCATGGAGCAGCAGCGTGTGTACAGAGCATGGAGCAGCAGTGTGTGTACAGAGTATGGAGCAGCAGCGTGTGTACAGAGCATGGAGCAGCAGCGTGTGTACAGAGCATGGAGCAGCAGTGTGTGTACAGAGCATGGAGCAGCAGAGTGTGTACAGAGCATGGAGCAGCAGCGTGTGTACAGAGCATGGAGCGGCAGCGTGTGTACAGAACATGGAGCAGCAGCGTGTGTGCAGAGCATGGAACAGCAGCGTGTGTGCAGAGCATGGAGCAGCAGGGTGTGTGCAGAGCATGGAGCAGCAGCGTGTGTACAGAGCATGGAGCAGCAGGGTGTGTGCAGAGCATGGAGCAGCAGCGTGTGTGCAGAGCATGGAGCAGCAGCGTGTGTGCAGAGCATGGAGCAGCAGCGTGTGTGCAGAGCATGGAGCAGCAGCGTGTGTACATAGCATGGAGCAGCAGGGTGTGTGCAGAGCATGGAACAGCAGCGTGTGTGCAGAGCATGGAGCAGCAGGGTGTGTGCAGAGCATGGAGCAGCAGGGTGTGTGCAGAGCATGGAGCAGCAGCGTGTGTACAGAGTATGGAGCAGCAGCGTGTGTACTTAGCATGGAGCAGCAGCGTGTGTGCAGAGCATGGAGCAGCGCTGGGGAACTTAACAGTCAGGTATGAGCACAGCCCTGTGTCCTGCTGTGTGAATGCTTCACTTTCCCCTTCATTACCAATGTCAGCTGTCATTATCTGTATCCAAACTCCTCCTGATCTATTCCTTTGTCGATCGGGAGCAGATCGGACATTTAGGAAATAATTGTCAGACCCTGTTAGTTGGACTGGAAATTGCATGGTGTGTACCCAGCATGATGTCCTAACATATTATTATACTGTATTGTGTGTGGCTGAGGAAGACCTTTCAGGAATAGCCCCCCCCCCCCCATGAAAATCCTGGGTTTGCCCCTGTATAGTGGTCCCCAAATTTCCTGCTTCAGGAATTTAGGGTTGATTGGTGAGTTTGGATTATGGTTTACCCCAATTGTGCTGAGTTTGTATAACGTATCTTATTATTTTTCATCAATGAATTGTATATCTTTTTTGTAGAGCCCATTCATTTCCATTTTTTATGGTTTTTAAGCTGAATGGTGAGAACACCCCTGTATGGTTAAAGTGGACCTGAACTCTTGCACAGGACAGAAGGAAAACCAAGAGAAATGCACCCTGTATGTATTTAGTGAGTTTAGGCTGTCTAATGACCCCTCATCTGGGACTAATCACCACTGTAATTTGATCTCTCAGCTGTGTCAGCTGGCTGTCTTGGCAGAGCAGCTAATTTGTAAACACAGGATGCTAACCCTGTGGCCTCAATTCACGGAGCATTATCAAACGTTTATCAAACACTTTATCAAACGTTTGATCATTTACCTCATGGGTAAAATCTCATTTTAAATTCACTAAGGTGTTATATATCTGTCGAATGGTTTACCGATAAAACGTTCAACAAATATATAACGCCTTAGTGAATTCAAAATGAGATTTTACCCATGAGGTGAATTATCAAACATTTGATAAAGCGTTTGATAAACGTTTGATAATGCTCAGTGAATTGAGGCCTGTGTCTGCTTCCTTGAAAGCAGGAAGTAGACACAGTGCAGATTTACTGCAGGATTTGTATCAGCTGTAACAAATAATTTTTTTATTATGCTGTTGCGTATCTTTTAGAGCAGAGAGGAAGTTTTGAGTTCAGGTTCTCTTTACCTATGTAGTAATGGTCCAAAAATGGCCTCACCGCATTGCTGTGTGTGTGGTCTCTGACCGATCCCAGACGTGATCCCATCATTTGGCACGATTAGGAATGCGTCCCGGTCAGAGTATGACTCCTTCGTGGAGTAGCGAGAGATCGGAGACCTCGGCCAGTGACTCAGCCTGCCAGACTCTGCTTCTAATTGAATTGAAATTGATAAATGAAATCTGGGTAAACATGCCCGGTTCCTCACATGGGTATTAGGCCAGGAAGAGTGAACGCATCAGATCGAAGCTGACAGCAGCTGATAAATATTTCCGTTCCCCATGGCCACAGCCGATGGAGAGAGAGGACAGGATATCAGAATTGATGGAGCAGAGAGTTCTGTACATGCAGATAGGCACCCAGTATAACAAGTTAGAACTCTTTACTGAAGAAAACGGGCAGAGTACGCCACCACCAGGAAATGCAGCTTAGGCTAGGTCTCCACTTGTGCGTTTTGTGTCAGATTTTCCTCAGAAAATTCGCATTGATTTGGCAACTAATGGTAGTGAATGGGGCTGTTTCCATGCAATGCGGATTTTCATACGCGTTCAAAAATCTGAGGTCCTGCATCATTTTTTCAGCAATCGCGTAAGATTCGCGTACAATGCGTTGTATAGGCAACACATAGCGTTATTTGCGTGAAAATTCACATTAGGTCCATGGTTACAGGAAGTTGTCAGCAGTCATGACTAAGCTGTTACTAGGCAGACTGTTATATTTAACTAATGCGCATTTTCGCGCACCAAGCAGAAAAATCTAATACGATTTTTTGCAGGCAAAAATTTCACGCTACATTAGAAACGTAGCCTTACTTAGAACAGAGAGCAACATAGAGAATATAGGAAATAACAATCCCATAAAGATAATCATCACATTTTACACACAGTGACATCCTGTGGTTGTTTCACTATACTACAAGTTAACCTCTTGAGGACTGCAGTGCTAAACCCCCCTAGTGACCAGGCCATTTTAAGCAAAATGTGCCACTGCAGCTTTAAGGCTAAGCTGCAGATCTGCACAACACAGCACACACGTGATTTCCCCCCCCTTTTCTCCCCACCAACAGAGCTCTCTGTTGGTGGGGTCTGATCGCCCCCAGATTGTTTTTTTTTTTTGTTTACAAATATTTTTGTTTCTTTTTTTATTAAAAAAAGCGTGTTCTTTTAAATCTATTCCCTCCCTCCCTCCCTCCTTCCCCACAGCCAGCCAATTGTGGCGATCGGCTGTCATAGGCTTCTGCCTATGAGAGCCGATCGCTCTCCAGTGTCCCAGGGGGACAGCCGTGTCACATGGCTGTCCCCAGTACAGCGCTGCTGCCGATCGCAGCGCTGTACGGGTAAATAGACGGCGATCACGCCGTCTATCAGTCTCCCGAGCGGCAATAGCCGCTCGGAGACTGAAGAGGGGGCGGAGCTCCGCCCTCCGAGAATGAGATGCGCGCGCAGCGTGCGCGCGATCTCATTCAAAACAGAGCCCCAGGACTTTACGCCAATTGGCGTTAGGCGGTCCTGGGGCTGCCGCCGCGGCCACGCCTACCGGCGTGACGCGGTCGGCAAGAGGTTAAGGTAATAATGTTGTTAAAGGACAACTGTAACGAGAGGGATATGGAGGCTGCCATATTTTTTTCCTTTATTATGCTGGGGATACACGGTACATTTTGATTGCGGCGCGACCCCGCTCGTCCCTGCGCGCAGCCGGATCGATTGCCGCTTGTACCCGCGGGTGGCTTCTTATCTTTCGCTCGTTTCTTCCTATTGTCCTGCCCGTCTGTATCGAGCACGGAATGGATCCGGCGGGGTATCGGACACGTCGAAAATTATCAATCGAGCCATCAGCGGCTCGATTGATAAAAAAAAAGCACCGTGTATGCCCAGCATAATACCT
The DNA here is from genome assembly GCF_040937935.1 of Hyperolius riggenbachi. Classification (NCBI taxonomy): domain Eukaryota; kingdom Metazoa; phylum Chordata; class Amphibia; order Anura; family Hyperoliidae; genus Hyperolius; species Hyperolius riggenbachi. Next base: position 263,721,173 of record NC_090654.1, on the reverse strand, counting down.
GCTGGTCTATGTGGCTGCAGTAGTGTCTGAATCACACCAGAAACAAGCATGCATGCTAATCCATTCAGATCTGACAATAATGTCAGCAACGTCTGATATGCAGCATGCAGGTGGGGGGGGGGGGGGGTAGATATTTTGATTTTCCTGTTTATTCGACCAAAACGATTGAATAGAGAGGAAATTGAAAAGGATCGGTTTTTCGATCAATAAAAAAAAATTGGTTCCATTTTGTTTTTCAACAAAAATCCTGATCGAATGTGTTGGAATAATCAGGTTGATTGCTTTGAAAATTGAATGGTGTATGGTAGGTTTGATAAAATGATCTAATAGATCAAAATCTTATAGGCAAAAAAATTGAATAATTGAATTGTGTATGGCCATCTTTAGGTGGTGGTGTGGGGTGGGGGGATAGAGTTAAGGCCCATACACACGTCGGATTTTTCTGAACGACCCGTCGTTTGAACGTTCCGTCGTTCAGTCGTTCGCACGTCAAATCCGACGTGTGTACAGACTATCGTTCGGGTGATAAGACTGGTTTCCAGCGATCCAGTCTTATCACGCGAACGATAGTCCGTACACACGTCTGATTCCGCGTGCGAACGACTGAACGACGGGACGTTCAAACGACGGGTCGTTCAGAAAAATCGTGTGTATGGGCCTTAAGGCTCGGGGAAGGGGGGGGGGGGGGTAGAGTTAGGCTTAGGTGGGGGGGGGGGGGGGGGGCTAGAGTTAGGCTTAGGTGGGGGGTAGAGTTAGGCTTAGGTGGGGAGGTTAGAGTTAGGCTTGGGGGGGTAGAGTTAGGCTTAGGTGGGGGAGGTTAGAGTTAGGCTTGGCGGGGGGGGGGGGGGGGGTAGAGTTAGGCTTAGGTGGGGGAAGTTAGAGTTAGGCTTAGGTGGGGGGGGGTAGACTTAGGCTTAGGTGAGGGAGGATAGCGTTAGGCTTAGGTGGGGGAGGTTAGAGTTAGGCTTAGGTGGGGGAGGTTAGTCAGGCTTAGGTGGGGGAGGTTAGAGTTAGGCTTAGGTGGGGGAGGTTAGAGTTAGGCTTAGGTGGGGGAGGTTAGTCGGGCTTAGGTGGGGGAGGTTAGAGTTAGGCTTAGGTGGGGGAGGTTAGAGTTAGGCTTAGGTGGGGGAGGTTAGTCAGGCTTAGGTGGGGGAGGTTAGAGTTAGGCTTAGGTGGGGGAGGTTAGAGTTAGGCTTAGGTGGGGGAGGTTAGAGTTAGGCTTAGGTGGGGGGGGGGGGGGGGTAGAGTTAGGCTTAGGTGAGGGAGGATAGCGTTAGGCTTAGGTGGGGGAGGTTAGAGTTAGGCTTAGGTGGGGGGGGGGTAGCGTTATGCTTAGGTGCGGGAGGTTAGAGTTAGGCTTAGGTGAGGTAGGTTAGAGTTAGGCTTAGGTGGGGGAGGTTAGAGTTAGGCTTAGCTGGGGGAGGTTAGAGTTAGGCTTAGCTGGGGGAGGTTAGAGTTAGGCTTAGCTGGGGGAGGTTAGAGTTAGGCTTAGCTGGGGGTTAGGATTATATGGTGGTCATTAGAGTTAGGCTTAGGTGGGTCTCAGGTGGTGGTGGTTGTGTGTGTGTGTGTGTGTGTGTGTGTGTGTGTGTGTGTGTATACAGCTTTGGAATAACCTCTTTTATACACTCACAATAATGCTGACTCTGGCCCCACTGATCCCTGTAAAGTCTAAGTTTGGTGACGGGTTCTCTTTAGGGGAGCAGAGCAGGCCAACTCCCGTAGAGTTTTGCCCGTGCTGCGTCACTATCGGCCGCAGCTGTTCCGGCCGTGACACAGACAGATCCGGCCGGAGGGAATCTCACGCACAGCTGGCACACACTGCAGATTACACGTTCCCCGGCGACACCTTGGATCTCACCCACTAACCAATGCCAAGATATTACTTGAGAACAGAAGCTGCTGGCAGTCCCACCCATGCTGCGGCAATCTACCAGCGGATTATTTTTTAACCTTAATCAGCAAATTCTGTGTTTATAAATAACTTCCAGCCATCACAAAGTCCCCCCAACAGAGGTGCCACCTTGCCAGCCTGATTAGCCTTATCTGGGGCAGCACGGCGGCGTAGTGGTTATCGCTCTGGCCTTGCAGTGCTGGGTCCCCGGTTCGAATCACAGCCAGGGCGCTATCTGCATGGAGTTTGTATATTCTACCCGTGTCTGTGTGGGTTTCCTTCGGGCTAGGGGCGGAACAATAGCCCCTGCAAGGGATGCAGCCACAGGGGGGCCCTTAGAGGGAGATCGCGGGGGGGGGAGGAGGGGCAGGAGGAGGGAGCAGCAGGCAAAAACAGCAGCGAGGATGGGGGCCTGACTCCCCCCCCCCCTCACCTCAGGCTACCATCAGCTCTCCCGACTCCAGCAACTACAGCTGGGGGGGCCCATCCAAAGTTTTGCAGGAGGGCCCAGTGATTTCTAGTTGCGCTCAGATAAGTTAATTGGCTTCCCTCTAAAATCGCCCTAGACTACGGTACATACACTACATGATACATGCATAGACATATGACTAATGCAGGGATTAGATTGTGAGCTCCTCTGAGGGACAGTGAAGTGACAAGACAATATACTGTGTACAGCGCTGCGGAAGATGTCGGTGCTATATAAATAATAAGTAATTATAATCTCTGTCACCTTGTCATACCACCAATATCCCACTAGTCCATCCTGCAGCCCCCCACACACTGTTACACATGGCGATCCTGAGACTACAAAGACTGGCGCCCCCCTGCGGGTTAGGCTGGTGGCAGCGACTGCCAGCCAGGACCGCTTTCAGCTTTAATCCTCCTCCCGCCATTGTGTTGGGGAGGGCCGTGCTCACGCGGGCAGGCGATGAATGAACTGTATGCGTGCCAGTTAGTCAGTCAGAGGTAGGGCGCCTGGTGACACCGGCTTGGCAGAGGCTGTGACGTTCAGCTGTGCGGTAGAACACTCGCAGCCAATGTTCCGTAACGCTGACAAGCACACGGGGAACATTGCTAGAGTGAAAGGTGCTTAAAGGACAACTGAAGTGAGAAGTCTATGGAGGCTGCCATATTTATTTCCTGTTAAACAATACCAGTTGCCTGGCAGCCCTGCTGATTTATTTGGATGCAGAATTGTCTGAACAACACTAGAAACAAGCATGCAGCTAATCTTGTCAGATCTGACAATAATGTCATAAACACCCGATCTGCTGCATGCTTGTTCAGGGTTTATGGCTGAAAGTATTAGAGGCAGAGGATCAGCAGGGCAGCCAGGCAACTGGTATTGCTTAAAAGGAAATCAATATGGCATCCTCCGTATTCCTCTCGCTTCAGTTGTCCTTTAAATGTAACAAGTCCGCATGGCATGCTCGTTCACCGCCCTGAATCCTGGGCCTTTTGTGCAGCGCTGCACCAGTCACTGGCCAAACCCTTGTTATCAATGGTCCCTTTTACTGGCAACTTTATTATTTTCAACACCACCCAGATCCCTTCCTCAAGCATAAAAAGTTGTCTGTGTGAAAGGTGGATTGTATAGATTAAGGATCAGCAAGCTGCAAAAGATGTAGAGAATGGCTGAAACAGTTTAGGTGGGAAAAGTCGACCTGATATCAATACCGAAATTTGAGTATTGTATGGGCAACCGTAGGTACTTTTCGGCATGGATATCTGGCCGCTTCTATCATAATCAAGTCTGGCAGAGATGGATGCAGAAACATGGCCATCCGATTGATTGATTCCAACCGAATCGATCAAAACCATCAATTGGGCATGCTGGAAAATCTCAGTTGAAAGGGCTTGATCGGATGTGTTCAATTTCCAGATGATGGACGGACCCTCGGCCGGTACACCCCCCGAGTTTTATTTTCATCCACTGGGCAAAGGTGAGTGTTGTTTGCTCACATGTCACGCCAGAAACTCCTCCCCTCTTCTTGTGCCAATGTCTTTCTCTACTGGGGCAGTGATATAGTCATGCTGTAGGCACTCTGGCAGTTGTGGCAGTGATATGGTCCACACTGCGGAGGCAGTCATCTGGTCGGCACTTTAAGTGCTCTGGCAGTTATGGCAGTGATATGGTCAGCACTCTGACAGTTGTGATAGTGATATGGTTGACATTGCCGGTGCCCTGGGGGTTGTGTCAGCCTAGTCGGCTCTCTGGCAGTAATATGGTTGGCACTGTCGATGTTCAGGGCTCTGCAGTGAAGTACAGGTGAAGTTGCCGCCGGGAGACTTGGGCGCAGGATACAGACGATATATGGCTTACCCTGCTCCTGCACAAGTCCCGGCTGCGTTAATTACTGCTCCCCCTCCAGGTCCACAGGGTTGGAAGGGAATGATATTTCTGGCGGCTGAATTACAGTGTTTTAAAAGTAACTTCAGCTCCGTCTTCTGATGGCGCTGAAGTTACACTCTGTGCGTCACTATAGCCGTAATTCCTACTATGGTCTATGGTGGTGCCGGCTGCGCCCAAATCTTCTGCGCTGGATAGAACGTGTTTGCTGCAGTGCAGGGTGAAGCCAGGACAGTACACATAGGGCTCCGCGTACAATATCGGGATTGTATTTCTGCGCTGAAGGGAATGCGCTTGCTGATTACACACATACCCTGCAGCACACCATTAACAAATCCTCTGCAGAATGTCTTTACATTGTGCAGCAGATGAAATATTACCGACTAATCTGATTACCTTCCTACAATCACACGGCCGCTTGTGAGTGACATTTCCCAATCTGATGATGGCTGCCAGCAGAGGGCGATATTGAGGCACACTGCCCTCTCTGCCAAGCTACAGGTGAGTCAGGCATGTGGCCCACAGATATTTGACACAAAGTTACAAATCTGACATTAACTCTGTAGTGGCTCAATTAAAGGGCCAGAGCTTCAAATAGGGGAAAAAACAGCAATATTATGGCTTCGGTTCTGTTGTTTGAAGAAGCCTTCAGACTGCTGTCTATTCATAGCTGGGTAGGCGCAAGACATCGAGCGATTGTCAGATCTCCTGAAATCGCCCAGCATCCCTGGTTAAAGAGGAACTCCAGTGAAAATATTGTAATAAAAAAAGTGCTTCATTTTTACAATAATTATGTATAAATGATTTAGTCAGTGTTTGCCCATTGTAAAATCTTTTAAATCCCTGATTTACATTCTGACATTTATTACATGGTGCCATTTTTACTGTTGGCAGGTGATGTAGCTGCTGCATGGTTTTTTGGCAGTTGGAAACAGCTGTAAACAGCTATTTCCCACAATGCAGCAAGGTTCACAGACAGGAAACTGCCAGGAGTACGTACTTTTCTTGTGGGAGGGGTTTCACCCCAATATCAGCCATACAGCGCCCCCTGATGGTCTGTTCGTGAAAATGAATAGATTTCTCCTGTAAAAGGGGGTATCAGCTACTGATTGGGATAAAGTTCAATTCTTGGTCGGAGTTTCTCTTTAAAGGGAAATGCTGCACAAACCTTTAGTTCACTGTTAAGTGAGAAACAGAAACCTCTGTCAAGTTTCCCTGCTATCTATTTATCTATCTCTCTATGTGATGGTGACACAAACAGTACTAAAAACCTTTTTTATTTAAATAAGTTTCAGCACTCATTACAAAACCTAAAGCTGGGAACACAAATGCGATAACCGTCGTCTGAAAGGGCCGAAAACAACCGTTTCAGCTGATAATCGATGTGTGTACAGCGGCCGCCAATCGATATTGCTAGGGCATCGTTGAAGATCGGTCCTGTCGGATTTTTAACGTCACCCAATGCTGGTGCATGACCATTCGCAATGCTTTTTACTAGCCCCGCTGACAGTGCTCGTGGGTACTTAGCTTCAAACAGAATGATTTTCCTTGGAAGGCCACATGATCACCAAGGGGAATGATATCTGACTGTAAACTGACTCATTCACTAAGAGAATAGCGCAAGTAAACTCCTGTTACTCACGCTATTTAACCTTGCACACCTTAATGCACGCCACGTGCAGTACTGGCAGCATAGCGTGCATTTTTACCTTTAGTCAGAGGTGCGCTCGCTATGCACAGCATAGCGAGCGCTTAGCCAATACCGGTCGCTCCATTCATCCCGCCCTGGACCCCTTCAGGTCCAGTAACTTTAAGGGACGTCTGTGCTGCGTCCGCGTTTATAAGCGTTCAACCGCTGAACGCCGAACAACATAAATCGTCATGTTTAAACAGCGGCTGACAAAACTGTTTGCCTGCGGTTGTCAGCGTTCGAGGGAGCGTTCGCGTTCAAAAGCGTTTGATAGCTTCCCTATGAATTCTGGTCCATTTCCTGTCAACCGCATACCTCCAGGATGCTGTTCGCGTGCTTACGACGGCGATTGTACGCGTTTACCGCTGACGTTTGTCAAACGCAGCCGTAAACAGAAGTCGCATGAGGCGTCCAAAAGAACGCCATCCATCTCGACGCTGAAACAAACTTGCACAACCGCTGACAGACGATACTATCATAAACGCTCTCATAGAAACCTATTACGAGCAGTTAAAACGTGACGTTTAAATGACCAAAAATACCGACGGCAGATGTCCGTGTGAACCGGCCCTAAAGGAAGTGATCCCCGCTCTTTGATTGGCCCAATAGGCTGCCTGTCATGTCATAAGCGCTCGCTATGCTGTGCATAATGCTGCCAATAGTCCGTGTAGCGTGCATTAAAGTGCGCAAGGTTAAATAGCGCGAGTAACGAGAGTTTACTTCCGTTATTTTTCTTAGTGAATCAACCCCTGGTTGTGTTGTGTGTGTGTGTGTGTATGGTAATGTATTTACACTGTGAGCAACACACACACACCCGCTACTCGGGGTCAATCTGTTGAATTCTCACCCACTGTTCCGTACCCCCTCCCAACCCCCCAATAAATCCCTGTTCCCCCACCACAGCTGCTCTGTGCAGCCAATAATCCACTCGGAGAGACAGAGGGGGTCTCTGTGAGCAGCCTAGGGAAGGCATCAGGGCACACACCTATGAGGCACTCGCTCCCTCCAGCGACATTGAAGAGCTGATACTGTGTACAGATGCGACACTAGCCTACAGGCTAGAGACATGTACTCTGCGGGGGGCGGACCAGCGCAGCAGTGACATTGCATAATGGTCGGGTTAAGCGGGGAGTACAATGTTCTCAGCCGTAGCGATCGTCTAAGCTTAGGAGGGATCGGGGGCCGCTGTAAAACACAAGATTTGTCATCAGCCGCCTCGGCCGAGGTTCATCTAGTCTAGTGTGTGTACAGAGCTAAGTATGGTCGGTACTCAGCAGGAGTAGCAGAGGAGCTCCGCACACACCTCCGCGCCCGAGCAAAAAGAACACAGCACAAAGCCTCACACTGATCTGTTTACACTAAATACTGCTTACATAAACTGCACATTCTTCCAGGCAATGATCTGCTTAATAGCCCGAGGAATGTGCAATCTCCCCGCTGCTCTGACAACCAACCCTGATTACTATTCCAGTGCCAGGAGCTTTAAGTGCCGCTGTGACTTTAACTGAGCGGTCACCCCTCCCCCACCCATTACCCCCCCCCCCCCCCCCCCCTGCATGCCGCAAGCTTATGTGCAAGTATCTCTGATGCCCTCCCACTGTCATAGCATTTATCGCAGAAATGTGGGGGCTGTTATGTATTGGTGATTATAGTACAATATGGAGACTGGAGTAGAACTAATAGTGATTGGCAAACACAAGGGGTAGAGGTTAGTGTTGGGCATACAGTCGGGGTAAAGGTTAGTGTTGGGCATACAGTAGGGGTAAAGGTTAGGGTTGGGCATACAGTAGGGGTAAAGGTTAGTGTTGGGCATACAGTAGGGGTAAAGGTTAGTGTTAGGCATACAGTAGGAGTAAAGGTTAGTGTTGGCAAACAGCAGGGGTAAGGGTTAGTGTGGGGCATACTGCAGGGGTAAAGGTTAGTGTTAGGCATACAGTAGGAGTAAAGGTTAGTGTTGGGCAGACAGTAGGGGTAAAGGTTAGTGTTGGGCAGACAGTAGGAGTAAAGGTTAGTGTTGGGCATACAGTAGCAGTAAAGGTTAGTGTTGGCATACAGTAGGGGTAAAGGTTAGTGTTGGCATACAGTAGGGGTAAAGGTTATTGTTGGGCATACAGTAGGGGTAAAGGTTATTGTTGGGCATACAGTAGGAGTAAAGGTTAATGTTGGCATACAGTAGGGGTAAAGGTTAGTGTTGGCATACAGTATGGGTAAAGTTTATTGTTGGGCATACAGTAGGGGTAAAGGTTAGTGTTGGCATACAGTAGGGGTAAAGGTTAGTGTTGGGCAGACAGCAGGGGTAAAGGTTAGTGTTGGGCATACAGTAGGGGTAAAGGTTATTGTTGGGCATACAGTAGGAGTAAAGGTTAATGTTGGCATACAGTAGGGGTAAAGGTTAGTGTTGGCATACAGTAGGGGTAAAGGTTAGTGTTGGCATACAGTAGGGGTAAAGTTTATTGTTGGGCATACAGTAGGAGTAAAGGTTAGTGTTGGCATACAGTAGGGGTAAAGGTTAGTGTAGGGCATACAGTAGGGGTAAACGTTAGTGTTGGGCATACAGTAGGGGTAAAGGTTAGGGTTGGGCATACGGTGGGGGTAAAGGTTAGTGTTGGGCATACAGTAGGGGTAAAGGTTAGTGTTGGGCATACAGTAAGGGTAAAGGTTAGTGTTGGCATACAGTAGGGGTAAAGGCTAGTGTTGGCATACAGTAGGGGTAAAGGCTACTGTTGGGCATACAGTAGGGGTAAAGGTTAGTGTTGGGCATACAGTAAGGGTAAAGGTTAGGGTTGGCATACAGTAGGGGTAAAGGTTAGTGTTGGCATACAGCAGGAGAAAGGTTAGTGTTGGGTATACAGTAGGGGTAAAGGTTAGTGTTGGGCATACAGTAGGAGTAAAGGTTAGTGTTGGCATACAGTAGGGGTAAAGGTTAGTGTTGGCATACAGTAGGGGTAAAGGTTAGTGTTGGGCATACAGTCGGGGTAAAGGTTAGGGTTGGGCATACAGTAGGGGTAAAGGTTAGTGTTGGGCATACAGTAGGGGTAAAGGTTAGGGTTGGCATACAGTAGGGGTAAAGGTTAGTGTTGGGCATACAGTAGGGGTAAAGGTTAGTGTTGGCATACAGTAGGGGTAAAGGCTACTGTTGGGCATACAGTAGGGGTAAAGGTTAGTGTTGGCATACAGTAGGGGTAAAGGTTAGTGTTGGCATACAGTAGGGGTAAAGGTTAGTGTTGGGCATACAGTAGGGGTAAAGGTTAGGGTTGGCATACAGTAGGAGTAAAGGTTAGTGTTGGCATACAGTAGGGGTAAAGGTTAGTGTTGGGCATACAGTAGGGGTAAAGGCTACTGTTGGGCATACAGTAGGGGTAAAGGTTAGTGTTGGCATACAGTAGGGGTAAAGGTTAGTGTTGGCATACAGTAGGGGTAAAGGTTAGTGTTAGGCATACAGCAGGAGTAAAGGTTAGTGTTGGGCATACAGCAGGGGTAAAGGTTAGTGTTGGGCATACAGTAGGGGTAAAGGTTAGTGTTGGCATACAGTAGGGGTAAAGGTTAGTGTTGGGCATACAGCAGGGGTAAAGGTTAGTGTTGGGCATACAGCAGGGGTAAAGGTTAGTGTTGGGCATACAGCAGGGGTAAAGGTTAGTGTTGGGCATACAGCAGGGGTAAAGGTTAGTGTTGGGCATACAGCAGGGGTAAAGGTTAGTGTTGGGCATACAGCAGGGGTAAAGGTTAGTGTTGGGCATACAGCAGGGGTAAAGGCTAGTGTTGGGCATACAGTAGGGGTAAAGGCTAGTGTTGGCATACAGTAGGAGTAAAGGTTAGTGTTGGCATACAGTAGGAGTAAAGGTTAGTGTTGGCATACAGCAGGGGTAAAGGTTAGTGTTGGGCATACAGCAGGGGTAAAGGTTAGTGTAGGGCATTCAGTAGGGGTAAAGGTTAGTGTTGGCATACAGTAGGAGTAAAGGTTAGTGTTGGCATACAGTAGGGGTAAAGGTTAGTGTTGGGCATACAGTAGGGGTAAAGGTTAGTGTTGGGCATACAGTAGGGGGGAAAGGTTAGTGTTGGGCATACAGTAGGGGGAAAGGTTAGTGTTGGGCATACAGTAGGGGGAAAGGTTAGTGTTGGGAATACAGTAGGGGTAAAGGTTATTGTTGGGCATACAGTAGGGGTAAAGGTTATTGTTGGGCATACAGTAGGGGTAAGGGTTAGTGTTGGGCATACAGTAGAAGTAAAGGTTAGTGTTGGCCACACAGAAGGGGTAAAGGTTAGTGTTGGGCATACAGCAGGGGTAAGGGTTAGTGTGGGGCATACTGCAGGGGTAAAGGTTAGTGTTGGGCATACAGTAGGGGTAAAGGTTAATGTTGGGCATACAGTAGGGGTAAAGGTTAGTGTTGGGCATACAGCAGGGGTAAAGGTTAGTGTTGGGCATACAGCAGGGGTAAAGGTTAGTGTTGGACATACAGCAGGGGTAAAGGCTAGTGTTGGCATACAGTAGGAGTAAAGGTTAGTGTTGGCATACAGTAGGAGTAAAGGTTAGTGTTGGCATACAGTAGGGGTAAAGGTTAGTGTTGGGCATACAGCAGGGGTAAAGGTTAGTGTAGGGCATTCAGTAGGGGTAAAGGTTAGTGTTGGCATACAGTAGGAGTAAAGGTTAGTGTTGGCATACAGTAGGGGTAAAGGTTAGTGTTGGGCATACAGTAAGGGTAAAGGTTAGTGTTGGGCATACAGTAGGGGTAAAGGTTAGTGTTGGGCATACAGTAGGGGGAAAGGTTAGTGTTGGGCATACAGTAGGGGGAAAGGTTAGTGTTGGGCATACAGTAAGGGGAAAGGTTAGTGTTGGGAATACAGTAGGGGTAAAGGTTATTGTTGGGCATACAGTAGGGGTAAAGGTTATTGTTGGGCATACAGTAAGGGTAAGGGTTAGTGTTGGCCATACCGTAGGGGTAAAGGTTAGTGTTGGGCATACAGTAGAAGTAAAGGTTAGTGTTGGCCACACAGAAGGGGTAAAGGTTAGTGTTGGGCATACAGCAGGGATAAGGGTTAGTGTGGGGCATACAGCAGGGGTAAAGGTTAGTGTTGGGCATACAGTAGGGGTAAAGGTTAGTGTTGGGCATACAGTAGGGTTAAAGGTTAGTGTTGGGCATACAGTAGGAGTAAAGGTTAGTGTTGGCATACAGTAGGAGTAAAGGTTAGTGTTGGGCATACAGTAGGGGTAAAGGTTAGTGTTGGGCATACAGTAGGGGTAAGGGTTAGTGTTGGGCATACAGTAGGGGAAAGGTTAGTGTTCGGCATACAGTAGGGGTAAAGGTTAGCGTTGGGCATACAGTAGGGGTAAAGGTTAGCGTTGGGCATACAGTAGAGGGGTAAAGGTTAGTGTTGGCATACAGTAGGGGTAAAGGTCAGTGTTGGGCATACAGTAGGGGTAAAGGTCAGTGTTGGGCATACAGTGGGGGTAAAGGTCAGTGTTGGGCATACAGTGGGGGTAAAGGTTAGTGTTGGCATACAGTAGGGGTAAAGGTTAGTGTTGGGCATACAGTAAGGGTAAAGGTTAGTGTTGGGCATACAGTAGGGGTAAAGGTTAGCGTTGGGCATACAGTAGGGGTAAAGGTTAGCGTTGGGCATACAGTAGGGGTAAAGGTTAGCGTTGGGCATACAGTAGAGGGGTAAAGGTTAGCATTGGGCATACAGTAGAGGGGTAAAGGTTAGTGTTGGCATACAGTAGGGGTAAAGGTCAGTGTTGGGCATACAGTAGGGGTAAAGGTCAGTGTTGGGCATACAGTAGGGGTAAAGGTCAGTGTTGGGCATACAGTGGGGGTAAAGGTTAGTGTTGGCATACAGTAGGGGTAAAGGTTAGCGTTGGGCATACAGTAGAGGGGTAAAGGTTAGTGTTGGGCATACAGTAGCGGTAAAGGTTAGTGTTGGGCATACAGTAGCGGTAAAGGTTAGTGTTGGGCATACAGTAGAGGTAAAGGTTAGGGTTGGGCATAAAGTAAGGATTAGCATTAGGCATAAAGGTTAATGTTGGGCATACAGTGGGGGTAAAGGTTAAAAAGATTACAGTTGGGCTAAAGGTTAGTGTTGGGGTAAAGGTCAGTGTTAGGGTAAAGGTCAGTGTTAGGGTACAGGTCAGAGTTGAGATAAAGTTCAGTGTTGGGGTAAAAGTTGGAATTGAGGTCAGTGTTGGGTTCAAGGTTAAAATATTTTCAATGTTAAGAAATAAACCTTAGTAACTGTAAATAAATCTTCTAATTTTAGCCCTACAGAGAGACTGCTACAAAGCACTACTACCACTGTATGATTTCCCAGAGGGTATAGAGGACTACTGCGCCTGTAAGATCTTCTACCTAGAGCATCCCACCAAGGATTACAACCCCTGTATGATTTCCTAGAGGACCCTAGCGTGCAAATAAGGTGATTTTGGCACTGCTGGCGTAGCGCCTGAGTTGGGCACAGCAGTTATGCTATAGTCCACAGACCGCGCACAAGTAATTCGGACCCCAAATCACTTTTCCCTCCAAGTTGCTACCACTCGGAGGGGGAATATTATTTAACGTCAGCGGGAATTTGAGCAGCAGCAGGGTGATCCTCCATTCGGCTCATCCTGTCCCCAACTCAACGGTGGCGTTTATACATATGCCCTACCGAGGACTACTATCCCTGCTTGATCTCCTGGAGCACCCCACCAAGGACTACTACCCCTGTATAATTTCCTAGAGGGTCCTAGATGACTACTACCCCTGTACAGTCTCCAAGAAGGTCCTAGAGGACTAATACCTGGTTGATCTCCTAGAGGGTCCTAGTGAGGACTACTAAGCCCTGTATGATCTCCTAGAGCAGCGATGGCGAACCTATGGCACGCGTGCCAAACCCGGCATGCGTAGCCGAATCTGCTGGCACGCCATCGCTGCTGCGCTATGTCCTGCTTGAACTGGCCGCGGCGTCTACTAGATGCCGTGCCAGTTCATAGCCCGAAGCCCCGCTCCAGCCTCCCCCCTCCATTGGCACTCAGTGATAAATTTGTCGATGTTGGGTTGCAGTTTGGGCACTCGGCCTCTGAAAGGTTCGCCATCACTGTCCTAGAGGGTTCTTCAGAAGATTACTACTCCTGTACATAGAGCATCTCACCAAGGACTCCTACCCCAGTATGATCTCCTAGGGGATACTACTGAGGACTCCTACCTCTGTATGATCTCCCAGAGGGTCCAGTGCCAGGTATACAAGAAGCAATTTCCTGTAAGATCGATGGGTAATCTAACAGGAAGTTGCATGGTGTGTATATGTCCAAACTGCTCCCGATCGATAACTGGATTGATTTTCAAATCCTTACTTTACAAAATCAGCATGACCAGTTGATCTGACGGGAAGTTTCACACAGTGTACTTAGCATTAGAGGACTACTACCTATGTGCCCTGCCCCCACTTATCATCAGCTATAATACTCATTCTATTATTCGACAGTTCTTGTATTATAATACAGTGGTTACTGTAATATAGAATAGTTATTTCATTACTTTTGTGATACAGCAGTCCTAGTGTTATAGAGTGACTATTATATTACACAGAGTGATCAATGCAGTGTGACACAGTCTACAAGGCTGCACATCCTGCTATGCGCCTCATTACACTGAGCACTGCTGCCGCTGTCATTAAACCTGAGCGCCTGGCCAGCCCCGGGCGTACCTGTTTATAGGCGTCCAGCAGGAAGCTCCTCCAGACACAGCGCAGCCCCTCTGGGGTCAGCATGCGGCGCCAGGACCTCTGGCCGGACTTGGAGCGGTTCAGCTGGAGCAGCACGTGTTTCACCAGAACCACCGAGTCGTAGAGAGCCAGGAAGAGGCAGTTGGAGAAGAACCCGGGCAGGATCTGCAGAGTTATCAGGAGGTCCACGCTGAGCAGCCCCATGGCCCACCTCCTCCAGGTACGGCTGAGTGCTCTGGGCAGCTACCCCCTCTTCATCCTCCCGGGCCCCGCAAGGTGCTCAGGCAGGTGCCGCCTATAGGCAAGAGTGGGGGAAGATGCTGCCTATAGGCAAGAGTTCCGCAGCAGTGCAGGCAGGTGCCGCCTATAGGCAGAAGTTCCGCAGGAGTGCAGGCAGGTGCCGCCTATAGGCAGAAGTTCCGCAAGAGTGCAGGCAGGTGCCGCCTATAGGCAGAAGTTCCGCAGGAGTGCAGGCAGGTGCCGCCTATAGGCAGAAGTTCCGCAGGAGTTCAGGCAGGTGCCGCCTATAGGCAGAAGTTCTTCAGAAGTTCAGGAAAGTTTTGGGGCAGAAGTTTAGCGGAGACTCCAGGTTGGTGATTGGAGGAGGAATGTGACCTGTCTGTGGCCGGGAGAGGCTCGGCTATCTGCTTTTGTCTCCCCTCTGCCCCCACCCCTCTCCGGAGTTCTTTTATGTAATTGCTGCACTGAGAGAAAGCCCTGCTGTGCCCGGGAGCTGCTCCTTGACGTCAGGCAGCACAGGGCATTTACTGGGGCTGGAGATGCTCTGAATAGGGAAAAAAGCCGCTCAAAGAAAAAAAAACAGAAACTTGCAAAGGCGGGACTTTGTTATTAAAGGAGAGGATAAGAGCAACTCCTCCTCCCTCCATACATCTCTCCGAACCAGCTGCTGGAGGCTGCACGGCTGTACCTGAGCGAGCCAGGGGCACCTTCCTCTGTGTGCTACTGACAGAGGGGACTACTACTCCCACTGGGAGTCTCCCAGCAGCTCCTCAGAGCTCCTAACTTCCTAACTGTGTGCTACTGACAGAGGGGACTTCTACCCCTAACTGCTCCTCAGGGCACCTGTGTGCTACTTACAGAGGGAACTACTACCCCCAACAGCTCCCCAGAGCACCTGTGTCTACTAACAGAGAGGACTACTACCCACACCACCTGTGTACTACTGACAGGGGACTACTACCCCAAACTGATCCCTTGACCTCTGCGTCAGGGCTGTGCCGAGGCATAGGCTGGAGAGGCTCCAGCCTCAGGGCGTAGTGTAGGAGGGGGCGCACAATTCATTCAGCTGTCATTCCTAATTGTGTATGAAGCAGAAAGAAATAAGAAAAGGGGATACATAGCAGTGACTGCAAGCCAGATAACTAGATATTAAGGTGTTGGGGAGGTTGTGGGCCCTGTGGCCCTCTTAGTCTAATAGCAATCAGTGTGTAATGGCTGTTGTGGGAGGGATGGAGGGGCGCACTTTGGTGTCTCAGCCTTGGGTGCTGGAGGACCTTGTCCCTGCTCTGCGTGCTACTGACAGAGGGGACTACTACTCCAAACTGCTCCCCAGAGCACTTGTGTGCTACTGACAGAGGTGACTACTATCCCTAACTTCTCCCCAGACCACCTAACTGTGTGCTACAGACAGAGGGGACTACTACCCTCAATAGCTCCCCAGACACCTGTGTGCTACTGGCAGAGGGGACTATTACCCACAACAGCTCCTCAGACACCTGAGTGCTACTGATAGAAGGGACTACTACCCCCACCTGCTTCCCAGAGCACCTAACTGCTACAGACAGAAGGGACTACTACCCCAAACTGATCCGTGGACAGCTGCCTCTGTGCTACTGACAGGGGACTACTACTCCCAACAGCTCCCCAGAGCACTTTTGTGCTACTGACATGGCCCAGGGGACTACTACACCCAACAGCTCCCAAGAATGCCTGTGTGTTATTGACAAGGGACTACTTCCCCAACTGCTCCCCAGAGCCCAGACGACCTGTTTGCTACTGACAGGGGACTACTACCCCCAGCAGGTTCCCGGGCACCTAACTGTGTGCTACTGACAGGAGGGGACTACTATCCCAACTGCTCCCCAGAGCACCTGCCTGTGTGCCACTGACATAGGGGACTACTATCCCCAACAGCTCCCCAGAGCACCTAACTGCGTGCTGATGACAGAGGGTAGGGACTAGTACCCTCAACAGCTCCCAGGGCACTTACTGTGTACTACTGACAGAGGGGATTACTACCTCAACTGCTCCCCAGATCACCTTTGTGCTACTGACAGAGGGGACTACTACCCCCAACTGCTCCCTGGCACCTACCTCTGTGAGCTACACCCAGCGAAGACTGACAGAGGGGACTATTAACCCTAACTGCTCCCCAGGCACCTATCTCTGTGTGCTGCACCCAGCGGGGACTGACAGAGGTAACTACTACCCCTTACTGCTCACTGGGGTACCTACTTCTGTGTGCTGCACCCAGCGGGGACTGACAGAGGTAACTACTACCCCTTACTGCTCACTGGGGTACCTACTTCTGTGTGTTGCACCCAGCGGGGGCTTACAGAGGTAACTACTACCCCTTACTGCTCCCCGGGGCACCTACCTCTGTGTGCTGCACCCAGCAGGGACTTACAGAGGGGATTACAGCCCCTAACTGATCCCCAGGCACCTACCTCTGTGTGCTGCATCCAGTGAGGACTAACGGGACTACTATCTCCAACTGCTCCCTGGGGCACCTACCTCTGTGTGCTGCACCCAGCTGGGACTGACAGAGGTAACTACTACTCCTCACTGCTCCGAGAGAGACCTACCTCTGTGTGTTTTACCCAGTGCAGATTGACAGTAGGGATGGTCAGTGAGGTGCAATAATTCCTGAGTGAGTGCTTGAAAAGACCCAAAAATGGAGGGGAAAGAAAACAAGAGCCCACTCTAGTATAGTACAGTACTGTATGTAAATGATCCAAGATTTTTTTAGACATACAGAAGGTAGAGTGATACTCACAAGTGTGGGTCACCTAATAGGCAACCACTGTATAAGCAGATGGGTAGAACAAACTGTGATACCCCTCCACCAAGGGCGGACCATAACACTGGAACAATCGATAATACAGAGGCGGCAAACAGTATAAAATGCATTAAAACTTTTTTTTTTTTTTAAAAAGCAGGAGCAGTGGACTTACCTCCCAAAAAAGGACATAAACAGCCTAATTCAAACAAAAACAGCTTTACTTTTATACAACTACACTTCGCAATGCCTTTCGCAGGTTTTCTGGTTAGAGGTCCCATCATTTTTGTCCATGACTCTCATTTGTGTAACCATGTGAAATAGTCTGTCGAATCAAAACTCTAAACCAAAAGTCTGACTTATCCACAACCCAGGCAACCGGAATTTTCAACTAACTGGCATGACTGAGGGACAACAGGAAATGCTTTTTTTTTAGAGGGGGGGGGGAATGTGTAATTGAGGAAGAACTCCCTAATTCTCCTGCAGAGTACCTGCACATCACTCTTACATGTACCCACCACATTCACATTGCCTTGGGCCTGATAGATGTTCTTTGTTCCGGTCTGTACCTTCTACAAGTACTCTTACCAAGGACTAGTTTTAAGCTGGGTCTACACCGAGCGATGTGTCTTATCAATCGAGCCGCTGATGCCGCTCGATTGATAAAATCCGACAGGTCCGATCTCGCCGCGGCCGATTCCCTGCTCATTCCCCATGAGCGGACAATGGCAGGGAATCGAGCGGAAGATAAGCGGCGCCGGCGGGGACGAGGGGGGAACGAATCCGACGAGCGGGTACGCGCGGGCATGCGGCAGAGTCGATTCAGCAGCTAATCAAGCCGCCGGATCGCTCCGTGTAGATTAGGCTTAAGGCCTCATTCACATCTATGCAACACAGATGGCCATGCGATCGGAACGCAACGAGTACGATCGCATGCCATCTGCGCTGCTACCCGCTGCATTGCTGATCCCATCCATTGAAAGTGAATGGGTCAGCTCTGCGCTTGCGGGCAGAATGCATGCAGAAGTACGCAAGCGCATCATAGCACATCATACTGCTGCGCAGTGCATTTGATGTGAATGGCAGAAGGGCTGTCTATACCCTTCTGCCATTCTTGCGTGTTACCACGTCATACGTATGATGTGAACGAGGCCTAAGTCTATGACTAAAAGTATTATGTGGGCATACACACTTCGTTTATGCGCCGGTATCGAGCCAGCAGCTCGATGCTGACGCGTCTCCGCTCGTCCGCGTGTGCGCCTGGATTGATTCCCACTCGTCCCCGCGGGTGCTTCTTATCAGCGCTTCGTAATTTTCTATTGTCCGCCCGCGGGGATCGAGCGCGGTATTGGACAGGTTGGATCTTATCAATTGAGCCATCAGCGGCTTAATTGATAAGAACTATCTAACCGTGTATGCTCAGCATTAGAGGCAGAAGATCCACTGGATATCCAGGTAACTTGTATTGTTTACAAGGGAATAAATATGGCAGCCTCCATATCCCTCTCAGTTCAGTTGTCTTTTAAAATTCCTAAGTGTTGGCAGTTAACAGATGCATTTTATGTTACATACTTTCTATCAACAAGATTGTAATATGCAAATTAGAGGAGTCGGAGTCGGTGGAATCCTAACCTGAGGAGTCTGAGTCGAAGGATTTTTGTACCGACTTAAAAGGAAATCAATATGGCAGACTCCATCAGTGGTGCTCAGCAAGATTTCGGATATCCGAACTACCCAGATAATCCGAACTTTTTCCACTATCCGAACTTTGAATAGCAATTCGGATATTTTTTAAAATTCGAATAGACTATCCGAGCAAACTCGGATTTCCCATCCGAAATCCGAAATCCGGGCAGATAGTTAGTTCAGATATCCGAGCAGAAGCCAAAATCGCCTTCAATGGCCAAAATCCCTTTCGAAGGGAGGGAGGAAGTGAGGGAGAGAGAGAGAGAGAGAGAGAGAGACGCCTCCGAAAGGGTTTTTTGCCACTTTAAGCCATTTTCAGGTCACTTCCGGTATTCTATCCGGATATCTGAATCCGGCCGCATAGTGAGGTCGGATATTCGAATCGGATCCGGATTGGAACATTTTCAACTTGGATGTCCAACCCGGATCGGATATCTGGGTATCCGGTTCCGAATTAGATCCAGATAGTGAAAAGTGGTATCTGAGCAGCACTGGCCTCCGTATCCCTTTCTTTACGTGTCCTTTAAACTAATTTGGAGCAACTTATTTTTTGCTTGCTCTTGGCGCAAAAGGAATTCAAAGCCTTTAAGGGCTAGTTTCCACTATTGCGAATTCGCATGCGTTTTCCGCATGCAAATTCGCATAGCCAATACAAGTGGATGGGACTGTTTCCACTTGTCAGGATTCCTTTGCGGTTTTCTGTGCAGAAAAAATCTGCTCGGCAGAGCCATCAGAATTCGCATACCGCTATGCGATTCGCATACAATGTATTGAAAGGAATACTATATAATATATGAGTGTCACACTGATATAATATATCAGTAATATATATCAGTGAAGTACTTATACTGAAGTGTAGTTAGGGCCCGTTTCCACTTGTGCGGTGGGAATTCGCCGCGGTAAAAATTCGCATGCGGATGCGAATTTCGCATGCGGTTATATGCGAATTTTCATGCAAATTCGCATATGATTTTGCATGGATGACGATGTATGCGAATTTAACCATGTGTGCTTTTCCATTGATTCCATGCGAAATCGTATGCGAATTCGCATGAAAATTTGCATACCAATACCACATGCAAATTTCCTATTAAAGGAATACTTGAAAATTCGCATATAACCGCATGCGAAATTCGCATCCGCATGCGAATTTTTACCGCGGCGAATTCCCACCGCACAAGTGGAAACGGGCCCTAACTACACTTCAGTATAAGTACTTCACTGAAGGCGCAATAAGGGCCGCAGTTCAAGGTTTTGCCATGATTATTTGTCACATAAGACCACCGCCATGATATTGACCAGTACTTTACTCTCTGTCCATCCCTGGTACGTGGCTGGTTGGAAACTGCTGATCCCATAATTCACTTTTAGAAGGCAGCAATATTGGTCATGTGACCATCCTAGGGGCTGTGAGATGCAGGTGGGTGGTGCCCAGTAAGTGCCCTGGCCTCATAGATGAACAGTAACTCTATTAAACCAGCTGAGTTCTACTAGGATTACAGAATAAATTGTGTGACTCTATATGAAGTCATCCAGATGTACAGAAAGGATTGTAGCAGAGACAATGTATCCACCTAGTAATTATATGAATTCTGATCTCTCCTGATAGGCGATGCCTCCGCCTAATAATTACGGTACATGAGTTCTGATTACTCCTGATAACTCTCACCACTTCTGGATTGTACAATCAATAGAGATGCTGTCTGTGGCACCATTGTATGAGACACAAAACAGATTTAACCATTTCCCCACTGCAGGTTATTTTCCATTAAAAACTTTATTGCATTTATTCACCAATAATGTTATCGCCACTTATCACACCTAAGCGATCTATATATTTTTTTTGCAGGACAAACTAGGCTTTCTTTGGGTGGTACTTCTTGCTAAGAATTATTTTATTTCGGATGCATTTTAATGGGAATAATGAGAAAAAAAGTATACTGTAAGTCATTATTTATCAGTTTTCAGCCATTATAGTTTGATAATAAAAATTGCTACTGTAGATAAATACCCACACATTTTATTTGACCATTTATCCTGGTTATTGCAACGTGTAAATTAGGTCCCAGTACAATATATGGTGGCAGTATTTTATATGGAAATAAAGGTATATTTTTCCCAGTTTTGTGTTTGTTTATATCAATAATTACAAGCCCGCATTTGCAAAAATAACAGTAATATGCCCACATGACATACATATTAAAAAAAAAGCTGAGTCTCTAAGGCAGAGGTCCCCAAACTTTTTCGGTCAAGGGCCGGGTCAACATACGTCAGACTGCTGGGGGGCCGGAACATACATAAAATGATGGTGAAAAACATTACATTGAATCTAGGTATTGATTCCTTCCAGTCATGCCCAGAGGAGAACTCCCAGCAGCCAGCCAGGGGGATCGCATTCCACCTGCGGACCTTAGTTTGAGGACCACTGCTTTAAGGTATCTACTTATATGTTTTTTAAAATGCTGTCACTTTGTTTTGGTTTTTTTAAAGTGTTTTATTTTGGTAACTGGGAAGAAAGTAGAAGGGATTAATAATTATAGGGGATGTATTTCTGTAATGCATTTTTATTTTAATTTTACTTTTTTACATTATATGTCCCCACACTTTATCCTATGCACTTACAACAGTACACAGAAAAAAAGTTTGTTTCTTTTCATTTCAATGAATAATCACTGCTACTTGCTGGAGCAGTGATCATTCATTCATCAGGCACTTTGATTGGCTTTAGGAACACATGTTCCCATTCACTACCCTCCCTATGCCACCTGTTGTGTCACACGTGAACAAGGTTTTCTCTGGTTTTCCCAAATGACATCTTTATATTATGTGAATAATTGTAAGTGAATGAGATAAAGGTAGAGGGGGGGGGGGGGGGGGTTAATAACAATGATGTCATGATATATCAAGTTACAACTCAGCTTCCTTCCTAAATGGAAATGCTTCCAATCAAAATTCTCCATATTCTTAATTACATCCCAGCCCCCCACAAATGGCCCCTTGTAATTCTGGATGTGGAGCAGAAGACAGAGAGGAGTTCTTTTAAGGTGGCCATACACTGGTCGATTTGCCATGAGATCCGACCAACAGATAGATCCCTCTCTGATCGAATCTGATCAGAGAGGGATCGTATGGCTGCCTTTACTGCTAACAGATTGTGAACCGATTTCAGCATGAAACCGATCACAGTCTGTGAAGCTGCCCCCTTCCCCAGCATACATTACCTGCTCCGGCCGGCGCGTGTCCCCTGGTCTCCGCTGTCCCTTCTATGTGCTCGGCTCCTCCAGCTTCACTGAACTTCCTGCCGGGGAAGTTTAAACAGTAGAGGGCGCGCTACTGTTTAAACTTTCTGCCGGGAAAGGAAGTTCAGTGAAGCTGGAGGAGCCGAGCACATAGAAGGGACAGCGGAGACCAGGGGACACGCGCCGGCCGGAGCAGGTAATGTACTGCCGCTAGTGTTAGTCGTCGGGCATTCAAACGCCGCTATTGATACACTCCCGACCCGCCGGCGATCGAGCAAAATCTTCCGCACGGACGAATTGACAGAAATGATTGATTTCGGACGGAAATCGATCATTCTGTCAGTGTTTGCGCAAGGATTTCACAGCAGATTCGATCACAGTGATCGAATCTGCTGTATATCGGCGTGAAAATCGTTAGTTGTATGGGCCCCTTTACTTTTAGAAGTCAGGCTCAGTGACATCACTATTGCTGTGTCATGTAGGAAAAGCACAATAAACCTTTCTGAACTCTACCCCCATCACTGCACAACCAGTGTTATCAGGCTATCAGGTGTTCCCATCCTGTTTATGGCCCCAATTACTGCTATCTTCTGTGCTGGGATGTCTGCAGACATCTGACTGACTGTCTCCCCAGATTAGTGTCTGCAAAAAGAGGTTGTTATTAATGCGGACCTGAACTCAGAACTTCCTCTCTGCTATAAAAGATAAGCAACAGCATAATAACCTTAACAGAAAAAAAAACATTTCTTTGTTACAACTCATACAAATCCCGCAATAAATCTGCAGTGTCTACTTCCTGCTTTCATGGAAGCAGACATAGGGTTAACATCCTTTGTTTACAAATTAGCTACACTGCCGAGGCAGCCAGCTGACACAGCTGAGAGATCAAATTACAATTGTGATTAGTCACAGATTAGGGAGGATTAAACAGGCTAAACTGTCTAAATATTTCCAGGGTACATTTCTCACATTTTTTTTTCTGGCCTGTGCAAGAGTTCAGGTCCACTTAAAAAAAACAACTTTAAAATAAAAACTAAATAGAAACATTCAGGGTTTTTATTGCTGTCCATGTCCCCAGTCTTCAGGGACGTAACTATAAATTATGGGGACTCCCAGGAGCTGAGTAAGCTTTAAAGAGACTCTGAAGCGAGAATAAATCTCGCTTCAGAGCTCATAGTTAGCAGGGGCATGTGTGCCCCTGCTAAACCGCCGCTATCCCGCGGCTAAACGGGGGTCCCTTCACCCCCAAACCCTCCACTGCAACACTTGGTCGCAGACTTGGTCGCTCCTGGAGGCAGGGCTAATGGCTGCAGCCCTGCCTTCAGTCGCGTCTATCAGCGGCGCATCGCCCCCTCTCCCCCGCCCCTCTCAGTGGAGGAAGACTCCCGCTGCACGGAGGGGGATTTGGAGGTGAAGGGACCCTCGTGAAGCCGCGGGATAGCGGTGGTTTAGCAGGGGCACACATGCCCCTGCTAACTATGAGGTCTGAAGCGAGATTTATTCTCGCTTCAGACTCTCTTTAACTCACAAAACTCAATCTACCTAAGCTAGCAAGTAATAATTTGTTGGAGTGTGTGTAATTTTCCTTCTTAAAACAGAAGGTATTTGCGATAATGAAGCTTTAAGTGAGCAATTGTGGTTTTCCACGATGCATCGTGGGAAACCACAGTTGCTCACTTAAAGAGAAACCGTAACCAAGAATTGAACTTCATCCCAATCAGTAGCTGATGCCCCCTTTTCCATGAAAAATCTTTTCCTTTCACAAACGGATTATCAGGGGGCTCTTTATGGCTGATATTGTGGTGAAACCCCTCCCACAGTGTGATGTCAGGACCAAGGTTCTGACATCACACTGTGGAAGCCTTGTTGCATTGTGGGAAATAACAGCTGTTTTCAACTGCAAGCAGCATCTCCTTCCAGTGACTTCGCCTGCCAGCAGTAAAAATGTCACCATGTGATAAATGTCTGAATGTAAATCAGGGAAAGGAAAGGATTTTCCAATGAGCAAACACTGACTAAATAATTTATACTTAATTATTGTAAAAATTAAGCATTTTCTATTACGTTATTTTCTCTGGCGTTCCTCTTTAAAGCTGAATTATCGCAAATACCTGCTGTTTTAAGAAGGCAAATTGCACTGAGCGTTGCTTTTTAATAGGAGGACTTTTTTGGTCTCTTTTATGCTGGGAACACACAATGCAATTTCCCACCCGATCCACGGGAAGCTAGCGATTTTTTCCGAGTAAGCGATCAATTTTGAGAAGTTATCATTGGAAAATTGATTGCTTTATCGATCGGTAGCAGTTTGGACATGTACTCACGATACAACTTCCTGTCCGATTACCCGTCAATCGGACAGGAAATTGCATCGTGTGTTCCCAGCATTAGACCGCTATGCTTTTTTTTAGTAGTTCTGGGTAAACCCGAGCAGGGCCGGTTCTAGACTTTTTGCTGCCTGAGGCAAACTTGTGAGGATGTCTCTCCCCATTTCCTCCCCCCCCCCTTCCGAGCTGGAATGATCACACAGTACCCAACAATTTGTACCATATGTTATAACTGCGGTGAGCCTCAGTATAGGTAGGTAGCCAGGTATAGGTGCCCCCAGTATTGGTAGCTAGGTACAGTTGCCCCCAATATAGGTTAGCCAGGTATAGGTGCCCCCAGTATAGGTAGCTAGGTACAGTTGCCCCCAGTATAGGTTAGCCAGGCACAGTTGCCCCAGTATAGGTTAGCTAGGCACAGTTGCCCCAGTATAGGTTAGCTAGGCACAGTTGCCCCCAGTATAGGTTAGCCAGGCACAGTTGCCCCCAGTATAGGTTAGCCAGGTACAGTTGCCCCCAGTATAGGTTAGCCAGGTACTGTTGCCCCCAGTATAGGTTAGCCAGGTACAGTTGCCCCCAGTATAGGTTGGCCAAGCACTCTCTTCACTTCCTGTTTCTGCCTGGTGCTGTCCCCAGACTTCTGCTGCCTGAGGAAGTTGTCTCCCTTGGCATCATGGGCGGACCGGTCCTGACCCCGAGCTGCTTGGGTATTCTGATGTCAGAGTGGTTAATACACAGCAATATCTCTGCACACTCTGTTCTGCCTCCACTTTATGAGCATATAGTCATATTACACTGGTCCATCTTATGATCACCCCACAACACCAGACCATCTGTCTCGGCTCCGGAGGTCTTTGTTTGATTTGCTAATTGGTCAGTGAGACACAAATCACCATTTTTCATTGACTCACAGATATTCTCATGGTCTAATCACATCCCAGATGAAGCTGGTCATCGACCACGAAATGCATCATTGACGTGACTGATGTGTTTTCTGCTTACTCTTCATCTATCTCTTCCTTGTGTTGTTGGATGATATTTGAAAGATTTCTTGGGATGAGTTTCTCCAAGAGTTTGTCTACGCAGAAGGATTAAGTTTGGAGTTTGGATAACTTTGCAGCTTTAGCTTAGAGATGACTAAAATGGCAATACATGTCTCAATACATGCTTTAATAATATCTAGGCTTGAATACTGTAACACTCTCTGTGGAATACCAACTAACACACTGGCACCCTCCAGTCTATACTGACCTCAGCTCCTCGACTCCTCCACCTCTTTTCCCGCTCCTCCTCTGCTGCTTCTTTCTGTCAAGCTCTGCATTGGCTGCCAGTTAACCAGAGAATCCACTTCAAACTCCTAACTTCAACCTACAAAGCTCTCCACAATCTCTATCTTCTGTACATCTCCTCACTAGTTTCCAGATACCAACTGTAATCTCTTGTATGGACACAACCATCTTCTGTCTTCCTTTAGCATCACCTCCTTGCATTCACATATACAAGATTTCTCAAGAGCCTCACCCCTCCTCTGGAATTCCTTTTCAACACACATCTGTCACTCTCCAGTCTTGGAAATATTTAAGTGCTCCTGGAAATTCCATCTTTTCAGACAAGCATATTATGTAAAGTATGCCCGTCCGCCTCTCAACAATACAAGCTTCTTACAGCATATGACTTGCTTTACACTACATGACCGCTTGTGTATGGCCCACCTCTTGTTTCCCCTCTGTTCCTTTAGAGCAGGGGTGTCAAACTCAAATACAAAGTGGGCCGAAATTGAACACTGGTATTAAGTTGTGGGCCAACCTCAATGTCTGCTGGCCACCTTCCTCCCTTATTAAGTTCCCTGGTGTCTGATGGCCCCCCTTCAACCCCTATACAGTTCCCAGGGGTCTAGTGGTCCACCTCCCCCTTCCCTACACAGTTCCCTGGTGTCTAGCTGTCCTCCCTTTCCAATACAGTTCCATGGTGTCTATTGGCCCCCACCCTCCCCTATACAATTCCCACTAGACAGTTGTCCCCACCCTCCCCTATACAGTTCCCTGGTGGTTAGTGCTTCTCCCGCCCTCCCCCATATGACTTCCCTGGTGATCTAGGGCTTCATCTCCAATATAGCTTCCCTGGTGGACTGGAGTGAGCCAAACTTAATGCAAAGTGGGGAAACCACTTGGGGGCCAAATTTCATTGCCCTGAGGGCCAGATTTGGCCCGCGGGACGGGGTTTGACATGTACGCTTTAGAGTGTAAGCTAACAGGGCTCTCTTTTTGTGTCCTTTAAGTGTACAGAGCCACAGAAGTTGATGGTGCTACAGATCAATAATAATAAAAAAGTAAGGTTTTATTTTGGGTAGAAGTTTAGGGTTAGTGTATAGTAGTGATGAGCCTAAATTTCACATTTGTGTAATTTCACATGGTAACTTGCTATTACAATGTGAATTTATAATTCATCATTTTCAGCAAACTCGTTATTCATTTTGTCGTAAGTCGTAATGTTGAATCTTGATTTCGTGTTGTCTCATAATTTGGGGTTTAATTTCGTGTTATCTCCCTTAATTTATCCTAATTACGGTACTTCATTTCGCTTAATTTATCCTAGTTATGCAAAAAATCATCCTTATCAATTGTAATTAAGTAAAAATTGGTCATAATTAGGCAAAATTGTGCATAATTACAAATTAGCTATAATTAAAATAATTGTGATTACAAAAATTAAACATATACTCGTGATTATGCAAAATTGAACACAATTTTTTTTGCAATTTCGATTTTGCTGATGATTGTAATTGCCATTATGAAGATTACGCAAGATTACGAAAATGCTTAATTTACTATTACAATCATGACTAGTGTTAGAGGGAAGGGTGTGAGTTGTAGTTGGGCCCCTGTTCTGACTCATAAGTAGTGATGTGGACGGGTGACGGTCTCTGCCCTCCACTAGAAGAGATCACTGAGTGCGGACAGAGACAGCAGACAGGAGCGTGTAGCCTTTTCTACTGAAGGGCTGGTGGGTTAGCAGGACCACCAACGTAGCTACTTTTCAGGGGATTCAGTGTGACCTTTTCAGGAAGAGGTAGAAATATGAGAAATATTTCAATAATCTTCAGTGAGAGAGAGAAGAGCAGCGTATTCCCAGCGTAGCGCGCTGTGTGTATGGCCTGTACAGCGTATCACATCACCGGGGTATACAGGCCATACCACTAATCCGCTCATTACCTGACTCAGCTCCTCTCCCATAGTGTCAGCCTGCTGTGCTCCCAGTATTCCCTGCTGAACTCTGTGCAGAAGCCTCAGACAGTCTGATCAGACCTCCCCCCCCCCTCTCATCGATTCTGGCTATAATACCATACATGCCCCCCCCCCCCCCTAAGTGTTGTGTTACCAGCTATCACTCTCTCTTTTTAGTGTGCTCTCTTGTTGTGTTGTGCACTCTTTTTATTGTGTTCTTTTTTTGTGTTGTACCTTCTCTTTGTATTGTGTGCTCTCATTGTGTTGTGCGTATTTGTTTTTATTGTGTGCTCTCATTGTGTTGTTCACTCTTGTTGCATTTTGTGCTCTTATTGTATTTTGCATTCTCATTGTATTGTGCACTCTCATTGTATTGCACGCTTTTGTTGTGTGCTCTTTTTGTATTGTGTGCTCTTGTTGTATAGTGCGCTCTGGTTATATTGTGCACTCTCGTTGTATTGCGCACTCTTGTTGTGTGCTCTCATTGTATTGCGCACTCTTGTTGTGTGCTCTCATTGTATTGCGCACTCTTGTTGTGTGCTCTCATTGTATTGCGCACTCTTGTTGTGTGCTCTCATTGTATTGCACACTCTTGTTGTGTGCTCTCATTGTATTGCGCACTCTTGTTGTGTGCTTTCATTGTATTGTGTGCTCTTGTTGTATTGTGCGCTCTTATTGTATTGCACACTCTTGTTGTGTGCTCTTGTTGCATAGTGCGCTCTGGTTATATTGTGCACTCTCGTTGTATTGCGCACTCTTGTTGTGTGCTCTCATTGTATTGCATGCCCTTGTTGTATTATCCGCTCTCATATTGTGCACTCTTGTTGTATTGTGAGCTCTCATTGTATTGCATGCTCTGGTTGTATTGCATGCTCTTGTTGTATTGCGTGCTCTTGTTGTATTGCGTGCTCACATTGTATTGTGCCCTCTCGTTGTATTGCGCTCTTTTGTTATATTACGCGCTGTCATATTGTGCGCTCATGTTGTGTTGTGCACTCTTGTTGTGTGCTCCCGTTGTGTTGTGCACGTGACTATAATCCCATAACACGTACAACTGCTACATTTCATTGGTCCAGTTCCGAGCGGCATAACTTTGCATGTAATTTGCATCAGCTTGTATTTATTAGCCAGCCCTCATACCATGCTGCTGGACAATGGTCTGGCCATGCGGTAGGTAGGCCATGTGGTCTCAGGTCTTTGTCTGGATTTCCACTCGAGATACAATGATACCATGTATGACATCATGAGCGTCTGTGCTTTAATGGAGTGCATTACTATCCATTATTTTATAATCAATAAGCCGCAGAGGGTGAAGGAATACGGACAGGGTGACGCCATGTCTCTGAAAGTATGATAAATACCCCTCTCCTCCGTGCTCCCCTCCCCCCCATGGATTACAATCCCTTTCATCATACCATGTCCGGGCTGTGCATCCATTCTTCTGAATAATATATCCTGTATGGCTGGGTATTATTATTGTACTACGTTACTATGCACAGAACTGGACAGTAGAAGTGATTTCCATTACATCTCATAGTGCTCTGAACATGTATGGTCCAAATACGCATTGCAGTAGACTTCCCCTGCTGAATAGCAAGACGTTTTGAGTCAGGACGGTACCATTTATTGGTGAAAGCTGGCCATACACTTATAGATTTCAACCCTATGTTCCAATTCACAAACTAATCGACTCAGAAGGAATTGATTCCTACCACACACTGCACATTGAGTTCCAATAGATTCCATCAGGGAATCTATTGAACATTGATTGAACTGCTGAGTTGCACTGTTCGATGCTGTACACAGCTACAGGCCATCGATCTGCCAATGCTTTTGCCCCACCCTCAATTGTTTGAAAATATCGGTCGGACAGGATGGAAAATTTAAATCGATTTGTGGTGAAAATTGATCAAAAATCAATCGATCTGACATTTTGGGGAATCGATTACCAGCCGATGAATCAAATCTGCAAGAAATCAAATTAGGAAATCGCTGAGTTTATGGCCACCTTAAGTTAGAGGTAAATAAAGGTGGCGCTACACTCATCAATTTTCTAATTTGATTCCTTGCAGATTCAATTCATCTGTTGGGAATCAATTCCCCAAAATGTCAGATCAATTGATTTTTGATCAATTATGACTACAAATCAATTGAAAATATAGATCAGAGAGGATGGAAAATGTAAAACAATCGGGGGTGGGGCCAGAGCCGGAACAAGGTCCTCCAGCACCCAAGGCTGAGACACCAAAGTGCGCCCCTCTATCCCTGCCCCCCCAGCCGTCACACACTGATTGGTGTTAGACTAAGAGGCTCTCCAACCCCCCCAACACCTTAATCTCTAGTTATCTGGCTTGCAGTCACTGCCATGTATCCCCTTTCCTTATTTCTCTCTGCTTCAAACACAATAGGGGAATGATAGTTGAGTGAGTTGTGCGCCCCCTCCTACACTGCGCCCTGAGGCTGGGGCCTCTCTCGCCTCGGTCCGACCCTGGGTGAGGCAAGAGCATCAGCAGATCGATGGCCTATAGCGTTGCACTGCATCCAGCAGTACAGCTTTGCAGTTCGATTGATTTTCAATGAATTCCCTGCTGGAATCTATTGAAAATTTATGTGCAGTGTTTGGTAGGAATTTATTTCTTCTGAATCAATTATTTTCTGAAGGGAATCGACTGTTTTGGAACATTGGAGGGAAATCTATAAGTGTATGGCCAGCTTAAGCTTTCGGCTAATAAGCCTTCTTCAGACTTAGTTCCTGTATAGGGATCCATACACTTAACGATTTTCCCGCCGATATATACAGCAGATTTGATCACTGTGATCGAATCTGCTGTGAAATCGTGGCGCAAACGCTGACCGAATGATCGATTTCCGATTCCCATCAATCCGTCTGTGCGGAAGATTTTGCTCGATCGCCGGCGGGTCGGGAGTGCGTCGATAGCGGCGTTTGAATGCACGACGACCGACGCTAGAGGCAATACATTACCTGCTCCTCCGGCGCGTGTCCCCGCTGTCACCGCTGCTCCTTCTCCGCTGGGCTCCGGCAGGCCTCACTTCTTCCTGTCCCGACAGGAAGTTTAAACAGTAGAGCGCCCTCTACTGTTTAAACTTCGCCCCGGCAGGAAGTAAAGTGAAGCTGGGGCCGAGCGCGGAGAAGAAGACAGCGGAGACCGGGAAACTCGCGCCGGCCGGATCAGGTAATGTATGCGGGGGAGAGGTAGGGGCTTGGGGGAGCCGCCAGCGGCAGCTCCACAGATTGTGAATCGGTTTCATAGTGAAAGCGATTCACAATCTGTTTGCAGTAAAAGCAGCCATACGATCCCTCTCTGATCAGGTTCGATCAGAGAGGGATCTATCTGTTGGTCGATCTGATGGCAAATCGACCAGTGTATGGCCACCTTAACCCCCTTGGCGGTATGAAAAATACCGCCAGGGGGAAGCGCAACAGTTATTTTTAATTTTTTTTTTTTTTTTATCATGTAGCGAGCCGAGGGCTCGCTACATGATAGCCGCTGCTCAGCGGCATCCCCCCAGCCCCGCCGATCGCCTCCGGCGATAGGCGATCAGGAAATCCCGTTCAAAGAACGGGATTTCCTGGAGGGCTTCCCCCGTCGCCATGGCGACGGGGCGGGATGACGTCACCGACGTCGGGACGTCATTGGGAGACCCGATCCACCCCTCGGCGCTGCCTGGCACTGATTGGCCAGGCAGCGCTCGGGGTCTGGGGGGGGGGGGCCGCGCGCCGCACCGGATAGCGGCGATCGGGCGCGCGGCGGCGGCGATCGGGGTGCTGGCACAGCTAGCAAAGTGCTAGCTGCGTCCAGCAAAAAAAAAATTAAGTAAATCGGCCCAGCAGGGCCTGAGCGGCACCCTCCGGCGGCTTACCCCGTGTCACACACGGGGTTACCGCTAAGGAGGTTAAGATGCACACAGCTTATATACAGTGGTGTGAAAAACTATTTACCCCTTCCTGATTTCTTATTCTTTTGCATGTTTGTCACACTTAAATGTTTCTGCTCATCAAAAACCGTTAACTATTAGTCAAAGATAACCTAATTGAACACAAAATGCAGTTTTAAATGATGGTTTTTATTATTTAGTGAGAAAAAAGAACTACAAATCTACATGGCCCTGTGTGAAAAAGTGATTGCCCCCCTTGTTAAAAAATAACTTAACTGTGGTTTATCACACCTGAGTTCAATTTCTGTAGTCACCCCCAGGCCTGATTACTGCCACACCTGTTTCAATCAAGAAATCACTTAAATAGGAGCTATCTGACACAGAGAAGTAGACCAAGAGCACCTCAAAAGCTAGACATCATGCCAAGATCCAAAGAAATTCAGGAACAAATGAGAACAAAGTACTGTAATTGAGATCTATCAGTCTGGTAAAGGTTATAAAGCCATTTCTAAAGCTTTGGGACTCCAGCGAACCACAGTGAGAGCCATTATCCACAAATGGCAAAAACATGGAACAGTGATGAACCTTCCCAGGAGTGGCTGGCCGACCAAAATTACCCCAAGAGCGCAGAGAGAACTCATCCGAGAGGCCACAAAAGACCCCAGGACAACATCTAAAGAACTGCAGGCCTCACTTGCCTCAATTAAGGTCAGTGTTCACGACTCCACCATAAGAAAGAGACTGGGCAAAAACGGTCTGCATGTCAGAGATCCAAGGCGCAAACCACTTTTAAGCAAAAAGAACATTAAGGCTCATCTCAATTTTGCTAAAAAACCATCTCAATGATTGGCAAGACTTTTGGGAAAATACCTTGTGGACCGACGAGACTAAAGTTGAACTTTTTGGAAGGTGCGTGTCCCGTTACATCTGGCATAGAAGTAACACAGCATTTCAGCAAAAGAACATCATAGCAACAGTAAAATATGGTGGTGGTAGTGTGATGGTCTGGGGTTGTTTTGCTGCTTCAGGACCTGGAAGGATTGCTGTGATAGATGGAACCATGAATTCTACTGTCTACCAAAAAATCCTGAAGGAGAATGTCCGGCCATCTGTTCGTCAACTCAAGCTGAAGTGATCTTGGGTGCTGCAGCAGGACAATGACCCAAAACACACCAGCAAATCCACCTCTGAATGGCTGAAGAAAAACAAAATGAAGACTTTAGAGTGGCCTAGTCAAAGTCCTGACCTGAATCCTATTGAGATGTTGTGGCATGACCTTAAAAAGGCGGTTCATGCTAGAAAACCCTCAAATAAAGCTGAATTACAACAATTCTGCAAAGATGAGTGGGCCAAAATTCCTCCAGAGCGCTGTAAAAGACTCGTTGCAAGTTATCGCAAACGCTTGATTGCAGTTATTGCTGCTAAGGGTGGCCAACCAGTTATTAGGTTCAGGGGGCAATTTCTTTTTCACACAGGGCCATGTAGGTTTTGAGTTATTTTTCTCACTAAATAATAAAAACCATCATTTAAAACTGCATTTTGTGTTCAATTATGTTATCTTTGACTAATAGTTAACGGTTTTTGATGAGCAGAAACATTTAAGTGTGACAAACATGCAAAAGAATAAGAAATCAGGAAGGGGGCAAATAGTTTTTCACACCACTGTATACTGGACATTCGGAGGAGAAACATTCTTTTGCAGACATAAATAAATGTCATTAGCTGCCTTAAAGAGACTCCGTAACAAAAATTGCATCCTGTTTTTTATCATCCTACAAGTTCCAAAAGCTATTCTAATGTGTTCTGGCTTACTGCAGGACTTTGTACTATCACAGTCTCTGTAATAAATAAACTTATCTCTCTCTTGTCAGACTTGTCAGCCTGTGTCTGGAAGGCTGCCAAGTTCTTCAGTGTTGTGGTTCTGCTATGAACTCCCCCTTCCAGGCCACTCTATGCACACTGCCTGTGTGTTATTTAGATTAGAGCAGCTTCTCTCATCTCTCTTATCTTTTACAAGCTGGATAAATCGTCCTCTGAGCTGGCTGGACTTTCACATAGTGAGGAATTACAGACAAGGGCAAAGCTGTTTGCAGGAAGAAACAAGCAGCCTGAAACTTCAGTGCATGAGAGATGCAGGGGAAAAGAAACACACAAATGATCTCTTGAGATTCAAAAGGAAGGCTGTATACAGCCTGCTTGTGTATGGATGTATTTTCTATGTGTGGACATACTGTACATCAACCTACTTCCTGTTTTGGTGGCCATTTTGTTTCTTTATAAACACACTTTTTAAAACTGTTTTTAACCACTTTTAATGCGGCGGGGAGCGGCGAAATTGTGACAGAGGGTAATAGGAGATGTCCCCTAACGCACTGGTATTTTACTTTTGTGCGATTTTAACAATACAGATTCTCTTTAATTACAACTTCAGGAGGGTCTCACAGGGATGCTAGCTAGTTCATGACAAATAGATAAGGAACTAAGTCTGAAGACGGCATGTTAGCTGAAAGCTTACTTTTTATTTATCTCTTAGTTAGCCAATAAATGTTATCATCGTGATTAGGCGATGCTTTACCAGGCTAGAATACCATCGGGAGGTTTCTCTTGTCAGCAAGCCCATAAAAAAGTCCTAAAATACATTTCATGAAAGAGACCTCTAAAGGGAGCAAGAGGTATATATGGAGGCTGCCATATTTATTTGCTTTTCAACATTACCAGTTGCCTGGCTGTCCTGCTGATCTTACTGGCTGCAGTAGTGTCTGAATCACACACCTGAAACAAGCATGCAGCTCCAGTAACACTTCAGTTAGAAACATCTGATCTGAATACCTGTTAAAGAGACACTGAAGTGAAAAAAAATAATGATATAATGATTTGTATGTGTAATACAGCTAAGAAATAAAACATTAGGGGCAGAGATAATAATATTATCTAATATTGTAAATATCTAATATCATCTAATATTGTTTCCAGTACGGGAAGTGTTAAGAAACTCCAGTTGTTATCTATGCAAAAGAGCCATTGAGCTCCATGACTTTCGAAGTCGCAGAGAGCTCTGTCTTCTGAAACTTATTATCTCAAGTGTCTGGCACTGTATTGTTTCTCTTCCTGCAGAGAAGGGTTCAAAAGTTCAGTAGCCTGCTCTGTAAAAACATTTAGAATGCTGAGTAGTGTGGAAACTGCAAATATTAGAGAGTGATGCAATGTTATAAAAAAAAAACAAACAAAAAAAAAAAAACGATCTAACTGAAAATAAAAATATGAGAATATTTTCTTTGCTATAAATGTTCTAGTAATTATCCGTACTACACAACCAATTCACTATATCATAATTTTCTTTTTCGCTTCAGTGTCTCTTTAAGTGTCTATGGCTAAAAGTATTATGCTGGGAATACACAATGGGCTTGATTTACTAAGCAGTGCTAACCTACTTAGCACGTCTAAAGTCTATAGGCTTGCTAACCAGGGTGCTAAGTAGGTTAGCAAAGTTTTGTTTTCTCAATCAGATCGCGCGCTAAGTCCCATAGTCTTTAGTGGGCACTGCGCGCGGTACTTTGCGCACGATCACTACTTCTCACATTTCAACTGAGTTTAGACGTGCTAAGGGCCAGTGCTAAAGTTAGCACCGTTTGTAAATCGAGCCCAATGAGTTTTTTCAGCAGATGTACTGGCCATGGCCAATCGATTTCCTAATTGTTTTTCTGATCGATTTCCATTCACTTCTATGACAAAATAATCAGAAAAACTATCAAAATCAGATCGGATCTGTCGGAGATTATCTATCGAGCCATCTATCTGCCAAAAAAAACCTCATGGAGTATTCCCAGCATTAGAGGCAGAGGATCAGCAGGACAGCCAGGCAATGAGTATTGTGTAACATTCCATAAATATGTCAGCCTCTGTATCCCTCTAACTTTACGTTCCCTCTATAGTTCTAAGGGCTCGTTTCCACTACTGCGAATCCACATGCGTCCAACGCATGCGGATTCGCACATGTAATGCAAGTGGATGGGCCTGTTTCCACTGTAGCGTTGTTGAGGTGCGTTTTTTTCAGCGGTGAAAAAACGCACAAAAGAGCCGCAGAATTCGCCTGCGAGTGGAATGCATGCGAATCGCATGCAATGTATTTAATAGGGAAATCGCATGCGGTTTCCCCATGCGGTTTTTGCCACATGCGAATTCGCATAGGTACCAATGTAAATTCACACAGGCAGTGACATGGTTAAAATCGCATATACCCTCACCTATGCGAATTTGCGGCAAAAAACGCATGGGGAATCGCATCCGCATGCGATTTCATCAGCGGTGGAATCCAGGCGATTCTGTACCGCAATAGTGGAAACGAGCCCTAATACATATCAGAATGATAAGTGAGTATAATTGACAGAATACCTGCTGCATCATGGGCTAAATGTGCTTTCACTGCAATACAGCTCGCTTCCTGTTTTCTCTAGATTCACCTGATGGGCAGGGCAATCAGGTGTAGCCATGTGATATCCAATGTAGGAACAATTGCTAATTTCCTGTTAAAAAAAAATGCTTCTGGAGTTTTTGCGTATAGCATAATTTGCAGACAAGCAATTGATCAGATGATTTGTAAGGCTCTGATTTGCTGACGTGATCAGATGTCACTGCTGTCTTACAGCTGCACAGTCAATCAGAGCCTGATCTTATCACCTGATCAGAATTAATCACATGATTCTCCATGAGTTCTGCAGCACACAAGTGCCTGACCGTTATCCTGATCCTCAAATTGTAATAATGGCCTAGAAGCAGTATGCAGATCAGGTGGTTTGTCTCCACTGGCTGCTCCCGTGTTCCAGGGGTGACGCTGATGCCGCTGAAGCCAAAGCATAGGCAGGAGAACCAGGGACCTGGCATTTTGGTAAAGGCAATAAAGTTTGCAGACCCAATATTACTATTAATTTACGCTAGGGGCTTATCATTGCGGAAAACATTTTGCACATTAAAATTTGCATACAGAAGGTGAAATTTTAGCATGCGCTTTTCAGAACAGCTAATGAAAGTCAATGGGAATTTGCATGCAATGTGCTAATTTATGCTGAAAGAAGTACCGGTATCAGGGCCGGATTTACCATAAAGCACTATAGGCACGTGCCTACAGGCGCCTGATGATGGAAAGGCGGCTCACTGCCCTCCCAGAGTGCCTCCCTCCCTCCTTCCCTATGCAGAGTCCTGATGAGAGTGTAAATGAGAGGTTATTCAACCTCGCTCTTGGCATTCCACTGTAGAGATCTGCCTTCAGTCAGAAACACCTATACCTACTTAATACTGAGGTTCCTCTAGATACCTAATACTTTGGGGCTAATTTAGCTACTTAATATTGAGAGTACTTCCTGCTACCTAATACTAAGGGGCACCTGTAGCTACCTATAATGAGCAAGGGAAGTAAGAGAGAAGTGACAGCTAGTACAGCCAGCACACTTGTGGTGCGGTTCGATGGGGGGTTGTAGGTTCATGGAGGGCAAAGTCTAAGTTTCCAGGACATCTGTGTCTATAGGCTCCTGTAAGTAGCTCCTGACCAGTACGTTTTATTTTTACGCATTTGAAAATGCGAAATTTAGAAGTAATGCAGTTCTTTGTTCACTTTCTCTAGATGTGTGGCGACCGCATAGACTTACATTCGCAAAACGCACCCAAATTTTAATAAGTGTGACCCTTGCCTAAGTTTGCTTTAAAACTTAGATTTGGTGACTTAAAGCACCCCAGCAGGAGGAGTGAACAGGAGGTACTATAGGCTTGGCTTCACCTGCTCTAAGTCTTCACGCTGATCACGCTGGAAGGAGGTGGGGCTCAGACCAAACTATCTGCAAGGATGACAGCTCAGAATCTGTAGGTCTGTGGTGCAGGAAGTAGCTGGTATTCATTTCCACAAACTTTCAAAGGCTGTTAATGATAGGAACATATTCTGCAACATATTTGTAGGATGGATGTTAAAGTTTATGGTATACAGAGAGTTAACAATGGTGTAGGTGTGGACAGTGCACAAAACAAAACAGTGTCCCGGATGAGCCCCCATATCAGCGAAACGCGTCATGTGGAGCGAATGATGCTGAGGAAGTGTGAAGTGGAAGACAGAAGAATCTGTGCACTGCAAGAGCCTGGATGGATGGACTTAATGTTCTTCAATGCTAAACTGCTTAACGCACATCTCTGTATCTAAATGCAATGTGTATTAAATCAATTGTTCAGTTTTACGCTTTGGAGGCACTTTTATTGCTTTGAGGGCCATCAAACACCAAAGCACTACTGGAGTGGAATGGCATCACACCAACAAGTTATCTGGATCCCGTACTAGCTAAGGCTGGGTCCACACTAGACACAGTTGCAGGACGAACACTGCAGTCCGGATCAGGGAAAGATTAGGTGAAGTACCCACCGTACTGCAAACTGATGAAAGTGCATCAGTTTTGCATCAGTTTCCGTTCAGTTTTTCCCTGACAGAAAACGTCTCTATCATTAGGAAGGAGTGGGAGGATTTTTTTGGGCCAATCATAAAGCTCAGGCTATCCGTTTTCACATCCGTTTTTTGCCTGTGGAGCTGGAGATGCGTTTTCTCATTGCTTTTCACTACCCCTGCGTGTATCCGTGGTCCTGATCCGTTGCGTGAAAATGCAGCAGGTCCGGACCTTCCGTTCAGGTTTTGAAAACGGGTCCCCGCAAACGCAGACGGATCCGTTTTTTACTTGGGTGAGGCTGGCTGCTATTTTAAACATTAGTATCCGGGACTCCGTTTTTCATCAGGTTTCTAAAAGTACTTGTTTTTAAGGGTAACTTCAAAAATGATCAATCAAGAAAAGTTTCTGAGTACAAATTTATGAAAATGTTCAAGACATTAACAGAAGGTTTAAATTGTGGAACAGGATTCATGACACCTTATGTAACATGATTGATTTGGCTTCATGATCTTCAGAAACCTGCTGGATTTCATGTATGGTTGCACTAACTCACTGGCTCCAGACTGCTGATCACCTGACACCTAACGGATAAACAGTAACCAACACAACTTTCATCTTCGTGTTTACCATTTATCTGCATCAGTGTTTTACTTCAGCTTACATCTGGAAATATGCCTGAAGAAGGGGACTAGATCCCAGAAAGCTTGCATCATTTAACTCTATTAGTTAGCCATTAAAAGGTATTATTTATTACAAAACGTTGTTGTTTTTCTACCTATATCATCAGGTTTGAAAAACGCAGCCACGGATACGTTTCCAGACCTAGTGTGGACCCAGCCTAAGTCCTAAACATCTAGATGGCCTCTACAACCTGAGCTCACATTTGGTGTGGTAAGTGTGTTGGTGCGGTAGAGGATCTCTGGTCTGGTGGCAGCTGATGTAGGACTTTTTCTCATGTCAACTACAAGCAGGCTTGGAACTTGCTTTTCTGTAAAGTTGGCACACGTGGGTTATACTTCTCGAGCTGGAAAATTTCGTACACAGCAGTGAGAATCTTCCCTTTCCCATGGTCTTATTTCCCCTCTCATGGCTGTAGTTGCAGATGATGCTCAAATGAGCT
Organism: Hyperolius riggenbachi; assembly: GCF_040937935.1. Taxonomy (NCBI): domain Eukaryota; kingdom Metazoa; phylum Chordata; class Amphibia; order Anura; family Hyperoliidae; genus Hyperolius; species Hyperolius riggenbachi. The sequence continues at coordinate 263,682,619 of NC_090654.1, read as the reverse complement.
AATGACTAACCGTTTTTTGTTATTGGATTCACTTTCAAAACCTCAGCAGATGAAGCAGAAGCCATTAGCCCTGGAGTTATTGTTGTTCTGCTGCTTTTGGTTGGCTTGTCGGTTTGGAGGTCAGGTATCTGCACACCTGTGTTCATGTGATGTGAAACCCCCAGAGCTCCTAACCTCTGCTCACCACTTCTAAATCCTGCACCACCTCGCTTTTTGGGATAAATAAATTATTTTATTCTGCTGGCGAGCCCCACATCCTGTATGATTTAGTGTGGCAGATGTTCTGCCTTTTAACTTGCCTGAGATGCACGGACGTCTGTTTTTGTTCTCAAACAGGATCTTTGGCAGCCTCTTTAAGATTAGGTTATAAAACGAGTAAAGGCAGCCTGCGGTTAAAAGGACAAGGGTGGAAAAAAAAAATAAAACGGTTTGACTGCTCTAAGGTATGGGTTACGAAGCTGGCCCTCTGACACTAATGATAATCTGGGTGTACTTTGTCTGAAGTTGTGGCTTTTTGCATCGTACTGTGTGATCTTGGACAAATCTCACCATCTCCATCCCTCAGCGACCATCTTGTAATTGGGTGATAATGATATCTTTGTTCGTCTCTCTCTCCCTCCTGGAGACGGCCGAGCAGAATCTCAGCAAAATCTTCTGTCCAAAACCAGAGAGTTCAGGAGGCCACGTTTTCTTCCCAGCTCTGCACATGGAAATTTCCAGCGTTTTGTACACGTCTTATGCGAGACTCCTCAGCTATCACCACTTCTAGTTGGAAACCTTCCTTTTGAGGTTGAGCAGCAGTCTCTTCCATCACAGAGGTGTCAGTTGTGGTGGCCTGTAAACCTCATATCTGGGTTGGTTCCCTGAGGACAATACTAGGCAGTTTGGTCGAGGAGGAGGGTTCCTAGGTCAGACTGGTGGGATTAGATTATCGTAATATTGAGTGTATTGCAGAGTCCTCGAAGAAGAGCTGCAGTGGGAAGCTGGACAAATGTCTGGTGTGGCCTCATTCTCCTGCAACCCATACAAGATCCACATAGCTCAAGACTCATAAGTGATGCTTGTGTCTTTGAGAGCTTATGGAAACGCCTGTGATCAGTGATCATGTGTTAAAGCAGGAAGTGATTGCATAAAATCATAGCCTAGTAAATCTATCACTTGATCAATTTAATACAATAATGCAATAACATTTGTAAAGCACTTTGCTCCCATAGGACTCAAAGCGCATAGATATGTCTCTGATTAATACAGGGTTGCAGGGAGCAAAGTGCTGTGCTGTGTTACAGAGGAAATAGTCAGGTGTTCATAAATGCCAGACTAAACAGGTGTTTTTTTTTTTTAGTTTGTACTTAAAAGCCGCCAGGGATGGATAAGTCCTGATTGGGTGTGGCAGGGAGTTCCAAAGTGTAAGGACAGCATGACAGAAGGCTCTGTCTCCAAAGGTTTTGAGGTGGACTCTGGGGGAAGTTATTAGATCCTTTTGATCTAAGATTATGGGGGGGGGGGGGGGGGAGAGAGGGGTGTGTGTGAGTGATGCAGTTGGAACAAATCCTTCAGGTATCCATTGCTCAGATTGTGCAAGGATTTGAATGTCAATCAGCCAGTCTTAAACAGAATTCTCCATTTTATCCGTAGTCAGTGGAGTGAGCGAAGGGTTGGTATTATGTGGCAAAGGCGAGGTTGGCTTATTAACATCCTTACCAGTAGCATTCTGTTCTAATTGCAGGCAGTGCAGGTCTTTGGAAGACCTGTATAGAGAACAGTAGTCCAGCCGTGATTTGATGAAGGCATGAAGTAGGGTTGGAAGATCCGCTGCAGGTATGAGGTGTGTAATCCTTGCAATATTCCTTAGGTGAAAGAAGGAATGTTTCACAACAGTTGAGATTTGGTTCCTGAAGCTTAATTCCTGATCAATCAGCACGCCCAGGCTGCACACAAAGTCTGAGTTGTTCAGGTCTAAGCTTCCTATACTTAGCGGTGCTGGCCAAGACTGGAGCTGTTTTGCTGTCAAGCACTGACCTCCGATAACAAGAACCTCAGCTTTATTAGCATTTAGTTTTAGCCAGTTATCATTCATCCACTCCTGAAGCTCAGCTAAACACGCGTTTATTTGTGGAGAGGGGTCTGTGATGCCAGGTTTAAATGATCAACATAGCTGGGTGTCATCAGCATCAAGATGATCATTTGCTTCTCCATGAGTTATCTTAGACAACAAACATCCAGCTCTTGGTGACTTAGCACTGTAGAGACGCATGGACCTTAGTGATGCGGTAAAGCTTGTTGAGATAAAGGGGAACAGTAAATTCGGGCGCCTGAGGCTAGTGGACAAATCGGGCGCCGCCATTCACTCCTATAATAAATATCGTTTAATGGGCGCCCGATAGGAAAAAAGGGCGCCGAAGAAAAATAACGTTTTAAAAGCGGCGCCCGGAGACTTAATGTTTTATTACTGCTTCTCATGATTACACATTATTTAATGATTTATACATTTTTAAATATTATTTTTAAACGAAAAACAGTACAATATTTTTTTTCAAACATTATTTTTAAACGAAAAACAGTACATTTTTTTTTTTTTTTTTACATTATTTTTAAACGAAAAAACCAACAGGGGGGTCTTAGGTTTAGGCACCAACAGGGGGGTCTTAGGTTTAGGCACCAACAGGGGGGTCTTAGGTTTAGGCACCAACAGGGGGTCTTAGGTTTAGGCACCAAAAGGGGGGTCTTAGGTTTAGGCACCAACAGGGGGGTCTTAGGTTTAGGCACCAACAGGGGGTCTTAGGTTTAGGCACCAACAGGGGGGTCTTAGGTTTAGGCACCAACAGGGGGGTCTTAGGTTTAGGCACCAACAGGGGGGTCTTAGGTTTAGGCACTAACAGGGGGGTCTAGGGGTTAGGGGTAGGTACAGGGAGGGTTACTTAGGCACCAACAGGGGGGGTCTTAGGTTTAGGCATCAACAGGGGGGTCTACGGGTTAGGGGTAGGTACAGGGAGGGTTACTTAGTAATTTTTTTTTTAAAAACGTTATTATACGTTTTACTATTTAAACGAAAGATTAACGTTTTTACAATTGCCGATTTAATGCACATTATTTAATGATTTATAACTTTATAAAACATTAATTTTAAACGAAATACAGTACAATACATTTTTAAACGTTATCCATGCTTATCGTTAAAAACCCGGCGCCCTTTTTTCCCAGCGCCCCTTTTTAACGTACGCGAGATAAAGTCCTCCTCTGTTAGGCCAGCTTTATACATGAATGCCAGGCTAATGTTACCAGGCTTGGTAGTACTGCATACCTCCCAACTTTTTGAGATGAGAAAAAGGGACACTAAAGCCACGCCCATGTCATGTCCCTGGTCACGCCCCTAGTCACGCATACCATAAAGATTTCATAAGAAAAATATGATGTTTTATAATTTAAACCACACTGGTCCTTTCTATCCTAGTTAATTTTCCTTCATAGTAACATTTTAAAATGAGTAATATATCAATTTAAAGGATAGGATTACAGTTTAGAGTCAATCAAACACATTTTTAGTATAGAAATATACATATTTATATAGAAAGAGGGACAAAGTCCTGAAAGAGGGACAAGTGAGGGGGAAAGAGAGACAGAGGGACAGGGCTCCCAAAGAGGGACTGTCCCTCCGAAAGAGGAACAGTTGGGAGCTATGATACTGGGTTTGGACCAGAGTACTGTTCAGAGAAGCATTTTTGGGGTAAGGTGGCGCTGGTTAGCGTTAGACTCCTCCTGAGCTTAGATGGTCAGTCAAATTTTAAAAAAGATGCTTGGCTCCAGGGGCAAAGCTAGAAACCATAGGACCCCATGGCAAATCTAGCCAGAAGTGCTCCCCACTAAAGGTAGCCAGAGGTACACCCAGTATTAGGTTGACCCCCTAGTATGGGTAGTCAGAGGGGTCAAAGTATTAGGCAGCACCAAGTATGGTTAGTCAGAGGGACTTCCAGTATCAGATAGCCTCCCCAGTATAGGGGGAGGGACCCCCAGATAGCCCCAAATATAGATAACTTCTCTCCTTTACTCTGCTTGCATTACTCTGCACCTCAGGGGTGCCACTGAGGACCCCATTATTGCTGCCAGCCATTGCCTCTGGGCCCCCTTTGGCTATGGGCCCCATCACAGCCTCCATGACTGCTATGGTGAACCCTACGCCACAGCTTGGTTCGATTCCCAGCTGCATATCATTTGCATGCAAACTGGAATTATTAGCATCTCATTAAAGTGTACCTGAGATGGTACACTGGCCCTTATTTATACTTGCCTGGGGCTTCCTCCAGCCCCATGAGCAAAGTGGCCTCTCTCGCCGTCCTCTTTAGCCCCTCCGTTGCGGCGCTACGACTCCTGGTAATCCAGTCATTCGCCGTCAGTCACGGGCTTCTGCACATGCACGGCTGGGCCACGCCCCCTCCACACTACCATGCCCCAGGAGCGTTCTGCACCTGTGCAGTACTACTGTGCAGGCGCAAAACACTCCATGCCACGGGAGCACGATAAGGGGTAACCGTGCAGCTGAGCCATGCATGTGCAGAAGCCCGCGACTGCCCAGACTACCGGGAGTCATATCGGCTTAACGGAGGGGCAGAGGAGGACGGCAAGGGAGGCCATGGTGCTCATGTGGCTGAAGGAAGCCCCAGGTAAGTATAAATAGGAGCTAGTGAACCATCTCAGGTTCACTTTAACTCTGCAATCCCAAGAATGGAGATTAGGATGAGTCCTCTGCATCGAGGTCGGGATGAATATATCTGTGCCTGTCTTTGCGCTACTTAGTGTCAAAACCGCCACGTGGCATAAATGGCCGTAAAAATTTAAATACCATGAAGCGAGTTGTGTTCTCTTCCCGTGCCCAGAGCTGGTGTTTATGTAAAGCATACGAGCGCGGAGTTATTTAAATGCATCATAGCCGGAGTATTATCAGCGGGGCTCCTGCTTATCACAGCGTGTTGCGTGTTTTGTTTTGCGTTCAGTTGAATGGCGGGGCAGACATCTTTGTATGACTTATTGCTGCCGCTTTGAAGCTCAGCCGTCCCTCTCGGGATATGAAATACTATTAGGTGAAAGGCTTTTTGTACTGGTGTTTCTTTTCACAACATCGGTTGTTGGCACGGATCCCGCACATAAAATAAACAGGGCCATCTGTAAATCAGGCCAATGTTGTGACTTTCTGTTCTTTGTCCGGGTTAGTAGAGCGGCGGCGCCTCTGATGGAAGGAGCTGCGTCCTTGTTATTAATTTTCCCTCCCCGCATGTTTCAGCCCCTGACCAGGAATAGCAGCTTATGGCTCACGTCTTGGCCCGCTCTTACGAGCGTCACGTGGAGCCGAGTATTGGACGGTTTCTGGTACTTTTTATAGCTGTTTAGTAATTTGTGCTGTGTGTTTACTTTGGAAGTGACTCATGTGCTTTGTAGAGGGAGCTGAGAGTATTGTCCTGACAGGGCAAGAACAATGAGGACCTGTCTCCAAACATCACATATCAGCTGTGTCCTGTGCTCTGCTCTTGCCCCAGAAGCACTAATATATTTGGTACACCAAGTGCCCCAGCCCTACATGGAACTTTTTATTTATCCTGTCGGGAGTCCCAAATCCAATGTTTCGGGTCCTCAATGGGGCCCTTTATCAAGTACATCAAACAACATTTGTCAAGCTAATATGAACGTAAGAGAACAGAGGAGATAGCAGGATAAAAGGTAATACAAGTTTTAAAATGTGCTGGGAGGCAGTGGTGGACTTACATCCGGAAAGCAGACTCAAAATACTGTCTGAATTAAACAAATACATTTATTATTGGTACCCCAAAAGATGCAACGCGTTTCGCAGGCACAGCCCGCTTCATCAGGCGATAAGATAGGGGACAAACAGTAGCTCGTCAGTAGCATGAATAACGCCTCTGTGAACATTTGTCCAGCGCATTCTTCACTTAGGACTCAAAGTGCATAAGCATGGTTTATACCAGTATTTGGTTGATTGGTACATTTTGGTACAGAGGAAGACTTCTACAAGTCTGCAAATGCCAAGCTAAATAGGAGGCTTTTCTGTCTGATTTTGAATAACTCGAGGGATGTGGCTGTCTTTACTGAGTGTGGTAGGGAATTCCAAAGGGTAGGGGTAGCATGACAGAATGCTCTGGCTCCAAAGATTTTGAGGTGCACTCTGAGAAAAACCAAGTTTATGGATCCTGCGGATCTGAGGTTGTGAGGTATAGTGCAGTTTCATCAAGTCCTTCAGGTATCCAGGGCCCAAATTGTGTAGGGATTTGAATGTCAACATTCCAATCTTGAAGAGTATGCTCCATTTTACAAGTAGCCACAAAGAAAACTTCATAGCTAAAGCCCAGGGAATTCCACACGCCAAGGAGTCAACCAAAACCAGTCAACAACCAGGAGGTGGAGCAAACGTCCAAACACAAGAAACGACTGCGTCTTGGTCAACCTGGGTTTTAGCCTATTCAGGTTGGTTTATTCAATGAGCAATGAGCTCCACGGTATAGAAGCACAACGTTAGTCTATCCAGCCTTCCTCAAGTACCTCAAGCTTTATCAAGTAGATCAAGAGAAGCAACCAATGTCTTTCCAGTTGTAAAAGGGTGCTGGGGCTCCTGAATAATGAATGGATTCAAATGGCCACTAACGATACAATTTTCTGAGCGATCATTTACAAACTATTCTTTATATGGATTATAAAGGAAATTATCTTTTGGAATCACTAATGGACAAAAATATCCTAACCAATCCATTCAGATTAATGAAACTGATCCTTTTTTTCTTGGTGGGGGGGCATCTGTGTGGCTGAAAATGTGGTGAAACCCCTCCCACAGTGTGATGTCATGACCAGGGTCCTGACAGTTTGCTGTTCGTGAATCTCAGTGCATTGTGGGAAATAACAGCTTTTTACAACTGCCAAGAAAGCAATATCTTTCTGTGCATAGAACTCTCAGTAACGAACATTCCATACAGATCACCTGGCAGAACGAAATATGTCACCACCAGTGATGTCACAATGTAAATAAGGGAGAGGAAAGATTTTACAATGGGCAAACATATAGACAGGTTTTAAAAGGTTCACACACTATTAAGCAGCACTGTAGAGATCCCCCCTGAGCATTAGGGCAGAAGTGGCAATTCTGTGGGGCACATCTCGGCACTCGAGGGATAGAATAAGCCAGTAAGGTTTGTCTCGTTGGGAGTTTTTCGGCCTTGTGCTTGAATGGCTCTGCGAGTTCCGCTCTGAAAGTTAGGTGTCGGCTTTCTGTGGCCTTCTTAGCACGTGGGTGACCCGCATCCTCCATAATGTACACGCCGCGTATGTTTATGTTAATTACATCTGATCCTAAAGCTTTGCCGACGCATAAAGCGTTCCGCTCTGCTGATAAACACAGATGAATCATTCAGGTACACAACAGACCTTTGTTGAATTAAACATCTTATTTCGGGTCAGGTAAGATGTGATCTGTCAGGCAGGAAGGAGGGCAAGCGCAGAACAAGCGAGGAGCTCACCCGGAGGTCTGTTTAATTAATGAGACGAGTGTTTGCCGGAGATGCGGACTTAACCAGCAGAAGACAAAATGGCTGCCGTTGTGCTTCATATCCTACAGAACAGTTTATTGGTTGGGGTTGCCCCCTAGCGCATTATTCTCCCTACTCACCTCGCCCTCAGGAAGCCACTCCCACCATGCACTGCTGGTTGTCTCTCCGCACCCCCCTGCATAGCAACGGACGTAACACTACTCGCTAGCCTCCAGGCTAGTGATGCGTCTGCATAGCATCAGACCCTGAACCTGCCAGGCAACAGTAGTCTATCGTGTCTACACAGCCTTAGAGCAAACCTGAACTGAGGAAACTCACTTCAGGTTAGTTCATACATGTCAAACCCAGGCCTGTGGGCCAAATCAAGCCATCAAATTTGGCCCTGCTGTGCTTTACCCACTTTACATTATGTTTGGCTAAGGGCCTATTTCCACTACACGCAGATTGGATGCAGAATGGATGCAGAAAAACTGACTCCAATGAATGCCTATGGGAAAATCTGCATCAGAAAAATCACATTTAGTGAGGCCCATAAGCTTTCATTGGAGTCAGTTTTTCTGCATCCATTCTGCATCCAATCTGCGTGTAGTGGAAACAGGCCCTAACTATAGTCCACCAGAAAAACTATATAGGAGGTGAAGCCCTAGATCACCAGGAAAGCCATATGGGGAAGGGAGGGGAAAGCACTAGACACATGAGAAGGAGGAGTGTCATGAGCTGTATAGTGGAAGGAGGGGGCCCACTAGACACCAGGGAACTGTATAGAGGAGGGAGGACCAATAAACACCAGGTAACTATATAAGGGAGAGGTCACTAGACACCAAGAGAACTGTAGAGGGGTGGGATGGGGGGGGGGGGGGGGGCACTAGACACCAGGGAACTGTATAGGGGGGAAAGGGGTTGTTAGAGACCAGGGAACTCTATAGGGGATGAAAGGGAGTTATTAGACACCAGGGAAGTTTATAAGGTGCCTGGTGTCTACGAGCCAATAGACATAGAGATTTGCCCACAATTTGAACCCAGTGTTCAATGTCAGCCCACTTTGTATTTGAGTTTGACACCCCTGGGTGTCTCACTTATGGAGAAGGAAGGCTCTGGACACCACATAGAGTCTTCCTGGTCCTCCCTCCATGCATGTACCACTGCTGTTCCCCATTGAAGTTCCGTAACCGGCTGTGTCTTTGGTTCTCCTCAGGCTGGCTTCAGAAGCACTTGCAACACTGAATGCTTCAGAAGACGAGAGGATCTGTACTGCGCATGTACCTCGTCACAACGTCTGGCCCCAAAGGATCCCAACTGCGTCACTTTGTCCAGCCCCAGAGGATCCCACCTGCATCACAACGCCCGGCCCCAGAGGATCCCTGACAACGCCCAGCCCCAGAGGATCCCTACTGCATCATAACTCCTGGCCCCAGAGGATTCCAACTGCATCACAAAGGTCTAGCCCCAGAGGATCCCAACTGCATCACAACGCTCAGCCCCAGATGATCCCTCACAACGCACGGTCCCAGAGTATTCATACTGCATAACAACGTCCGGCCCCAGAGAATTCCATCTGCACCATAAAGCCTGGCCACAGAGGATCCCAGCTGTCTCGCAACATCCAGCCCCAGAGAATTCCATCTGCATCATAAAGCCTGGCCCTAGAGGATCCCAGCCCGTCACAACATAATACATTCGGGTTGTGTGTCTGTCTGAAATGATTGTTGGATCTGAAAAGATGTAAGCAGGCTCTGACACAAGGCTGCACTGTACAGAATAGTACAGCAGCTGTGATGGAACAGATGATATTCAGTAGATGGATTAAGAACTCACAAAATATAAAATTTAACCTATGGAATGAGGGGATGGATGAAGGGAGCTGTTTCGTGGCTTGGACCATTGGATAGCACAGTCTGTGTCCAGCTGTATCTCCCCACCTGCATTGGGAGTAGAGAATGCAGAAGCAGATCGCTGTAGGAAACACATTGAGGCTGCATCGTACCTCATCTTTCATGCAAGCCTCATTTTTCCAAGTACCTCTTCAGACGTCAGTCCTGATGGAAGATAAGGGAATATCTGATGGCTCTGGGACCCGGGATTAGATTCGGAGGCATCACTTAGGGTCACGAGCGTCACGTTACGCATTGCGGCATAAAACCGTGCTATAATCGCTAAATCCAACATCTGGCGGATTACCTGTGAGCTGCGCTGGGTAATTAATACATTAATGGCTATTTATTTTACATGATTACATTTGGATTTTAATGTGATTTTTATAGCGATGAGTGTTCTCAACAGAACGTCAAGAAAATAAAATAAACATGAGAGACGAGCTAAATCTCTCCGTTTCCATTAAATCCAGACGATTCTGGAAACTGGCATGGGGAGAGACTGCTTTAGCCTCTTCCTGTATTTACCAGTTAATGTCATAGGTTCTAACAGTTTGGATGATTCTGCTTGTTTGCCCTCTGACCAAGAGATGGCCGTTTTAGTGATCATTGCAACTCCTCGAGGTGAGATCTTGCTGACCCCAGATCGAAGGAAATTGACAGTTATTTTGTGCTTCTTACATTTGTGAATTATTACAGTAACTCTTGCCACCTTCTCACCATGGTACTTGCTGATAGTCTTGTAGCTCAGCCCAGCCGTGTGCAGGTCTACACTTTTGTTCCTGACATCTTTGGACAGCTCTATGGTCTTGGCCATGGTGGGAGTTTGGAATCTGATTGATTGCTTCTGTGGGCAGGTGTCTATTATATAGTTCCTGTAAGAAGCTAGGATTAGGAGCACTCCCAAAAGGCCCGTACTGAAGCCTGACTTAAAGCGGGATTGTCACCATAAAAATCAAATTTCAACAGCAACTGGTCTGAGTATATTAAGTGATAAATATGCTGATTCTGCATTCAAAAGTTTCAAAACTTTTTCTGCTGTAATGGTTTGGAGTTATCACATACATTAGGAGCACTGGCCCTTTAATAGCCATTGCCATTCAGTTGCATGCTGGGCGATCTTTTCATCTATAATATATTCCTCCTTCCCTTTATTTCCCTTCCTAGCTGAAGCACGATCCTCTGCTCGCTTGTGTTTACAAGCAAGGCTGAGGTGTCTCAGCAATTGGAGGCGAAAAGAAAAAAAAGTTAAGGGAAGAAATTATATCAGTATTTAGCCTCAAATTGTGGGCAAAAGACACGGTTCCCACCAGGAACAGAATTCTCTTCATTTACTATATAAAATTCACTGAAATCAAAACGTGGACAGTACAATACATATGTTATGTAAGTAGATCAAGTATTTATCTACTCATGTTTTTTTTGTTTCCCTGGCACAGTATGGCTAATCCTCCTGCTTTAAAGTGTACCTGAGATTAATAAAAAAAAAAAATAATTCATACCTGGGGCTTCCTCCAGCCCCCTTCGGCCTTTTAACCCCCCCTTCTGCCTCCTGGATCTTCAGTTATAGCTCCCGGTAACTTCACACATGCGCAGTGCTGCCACGCGCTCCCCCTTCATGCTCCCGCAGCCTGGACCATTGTGCGCCTGCGCGGTAGTACTGTGCAGACGCAGAATGCTCCCAGCAATGGGAGTGCACCGGGCCGCACATGCGCAGTTAGCCCCAGGAGCATAACAAGACATCACTGGGCCCCCCACCTCCCTCGCTTTCTGCACAGGAAAACTGAGGACCAATGTGTTTTCCCCATGCAGATAAAAACACTTAGACTTAAAGGAAACGTCAGGCAATCTATGCTACCCCCAGATCAACTTACCCGGGGCTTCCTCCAGCCCCTTGCAGCTGACAAGTCCCTCGTTGCAGCTCTGCTCCCAGTACATACATACACACACAGCTGTATTATTTTACTACATGAGAGCACATGCTATATGGAGGAACAACAATGACATGCTGAACATAAAATTTAGTATTTACTGTAACTTGGGAAAAACATTCAGAATGTCACTGATTGATACTGTTATTACAGGATCTAAGGCCCAGTGCACACTGAGCGGATCCGCCGGCCGCATCCGCCTGAAAATCCGCTTGGCTAATGTAATTGAATGGGATGGTGCACACCGGCGGTTTGAGGTTTTTAGCAAACCGCAAACGTGCCTCCTGCTGTACGTTTGCGGTTTGCAAAAAATGCAAACCGCCGGTGTGCACCAGACCATCCAAATACAATAGCCAAGCGAATTAACAGGCGGATGCGGCCGGCGGATCGCATCCAAATCCGCTCGGTGTGCACTGCGCCAAACTCGTACTCCGCACCCAAAACTGCTAGCGTTTTGTGGATCTGCTAGCGGTTTTGGTGTGCACTGGGTCTAAGACTCAGTATGAGACACAAGCTCTTAATGAGGCAGCAACAGTCAGACATCAATCTTTCCCATTCCACTGTGTCCAGTAATCAGACACCATAAGGTCACTAGGGTGTGTGTGATAAGAATCTAGGAATCTCTTCTGAGGGAAGGTCTACAACTTTCAACTGTGACTGCTTTGTTTGTAATGTTGTACATTAAGGCCTCAATTCACGGAGCATTATCAAACATTTATCAAACACTTTATCAAACGTTTGATAATTTACCTCATGGGTAAAATCTCATTTTAAATTCACTAAGGTGTTATATATTTATCGAATGTTTTACCGATAAAACGTTCAACAAATATAGAACACCTTAGTGAATTCAAAATGAGATTTTACCCATGAGGTAAATTATCAAACGTTTGATAAAGTGTTTGATAAACGTTTGATAATGCTCCGTGAATTGAGGCCTTAAGTCATCAGAATTCTGCTGCAGTGTGAGACAGATGTTTTTTTACGAACCCTAGGAAGCAGGGACAGTGTACAAATTCCAAAGTGTGTATGATTCCTTATCTGTGTGGTAGACAATAGAGATGTGGCGAACGGTTTCCGAACCATTCGCCGGCGAACATCTCCAAATCCCTGGGGCTGTTACTACTTCCGGGTCGCACTGACCCGGAGTAGTACGCCTGCGCTGCCCGGCGGAGCGCGTCCTCGATCGCGCTCCTGTTGCCAAGCACTTTCTGCGCGTGTGCGTGACGTCATGGACGACGTCACTCTCATGCGCAGAGAGTGCCCGGCTACAGGGGCGTGATCGAGGACGCGCTCCACCGGGCAGCGCAGGCGTACTACTCCGGGTCAGTGCGACCCGGAAGTAGTAAGAGCTCCAGAGACGTTCGCCGGGCGAACAGTTCGCCGCATCTCTAGTAGACACATGCAGTCAACATAACAATGGTACTAGAGTAGAATACGTTTTCTCTCCATGCCCTTAATTGTCAGTCTCTCAAACTTTTTCCCCCACGGGGCCCCCTGTGGCTTCTGGCCCCCTCCTGCGGAGGCATCCCTTGCAGGGTCTATTGTTACGCCCCTTAGCCCCAACTGAGCCCCAACTGGCCGAAGCTACCGAGAGCTTTAATGGATTATTCAGGAGGCAGAAGAGGACCGCGAGGGAGCCATCAGGCTCGGAGGGGGCTGGAGGAAGTGCCAGGTATGTATGATTTTTTTTTTTCTTTAGTCATCTCAGATTCTTTTTAAGTCGACTAAAGTGGCCGATTAACCAACACTAAAGATGTAGCGAACGGTTCGCCGGCAAACGGTTCCAGGCGAACTTTGGGGGTTCGCGTTCGCCTGGACCAAGCGAACTTTTGCGGAAGTTCGATTTGCCCCATAATGCACTATGAGGGTCAACTTTGACCCTCTGCATCACAGTCAGCAGGCACATTGTAGCCATTTAGGCTACACTAAGCCCTGGAGCCCCCCCCCCCCCCCCCTTATAGGCAGGTTTGCCGGCCATTACACCCACTCGTGTGCCTGCTATGCCGGCCATTACACCCACTCGTGTGCCTGCTAGAGACAGACTAGGGACAGCTGCTGCAGATTTGTTCTCCTAGGGAAAGATAAGTTAGGCTCTTGGCTTGCTCCTGGCTGATTGTTATTGCGAAAATAGCACCCCTCAACAGCTCTTTTGAGAGCTGTAATGTTTTCCTGATGTTTTTTTTTTTTGTGTGTGTTGCTCACTGACATTATACAGCCCTATCTGTTGCAGCTGGACCTTGGTAATTGTTACTACTGTGCCAGCCAGGCCCTTCCTAACTATCTATACTGGGACACCTACCTATGCCTACCTAACTACTGGGGCACCTACTTACCTATACGGGGATACCTACCTACCTATACTAGGGGACCTACCTGTGCCTACCTACCTATACTGGGTCTCCTACCTATGCCTAGCTAACTACTGGGTCTCTTACCTATGTCTAGCTAACTACTGAGGCACCTCCCTATGCCTACCCACCTATACTGGGACTTCTACCTATGCCTACCTACCTATACTGGGACTCCTACCTATTCCTAGCTAACTACTAGGACACCTACCTATGCCTAGCTAACTACTGGGACACCTACCTATGCCTACCTACCTATACTGGGTCTCCTACCTATGCCTAACTACTGGGACACCTACCTATGCCTACCTACCTATACTAGGGGACCTACCTGTGCCTACCTACCTATACTGGGTCTCCTACCTATGCCTAGCTAACTACTGGGTCTCCTACCTATGTCTAGCTAACTACTGAGGCACCTACCTATGCCTACCTACCTATACAGGGACTTCTACCTATGCCTACCTACCTATACTGGGTCTCCTACCTATGCCTAGCTAACTACTGGGGCACCTACCTATGCCTACCTACCTATACTGGGTCTCCTACCTATGCCTAGCTAACTACTGGGACACCTACCTATGCCTACCTACCTATACTGGGTCTCCTACCTATGCCTAGCTAACTACTAGGACACCTACCTATGCCTACCTACCTATACTGGGTCTCCTACCTATGCCTAGCTCAGTGGCGGACATACGGCCGTGCAGGCCGTGCCGCCGCACGAGGGCCCCTGAAGTTCTGCTGCTTCAGGGGCCCATTAAGTATTGCAGGTTTTTTTTTTTTTTTTTTTTTTTTTTTTTTTTAACCTGGGGGGCCCAACTCCTGTCCTCCCCCCTCACCTCGCCCCCCCCCCCCCCCTCATGCGGCGGGAGAGCGGAAAATACAAGAAGTCTCCGGCCGGGGCGGCAGCTGCCGCTTGGTCTCCAGCTTTGGAGACATATCGGAAACTAAGCAGCAGCTGCCTCTAGCGTCTGCTGCAGCCCCGGCCGGAGACTTCCTGTATTTTCTGCTCTCCCGCCGGCTGCAGCGCATACCGGGAGGGGGGCCCCGAGGTGAGTGAGGGAGGATAGGAGTCGGGCCCCCCACCCGGATAGCTACCCACCCGGCTACCTTACCCACCCACCCGGCTACCTACCCCGCTACCTAACCATCCACCCGGCTACCTACCCGGCTACCTAACCAGGCTACCTACCCACCCACCCGGCTACCTAGCTACCCACCCGGCTACCTAACCACCCTGCCGGCTATCTACCTGGCTACCTACCCACCCGGCTACCTAACCACCCTGCCGGCTATCTACCTGGCTACCTACCCACCCGGCTACCTACCCACCCGGCTACCTAGCTACCCACCCGGCTACCTAACCACCCTGCCGGCTACCTACCTGGCTACCTACCCACCCGGCTACCTAGCTACCCACCCGGCTACCTGACCACCCTGCCGGCTATCTACCTGGCTACCTACCCACCCGGCTACCTAGCTACCCACCCGGCTACCTAACCACCCTGCCGGCTATCTACCTGGCTACCTACCCACCCGGCTACCTACCCACCCGGCTACCTAGCTACCCACCCGGCTACCTAACCACCCTGCCGGCTACCTACCCACCCGGCTACCTAGCTACCCACCCGGCTACCTAACCACCCTGCCGGCTATCTACCTGGCTACCTACCCACCCGGCTACCTAGCTACCCACCCGGCTACCTAACCACCCTGCCGGCTATCTACCTGGCTACCTACCCACCCGGCTACCTACCCACCCTGCTGGCTACCTACCCACCCACCCGGCTACCTACCCACCCGGATACCTACCTACCCACCCGGCTACCTACCCACCCACCCGGCTACCTACCCACCCGGCTACCTAACCACCCTGCCGGCTATCTACCTGGCTACCTACCCACCCGGCTACCTACCCACCCGGCTACCTAGCTACCCACCCGGCTACCTAACCACCCTGCCGGCTATCTACCTGGCTACCTACCCACCCGGCTACCTAACCACCCTGCCGGCTATCTACCTGGCTACCCACCCACCCGGCTACCTACCCACCCACCCGGCTACCTACCCACCCGGATACCTACCTACCCACCCGGCTACCTACCCACCCACCCGGCTACCTACCCACCCGGCTACCTAACCACCCACCCGGCTACCTACACACCCACCCGGCTACCTACCTACCCACCAGGCTACCTACCTACCTACCCACCCGGCTACCTACCAACCCACCAGGCTACCTACCCACCCACCCAGCTACCTAACCACCCACCTACCCACCCACCAGGCTACCTACCCACCCGCCTACCCAGCCACCCACCAGGCTACCCACCCGGCTACCCAGCCACCCACCAGGCTACTTACCCACCCGGCTAAGGGCTACCTACCTACCCACCCGGCTGCCTACCTACCCACCAGGCTACCTATCCACCCAACCACCCATGGGAGCTGCGCGCCGGATGGAGGCTGGGACAGGAGGTCTGCTGCTGCAGGTGAGTAAATGTTTTTTTTTTTATTATTTATTTTAGCAGGTGTATGTTCTGGGCAGGTCTGCCACATGATTGCGTGTATGTTCTGGGCAGGTCTGCCACATGATTGCGTGTATGTTCTGGGCAGGTCTGCCACATGATTGCATGTATGTTCTGGGCAAATTTGCTACATGATTGCATGTGTTTTCTGGGCAAATCTGCCGACATGATTGCAGGTATTTTCTGGGCATATCTGCCGACATGATTGCAGGTATTTTCTGGGCATATCTGCCGACATGATTGCAGGTATTTTCTGGGCATATCTGCCGACATGATTGCAGGTATTTTCTGGGCATATCTGCCGACATGATTGCACGTATTTTCTGGGCATATCTGCCGACATGATTGCACGTATTTTCTGGGCATATCTGCCGACATGATTGCACGTATTTTCTGGGCATATCTGCCGACATGATTGCACGTATTTTCTGGGCATATCTGCCGACATGATTGCACGTATTTTCTGGGCATATCTGCCGACATGATTGCACGTATTTTCTGGGCATATCTGCCGACATGATTGCACGTATTTTCTGGGCATATCTGCCGACATGATTGCACGTATTTTCTGGGCATATCTGCCGACATGATTGCACGTATTTTCTGGGCATATCTGCCGACATGATTGCACGTATTTTCTGGGCATATCTGCCGACATGATTGCACGTATTTTCTGGGCATATCTGCCGACATCATTGCACGTATTTTCTGGGCAAATCTGCCGACATCATTGCACGTATTTTCTGGGCAAATCTGCCGACATGATTGAATGTATTTTCTGGGCAAATCTGCTCACATTATGTGTATTTTCTTGAGAAAACCTGCACAATTATGTGAATTTTCTGGGGAAAGGGTCACCAAAACTTGGGCCCACTGTCTTTGCGTTGCACTTTTCAAGGGAACCTGAGGTGAGAATAATATTGAGGCTGCCATATTTCTCTCCTTTTAAGCAATACCAGTTGCCTGGTTGCCGTTCTGGTCCTCTGCCTCTTATTCTTTCAACCATAGACCCTGAACAAGCATGCAGCAGGTCAGGGGTTTCTGACAATATTGTCAGAACTGAGAAGATTAAGCTGCATGCTTGTTGCTGGTGTAATTCAGTTTATTACTGCAGCCAAATAGATCAGCAGGGCCGCCAGGCAACTAGTATTGTTTAAAAGGAAATAAATATGGCAGCCTCCATATCACTCTCACCCCGGGATCACTTTAAATTACAGTTAGCTCCGCCCTTATCCGGTCATTGCCACGCCCATTTTTTGCCGCGGCGCTACGCGCCGCAGGTTCTATCCACGCCCATTTTTTGCCGCGGCGCGCATCGCGCGCCGCAGGTTATAGCTGCACCCATTTTTGGGCGCGGCGCGCTTCGCGCGCCGCAGGTCAGGGGGGCCCACAATTGATATTTTGCACAGGGGCCCACTGCTGCCTGTGTCCGCCACTGGCCTAGCTAACTACTGGGACACCTACCTATGCCTACCTACCTATACTGGGACTCCTACCTATGCCTAGCTAACTACTGGGACACCTACCTATGCCTACCTACATACAACAAGATAATAAGGTCGTTGCTTCATTGTGGACAGACCAAATTTGATCAGCTGGACAGTCACTCTTGTTCTATCATTGAGCTACCACAGCCCGGCGACCATATGGGCTTGAAAACTGCCACGGCCTGCACTCTGGCCATGTTGCGCATCAGTCCAGCACGGCCGTCACTACGCAAACAGCTGTTTGCGGTGCGTTACACAGTGAGTTTGGTGCGTCAGTGTGAAGCAGAACTCTTATTACACTCCCTGATTGATGTATACACATGCAAGATGTTTTTAAGCACTTTAGGCCTGCAATTTAGCATTCAATGTCATTTCTGCCCTTAAAACGATGCTTTGTGTCACATCCAGATTTTTCCCCGGGACTTTGGGCATGTATCCCACTCCGCCATGCCCCCCTCCAGGTGTTAGACCCCTTGAAACATCTTTTCCATCACTTTTGTGGCCAGCATAATTTTTTCTATTTTTCAAAGTTCGCATCCCCATTGAAGTCTATTGCGGTTCGCGAACTTTCCGGCGAACCGAACCTTCCGCGAAGGTTCGCGAACGGGGTTCACGATCCGAAAATCGGAGGTTCGCGACATCTCTAAAATCAGGCGCATGTATGGCAGCCTCCGCCCTCCAACCTGTGAGCGATCTGTTTGGATATTCACACCTCCAGCGATGCTGATCCAATTGTTTGTGCTGCTACCCCGCCACATGTCACGCACGTGCTGCTTGTTGTCCCTCCGCCCCCCACATAGCAACACAGCACATCGTCACCTACACAGCTTTGTAGCTCCGCCCAGCAATGTCAGGTCCCAATCCTAGACGAGCAACATCTGTCAAAGCTGTGTACGCACCTGTACAGAGAGGCTCCTTATCTCAGCTCGTTACCTGCACACAGTGAAGACACTTGGGAGCCTGAAATCTTGCTGCTTGGCAGGGGATCAAATACTTCTTTCACTCGTGACACATCAAGCTCTGACTTTGGGGTACTGTGGTTTTGAGGGTTCTTATATTGTTATTCTGTCTCTCACAGCTACAATAAACCGGTTGTTCTACCCTCTCCTTGACAAAGTGTATTCCTACACTATGCACTTTTCTACGGGCTGCTTAACTAACTAGCTCCTTATGTATTGCTATTTCATACAAATTAACCACTTAAGCCCAACTGGACGAACATTCTCGTCCAGATGGGCTGCGCGCACTCCCGCCGCCGGCCATTAGCCGAGCGATCAATGAAAGGGATTATATACATATTCATTGATCGAAACCCCCCCGCAGAAAAGCCGACAGCGTCTCATCAGACGTTTGTGGTTTTTCTGAGTTACAAAAAGTCCCCTGTCTTCATTCTTCTTCCTGGAAGCGTACGATCACGCTTCCAGGACTTGTTCACTGTGGCCATCTTGTGGCCAAATACCGTATATACTCGCAAGCAAGCCGACCTGCATATAAGCCGACCCCCCCAACTTTTACCTGAAAAACCAGGAAAAAATGATTGACCCCCATATAAGCTGGGGGTAGGAAATGCTGGCCGCGTGATCCCCCTAGTGTGTCCCAGTATAGCTAGTATAGTGCCCAGTATAGCTAGTAAAGTGCCCAGTATAGCTAGTATAGTGTCCCAGTATAGCTAGTATAGCGCCCAGTATGGGTAGGTAGCGACCCAGTATAGCTAGTAATGTGCCCAGTATAGCTATTAAAGTGCCCAGTATGGGTAGGTAGTCCCCCAGTATAGCTAGTAAATTGCCCAGTATAGCTAGTATAGTGTCCCAGTATAGCTAGTATAGTGCCCAGTATGGGTAGGTAGCGCCCCAGTATAGCTAGTATAGTGCCCAGTATGGCTAGTATAGTGCCCAGTATAGCTAGTATAGTGCCCAGTATGGGTAGGTAGCGCCCCATTATAGCTAGTATAGTGCCCCAGTATAGCTAACATAGTGCCAGTATGGGTGGGTGGGTAGGTAGTGCCCCTCCCCGCTCCCCCCGTGGCCGCCGCTGCTATTACCTTAGCCGGCGCCGCTTCCTCTATCCCCGTCCTGCTCGTACGGTAACTAATTCACAGCAGCGCGCCCCACGGCGGCCGCTGTGATGAGGGAGGAAGCCTAGAGAGAGCGGCTTCCTGTAGCGGCGATATGTATCGCCGTTACTATGGGAACCGCTCTCTATGGTTTCCTCCCTCATCACAGCAGCCGCCGTGGGGCGCGCTGCTGTGAATTAGGTACCGTACGAGCAGGACGGGGATAGAGGAAGCGGCGCCGGCTAAGGTAATAGCAGCAGGGGCCATGGGGGGAGCGGGGAGGGGCACTACCTACCAAATTTGGCTTGCTTGCGAGTATATACAGTAGTAAAACTACACACACATCCATTTTTTAATAAATAAATACCTTTTTTTTTACATTTAAAATTAGCTGTTTACCTCCCACACCAATTATTACCCACATACAATTTTTAATACAAAAAAAATACAAAAATTACAATAAAAAAAAAAACATAAATAGTTACCCGGTCTGAACTTTTTAAATATGCATGTCAAAGGAGTATATTAATATAATTTTTAAATGATGGGCTTGTAAATAGTGATGGACGCAAATTGAAAAAATGCACCTTTATTTCCTAAATAAAATATCGGCGCCATAAATTGTGATAGGGACATAATTTAAATCGTGTAATAAGCGGAACAAATGGGCAAGTAAAATACATGGGTTTTAATTACGGTAGCATGTATTAATTTCAAACTATAATGGCCAAAAAATGAAAAATATTTTTTTTCCATTTCTTTCTTAATATTCCTGTTAAAATGGATTTAGAATAAAATAATTCTTAGCAAAATGTATCACCCAAAGAAAGCCTAATTGGTGGTGGAAAAAACAAGATATAGACCAATTCAGTGTGATAAGTAGTGATAAAGTTATTGGAAAATTAATGGGAGGTAAAAGTTGCTCAGTTGCAAAAAATAAACAATCCTTCGGGCTTAAGTGGTTAAAGAGGAACTGCAGTGAAAATAACATAATGATAAAAAAAGGGCTGAATTTTTACAATGATTATTTATGTATGATTTATACAGTGTTTGCCCATAGTAAAATCTTTCCTCTCCCTGATTTACATTCTGATAGTTATCACATGGTGACTTTTTTTTACTTCTGGCAGGTGATGTCTGTGGAAGGAGAAGCTGTTTTTTTGTCAGTTGGAAACAGCTGTTATTTCCCACAAAGCAATAAGGCTCCCACAGTGGGATGTCAGTACCTAGATGCTGACATCACAATGTGGGAGCGGTTTCACCGCAATATCAGCCATACAGAGCGACCGCATCTGGGCCCTTGGGTCAGAGGGGCCCACCCTCAACTTTTGTATTCGCTCTTTATTGGTCCTGCGCTCATAATAATCACTTCTATAGATACTTTGAATAGTGGTAATCATTAACAATGTAGTCCCCATCCCCTTCTTGCACCTCTGACACTGTAGTTGCCATGGGCCGATTTTTGTGTGTCGTATCAATTGTTATGTATAAAGTGCTTGGGGGCCCCATTGTAAAACTTACATCGGGGCCCACCGCTTCTTAGCTACGCCACTGACGTGCAGCTATACTATACCATCACCTTGTGTACTGTACACAGCAGCAAACTCACAAGAACCACCAAGCATCCCAATCCCAAATAAATAAAGTGTCAGTCAGGGTTTCCCTTTATAGCGGAGTGAAGGCCGCAGGTGTCACCGCTCCGTTTACAAGAGTCTGGTCCAATTACGGTTACTCTGCCCATGTGTGGCGGACAGGCCCCACGGGGTGCCGCTTGTCTACATGGTGAAGTGTAGCGCTGGTTTGTTTTGGTACATAAAGCAGACTGCTTGCTTCTGTTCCCCGATCTGGGCAATTACACTGATGAGAAGCAGCCCTTCCCGGGTTCTGCTGCTAGTTATCCTGTCCAGAGCCCATCGGAAGGGGACACATGGCTCCAGGGACAGGTCCGCCTCCATGTGCGGCCTGCATGACACGCAGAGATCCGATGTCCTTGTGCTGTACGCCGGGAGGAATAGTCAGTGCAGATGTTACCCTTCATTCTCACTCCTGTAAATCCATGTATTACATGCCAGCAGCACAGCGCAAATCATTCCTTCTGGCTGATACTGACACTGCCAACACCATCCCACCCAGATACTCCACATGCAATGGGGGAATCCCGGGACATGGGATGGGTGACCGCCGTTAACGAAAGGCCAGACAAGTAGGAGGGTAGTGGGTGTGATCCCGCCCGCTATAAGGTGATCCCACCCACCATAAGGTAATCTCATCCACCATGTGCTGTTCCCACCCACCAGAAGGTGAGCCCACCCACATTAAAGGGGCACTACGGCGAAAATTGGAAAATTTTAAAATATGTGCAAACTAAGACAAATAAGTACATTTTTCGAGAGTAAAATGAGCCATAAATTACTTTTCTCCTATGTTGCTGTCACTTACAGTAGGTAGTAGAAATCTGACATTACCGACAGGTTTTGGACTAGTCCATCTCTTCATGGGGGATTCTCAGCAAGGCTTTTATTCTTTATAAAGTTATTCCCTAAAAAGGATTTAAACAATGACACTGGCCAGCTTCCTTGCTCGCTACAGTTTTTTGGCAGTTGGACAGAGCAACTGCCATTCACTAAGTGCTTTTGAAAATAAATAAATCCCTGAGAATCCCCCATGAAGAGATGAACTAGTCCAAAACCTGTCGCTTCTGTCAGATTTCTACTACCTACTGTAAGTGACAGCAACATAAGAGAAAAGTAATTTATGGCTCATTTTACTGAGGAAAAAATGTACTTCTTATTTGTATATGTTTGCACATATTTTAAATTTAAAAAATGTTTGCCATAGTGCCCCATTAAGGACCAAAAGGTAATCCCACCCACCATGTGCTGATCCCACCCACCATAAGGTGAGCCCACCCACCATAAGGTCGATCCCACCAACCATGAGGTGATCCCACTCACTATTAGCTGATCCCACCCACCATGAACTGATCCACCTCTACCTTAAATTGATCCCCCTTCACCATAAGCTGACCCCACCCACTGTAAGCAGTGGTGGTGCCACACTGGGGCACTGGCCGTCCTGGGAATCACTGTGCCCCCTGCGTAATTCAGAGACATTTATTGCAGGATCTACATAGCCTGGAGCTGAGTAAAAACGCTTGAAGTGCATACAGCCAGAGGATCACCACAACAGCCAGGCCTAGCATTGTATAAATGGAGTCAGCAATGTCAGCTATTCCCCTCACATCCACCAGGTGCTTGGGACCTAGTGGGCGTCAACGGGCCCACCTGACACTTTATCTGACCTCGCTCCACTAAGGATGATCAAAGATATGCAGGTTCTTCTGAGTTGGTGCACATTTATGCAAATATATGCAGCTTGAAAATGGACCAATCAATTTAAACCTAGGTTTAAATTTAAACATTTGATTCTTTGTTGGGAACTAGTTTAAAAAGGTTTTGAAAAAGACCTTGTAGTTTTTCCGAAAATCGATTTTAAAAAATGTTAAGAAAAAAAAATGTTTTTTTTTAATTCGTTAAAAGGACATCTTGCTGCTGTACACTTTAATATATAGAAAATAAAAACATACACTTACCTACTGGCCCCCTGCAGCTGTCATGTCCCACGCCGTCCTCACACGATCCTCCACTCCCCGCTGCCGGTCCTGGTCTAATCCACCGTCTATTAATACTGTGGCAGCGCGCGTCGAGAGCTTCCTGCGCAGGCATAGTACAAGAAAACTTTGTACTGCGCCTGCGCAGTAAGCTTCTGATGACGCACGTGGGAGCGAGCATTATTCGTCTTCTTAGACGAATATCAGACCGGGACCAGCGGCGGGGAACGGAGTATCATTGGTGGACGGTGTTGGACATTACAGCTGCAGGGGGCCGATAGAAGCCCCAGGTAAGTGTCCGTTTTTATATTCAAACACCCCCCCTCCCCACAGAACCCCTTTAAGAAAATGGACAGCATGGAGCCCCCCTGCCAAGCCTCTTTAACCCCTCGTTATCCATGCAGGCCGGTATAGCCAGAATTCAGAGCGTGGGTAGGGTGGGGCTCCACACCCTGAGCTATACCAGCCTGCATGGTCCATGATGTTGGGGGGCGGGGCTCTGGAAGAGAGGGGTGGCAACATCTCCCCTAAAGCCCTTGTTGTGCTCTAGCCCACCTCTGCTGCCCTGTATGAAATGTACTGTACTTGCAGCAAAATGTTATCTTACAGAGTGTAGTTAGTTTTTGAAAAAAATGTGAGGTCTTCTTGACTTGTTTTCACTATACCCCTCTAACCATTTTGTTTTTTGCAAATGGTTTTTGCAGTGTATGTGAAAAATTGTTTACAACTGCCGCATTTGTAATTTCACATACCATGAAATCGTGATTATGAGTAATAGCGATTGCACTTTATGTGAAATTTCACATAAGCAAAATTAGCGCATTATGATAATCACTAGCACACACACACACACACACACACACACACACACACACACACACACACACGTACGTACACACACACACGTACGTACACACACACGTACGTACACACACACACACACACACACACACACACGCACGTACGTACGTACGTACGTACGTACACACACACACACACACACACACACACACACACACACACACACACACGTACGTACGTACACACACACACACACACACACACACACACACACACACACACACACACACACGTACGTACACACACACACACACACACACACACACACACGTACGTACACACACACACACACACACACACACACACACACGTACGTACACACACACACACGTACGTACACACACACACACACACACGTACGTATACACACACACACACACACACACACACGTACGTACGTACGTACACACACACACACGTACGTACACACACACACACACACACACACACACACACACACACACACACACACACACACATGTACGTACACACACACACGTACACACACACACACACACACACACACACACACACACACGTATGTACACACACACACACGTATGTACACACACACATGTACATACACACACACACACACACGTACACGTACACACACACACACACACACACACACACGTACACACACACACGTACGTACACACACACACACACACACGTACGTACACACACACACGTACACGTACACACACACACACACACACACACACACACGTACGTACACATACACGTACACACGCACACACGCACGTACGTACGTACGTACGTACGTACGCACACACGTACGTACGTACGTACGTACACACACACACGCACGCACGTACGTACGTACGTACGTACGTACACACACACACACACACACACACACACACACACACACACACACACACACACACACACACACACACACACACACACGTACACACACTGCAAAGGCAGAAGTATCTGGAAGTTGGAGAGCAGCATGCAGTGCAGCGGGGTGAGGTGGTGATATAGGTAAGTTCACCATCTCTGCCGTGGTCTGCGTTCCTCCCAACACCCGCCGGTTTCATTTCTTGATGGTCTAATCTTGTTTATCCCTGACTCCCAGACTGAAGATTTTCTGCCTGAATTGAAGAAACACACAAATAATTTTCCAGCTGGATGTACTCAATGCAACGCAGAACAGCCAAATGCCGAATGAAAAGAATAATAACAGATCAGAAAATAATAATAATAAATAAAAAACAGAATTGCTGAGCTGGATGAAGGATTACTCCCTGTGTCAGCACTTTGTGGGCTATCTTTTTTTAAAGAGGAATTGTAATGAAAATAACGTAAAGAATAAAATTGCTGATTTTTTTATTTTTACAATATTCATAGATTATTTAGTCAGGGTTTGCCCATTGTAAAATCTTTCCTCATGCTAATTTACATTCTGACATTTATCTAAGGTAGGGTTAGGGTTAGCCCCCTCTCCCATGTGTATCATCCATGTACAGCAGCCCCTCCCATTCCATGTGCAGCCCCCTCTTCCATGTGTATCATCCATGTACAGCAGCCCCTCCCATTCCATGTGCAGCCCCCTCTCCCATGTGTATCATCCATGTACAGCAGCCCCTCCCATTCCATGTGCAGCCCCCTCTTCCATGTGTATCAACCATGTACAGCAGCCCCTCCCATTCCATGTGCAGCCCCCTCTCCCATGTGTATGATCCATGTACAGCAGCCTCCTCCCATTCCATGTGCAGCCCTCTACCATGTGTATCATCCATGTACAGCAGCCCCCTCTCCCATGTGTATCATCCATGTACAGCTGGCCCTCCCATTCCATGTGCAGCCCCCTCTTCCATGTGTATCATCCATGTACAGCAGTGCCCCTCCCATTCCATGTGCAGCCCCCTCTTCCATGTGTATCATCCATGTACAGCAGTGCCCCTCCCATTTCATGTGCAGCCCCCTCTCTATGTGTATCATCCATGTACAGCTGGCCCTCCCATCCCATGTGCAGCCCCCTTTCCCATGTGTATCATCCATGTACAGAACCCCCTCCCATTCCATGTGCAGCCCCCTCTTCCATGTGTATCATCCATGTACAGCAATGCCCCTCCCATTCCATGTGCAGCCCCCTCTCCCATGTGTATCATCCATGTACAGCAGCCCCCTCTCCCATGTGTATAATCCATGTACAGCAGCCCCTCCCATTCCATGTGCAGTCCCCTCTTCCATGTGTATCATCCATGTACAGCAGCCCCTCCCATTCCATGTGCAGCCCCCTCTCCCATGTGTATCATCCATGTACAGCAGCCCCTCCCATTCCATGTGCAGCCCCCTCTCCCATGTGTATCATCCATGTACAGCAGCCCCTCCCATTCCATGTGCAGCCCCCTCTCCCATGCGTATCATCCATGTACAGCAGTGCCCCTCCCATTCCATGTGCAGCCCCCCTTCCGTGTGTATCATCCATGTACAGCAGTGCCCCTCCCATTCCATGTGCAGCCCCCTCTTCCATGTGTATCATCCGTGTACAGCAGCCCCTCCCATTCCATGTGCAGCCCCCCTTCCATGTGTATCATCCATGTACAGCAGTGCCCCTCCCATTCCATGTGCAGCCCCTCTCGCATGCGTATCATCCATGTACAGCAGTGCCCCTCCCATTCCATGTGCAGCCCCCTCTTCCATGTGTATCATCCATATACAGCAGCCCCTTCCATTCCATGTGCAGCCCCATCTTCCATGTATAGCCACCCCTTTCTTTCGTGAACAGCTCCCTTGAGCATCAGTTTCCCTTTTTCATGTGCTGATTCCCATTTTCAGCCTCCTCTTTCATATGTAATAATCTCTCTCTCGTGTCCAGGTGCCCCCGTGTGCTGCAGCCGCCCAAGTCCTGGGCCTTTGTGGCCTTTCCACTAATCCAGCCCTGCTTACAGTCTCTAGTCATTTTAAGTCCACTTCAACTTTAGATAGATATAGGTGCCCTCAGTATTGGTAGCCAAGTACAGTTGCCCCCAGTATAGGTTGGCCAGGTACAGTTGCCACCAGTATAGGTTGTCCAGGTACAGTTGCCCCCAGTATAGGTTGGCCAGGTACAGTTGCCCCCAGTATAGGTTGGCTAGGTACAGTTGACCTCAGTATAGGTTGGCCAGGTACAGTTGCCCCCAGTATAGGTTGGCCAGGTACAGTTGCCACCAGTATAGGTTGTCCAGGTACAGTTGCCCCCAGTATAGGTTAGCCAGGTACAGTTGACCTCAGTATAGGTTGGCCAGGTACAGTTGCCCCCAGTATAGGTTGGCCAGGTACAGTTGCCCCCAGTATAGGTTGGCCAGGTACAGTTGCCCCCAGTATTGGTAGCCAGGTACAGTTGCCCCCAGTATAGGTTAGCCAGGCACAGTTGCCCCCAGTATAGGTTAGCCAGGTACAGTTGTCCCCAGTATAGGTTGGCCAGGTACAGTTGCCCCCAGTATAGGTTGGCCAGGTACAGTTGCCCCCAGTATAGGTTGGCCAGGTACAGTTGCCCCCAGTATTGGTAGCCAGGTACAGTTGCCCCAGTATAGGTTGGCCAGGCATTCTCTTTACTTCCTGTTTCTGCCTGGTGCTGCCCCGAG
Organism: Hyperolius riggenbachi; assembly: GCF_040937935.1. Lineage (NCBI taxonomy): Eukaryota > Metazoa > Chordata > Amphibia > Anura > Hyperoliidae > Hyperolius > Hyperolius riggenbachi. The sequence continues at coordinate 263,654,778 of NC_090654.1, read as the reverse complement.
ACTTCTGCCGCCTGAGGAAGTCGCCTCACTTGGCATCGTGGGTGGACCGGGCCTGCCTGAGAACTTCTCATGGTGCATTTCCACCCATAGTACATTGTATGCTATTAGTTGCACTACCAAGAACTGGAACTTACCAAGGATGATTGCTCTTATGCTGAAATCATTTATACAATTACAGTTGATCACAGGTGTAAACCAGGATTAGTCATACCTACCGGTAATTGAATTTACAAGTTTATTAATTGACGTGTTATCCATGTCAGTGATTCATTTTATATATTTTTATTTTTTCTGAGCTGTTGCTATATTATCTTTCACTTGGCTGTTCTAAGTTGCATTGAGTAAATACAGCTGGAAAGATTATTGTTGTGTGTGTCTTAAAGAGAAACCATGACCAAGATTTGAACTTCTTTCCAATCAGTAGCTGATACCCCCTTTCCCATGATAAATCTTTACCTTTTCTCAAACGGATCATCAGTGGGCTCTGTATGGCTGATATTGTGGAGAAACCCCTCCCACAGTGTGATGTCAGGACCAAGGTCCTGACGTCACACTGTGGGAGCCTTGTTGCATATTGGGAAATAACAGCTGTTTTCAACTGCCAAAAAGCAAGCAGCTTCTCCTTCCCCTGACATCACCTGCCAACAGTAAAAATGTCACCATGTTATAAATGTCAGAATGTAAATCAGGGACAGGAAAGATTTTACAATGGGCAAACACTGACTAAATCATTTATACATAATTATTGTAAAAATGGAGCATTTTTTATTACATTATTCACACTGGAGTTCCTCTTTAATTTTAACGAAGCAGGAGGTATTGGCGCACGGCACTCAGCGCCACAACTAGGAGCCGCCATAGCAGTAATGTTATACTACGCGGGGCACGTAAGGGTAATTTGGGGTTCTATTACATCCCCCGCCGAGTTGCAACGACTCGGAGGGGGAATAGTATTTTATACCACCAGGGATTTGAGCAGCAGCAGGGTGAGCCGAATGCACCTAACTTACAGGTGGCGTACATATATGTACAGGGGCGTAACAATAGACCCTGCAGGGGATGCAGCCGCAGAGGGGCCCAGAAACCACAGGGGGCATGTCCTCAGAGACTGACAACTAAGGGCAAGGAGAGAAGAAACTTTCTGCTCTCAGCATAATTGTTCTAATGATTGCATCTGTTCAGCCTCTGATAACAAATCATACAAAGTTTTGCAGACAAAGATTTGTAGACAGTCCCTATTCAATGTGCAGCAGACTCTTGTGTACAGAGCCCGGCCCCAACCTCTCTAACCCCTCCCCAAGTGCTGTGTGCTGTAATGATGCTGGAGAAGTCTGCAGAGCCTGTTCTGCGCCATCAGAGATGGACAGAGTGAGTGTAATAAGCTGAGGCTGGGAGCACACTCGTCTGTCAGTTTTCTGTATGCGTTTTCTGCACAGCACGTGTGTCTGTATGTGGGAACATCGCAGAAGCTAATGCAAATGATAGAGAAATTGCATGCAGTGCTTCACTGCTGTCTGTTTTTATCTGCATGGGGAAAACACATATAAATGTGCACAAGCCAATTGAATAACATTGGTTCTCAGTTTACCTGTGCAGCAAGGAGGGGGGACTATATCTTGGGGCCCCATCCAAAGTTTTGCAGGGGGGCCCAGTGATTTCTACTTATGCCCCTGTATACTTATGCTTTTTAATTTTTATTCCAAGCTGCAAAACAGTTGAACTGACTGCTGCCTGAACTCTGCCTGTACAGCACTATAGAGATGAATGTGGCTTGTTGTGGTACAGAGACATTTATTTCCTGTGCATTAGGCTTGCTCTCATTTGCCCCCTCTGTAGTTGCTGGTGTTGGTGGTTCAGGTCCTGCTGTGGTCGGTGTTGTGTGACGGACGGAGTACGCGGCGTGGCCATTGTATACAGCGCTCAGCACGCTATGCGGGCCGCTCTTAGCTGCCATTCCCATGAATTGCTTGTTACATCAGTGCTGGTTACTAACCAGTGGAAAACATAATGTTACGTAATGGGAACAGCTCGATTGTCCTCGTCCAATTTCTAAGAATACAAAGTATTCCAGCGCCTGGCCAAGCCAAGAGCTTTTTTTTTCTATCTCTCTTGCGTGCAGCCGATACCGCCCAGCTCCAATCACGTCAGACTCAGCCTTGCCTGCCCTGCCAGCTCGCCCTGGGCACAGCGACTCTTGGCTGGCTCCGGAGCCGTCTAACACTGGCATCTCTTGTGGGACGGCGGCTGTCTGAACCCTTCACAGAAGAGAGAATTTCCGCTTCACCTCTCGCTCCAGGCCGACCGCTCTGAGAGATGTGACCAGACAGCGCCGCGCACTCACCACACATCGCACCGCGCGCCAAACCTTCACAACCGTCCTGACAGACTGTCCACAGAGCAATCATGGTGTCCCTATATGGCAGTGACATCTTCTGCAGCACTTTACAGAGTACATAGTCATGTCCCTGATTTTCCTCAGAGGAGCTCACAATACGATCCTACATAGCATACTCTAATGTCCTACCATATTATTATTATTATTATATATTTATATAACACTGACATCTTCTGCAGCACTTTACAGAGTGCATAGTCATGCCACTGACTGTCCTCAGAGGAGCTGGCAATCTAATCCATACGATAATCATAGTCTAATGTCCTACCATATTATTATTATTATTATGTATTTATATAGAACTGACATCTTCTGCAGCACTTTACAGAGTACAGTCATGTCACTGACTGCCCTCAGAGGAGCTCCCAATATAATCACACCCTAGTCATAGCCTTACTGTATGTCCAACCATAATATTATGTATTTATACAGCACTGACATCTTCTGCGGCAGGGCCGGGCCAGAGCCGAGAGAGGCTCCAGCCTCAGGGCACAGTATAGGAGGGGGCGCACAACCCACTCAGCTATCATTCCCCTATTGTGTTTGAAGTAAAGAGAAAAAAGAAAAGGGGCTACATGGCAGTGACTTCAAGCCAGATAACTAGAGATTAGGTTGTTGAAGGCCCAGGGGCGCCTCTTAGTCTAACAGCAATCAGTGTGTGACGGCTGGGGTGGGAGGGATGGAGGGGCGCACTTTGGTGTCTCAGCCTTGGGTGCTGGAGGACCTGGCTCTGCTCTGCAGCACTTTACAGAGCACATAGTCATGTCACTGACTGTCCTCAGAGAAGCTCACAACCTAATCCTACCATATACAGGTGAAACCCAAAAAATTATTTCAGTAATTCAACTTAAAAGATGAAACCAATATATGAAATAGACTCATTACATGCATCACGAGATATCTCAAACTTTTATCTGTTATAATTTTGATGATTACGGTTTACAGCTTATGAGAACTCCAAAATCAAAATCTTAGACCTTTAGAATATTGTGAAAAGGTTCAAAGTGTCAGAATCTAATCAGCTAAGTAATCCAAAACACCTGAAAAGGGTTCCTCTGCCTTTACATGGGCGCTCAGTCTGGTTCAGAATTACTGACATGAATGAACTTTTCATGATACAGTTTTGTAAAATAAAAATTCGTGTTTAACCTGTATGGCTCCTATGCTGCCATGGCCCCTAAGCATGGTCCCCAGTATTGTGTCCCCCAGTATATCTTGCATTAACACCATGTTCATCCAGTATTGACCCTGGTATTGCCACCCCCCTCCCCCAGTATTGCAATATACCCCCCAGTATTGCAACACCCCTCCAGTTTATCCCTGGCCATTTTCATGTCTCCCAGGTATGCCACCCCCCCCCCCCCCCCCCACACACACACACACACCATATTGTCATGTTCTTCCAGCATTGTCTTCAGTATTGCCATGTATTCTAACATTTCTTCCAGTATACCCAAGTCTCTCTACAAGTATTACCTTCCTCCCCAGAGTAGTGCTGGTATGTATTGGAGTACAGGTGAAACGCGAAAAATAGCAGCCCTGCAGCTCCCATCATGTCCCATCAGACCAGTCGGCTCCCATAATAATATTATATTATACCTCATCTGTATTAATATATATTAATAAGGGGGGGGGGGCTGCAGGGGCGTAACAATAGACCCTGCAAGGGATGCAGCTGCAGGGGGGGGGGCAGAAGCCACAGGCAGCCCCATCCTGAGGGACAGACAACTAAGGGAACAGAGAAAAAAAAAGTTCTGCTCTCTGCACAATCGTTCTAATTACTGCATCTGCTCAGCCACTGATAAGGAATCATACAAAGATTTGTAGACAGTCCCTATTCAGTGGGCAGCAGGCTCTCCTGTACAGCGCACCCTAACCTGGTGGGAGGGGGCCCCATCCAAAGTTTTGCAGGGGGGCCCAGTGATTTCTAGTTACGACCCTGGGGGGCTGAATGTTAATTATCACAGATACACTTTGCTTGGCAGTGTTGCATGCCGCAGGGAATAATTCAAATGTCCTGCTGACACTCTAATGTCTCTGTCGCAGTCTTCAGCATTTTTATGTGGAAACCAGTCAACCTGTCAGTGTTTTCCTTTTGGATGTAGAGGAAACCGACACAATTCCGGGAAGGAAGTAGTATTGCAATGCCTCATGGGACTTGTAGTTCCACCACAGCTGGAGTGCCAAGGTTAGCCATCACTGGCCTATACAGTGTGGGGTGGGCGGGGCATTCACTGCTAATGGGCGGGGTAGCTGTGCAGAGCTGGGAATTGAGTCGTGCTGAGCTCTCCAGAAGTGGAAGTTGTCGTTTATCTCCACACACACTGAGATGTGGGTTGTGAGTGGAGTGACCCGGTAGGTGAGGTACAGTTGGCCAGAGATGAAGGCTGTGCTGGGGTTCCAGGCGGCGAGGCGTGATCGCTCCTTCCTCTTGGTGTATATCTGGCTGGGTGATTAGAGAGAGCGGGTTATGCTGCTCTCTGTTATCCCAGCTCAATTATCCATGTCTAATTGCCACTTTCCCACATCCACATCAGACAACAGCTGCTGCTCCCTCCCGCCTCCGAGCATGAACTATTGTGCGCCTCCAAAACCCCAACACCTTGGCATGAGTGCCGTGCATGCGAGCGGAGGGCAGCCTGGGAATCCCGCTCCCTGCCAGTCTGCATGATTATCTGCTAATGGGATCTGGAGCTATTCCTGAGCAAGGTGCTGCGAGGTCACCCGACCCCAGTGACAAAGGCTTCCCTGAGGGGGGCGAGGTGACACAAAGGGTCAGCCGGAGGCAAAATGTGCAGCTCCACTGCGATAACGCCCCCAATCTCCCATCCGTAACAGTAGAGTCTTGTTATAGTAAACTCTGATGTACAGTAGTAAACCTCTGGCTATAGTAAACTCCATCCTGAGGTCCCAGCGATTGCGTCTGTGTGAATATACAGTATAATCTCGTTATAAGCAAAACAGACAAATGATAAGCGCTCAAGGATGCACCTGAATTGTAAGCCATCAGCGGCAATGCAGAGCCCCCTAGGGCTGAATACATGCCTCTAATGCAAAACAGATGCAAAATTATGTGCTAAACTCTAATCTAAAAATTTGAGAGTGAATTTAAAACAGTGAAGGCAGCTAGCCACTAATAATCTCGTTATAGTCAACTCCAAGGGTCCAGGAAAGTGGTTTACTAGATCTGAAGTTTACTGTATCAGATATGGCCTCAATTCACTAAGCTCATCTCCTGTCTTTAATAAAGTTTCTAGAGTGGTCACCATGGTGATGAGGCATGTCGTATTCAGGAAACATTTTACCTCAGGCAAACCTAAAGTTAACTCTTCAATCCTTAAAATAACTCCACAGTTAAAGACAGGCTGTTTATTAAGTGCGTGTGAAAATAACTACAGAGGAGGTAAATTAACTACAGAGGAGGTAAATTAACTACAGAGGAGGTAACTTAAGGAATGAAGAGATAAGATAACTCTCTTACTGTGTGGAGGTAAGTTTTCTCTTGCCTTATTATCTCCAGCAGGATCTTAGTGAATTGAGGCCAATATTGTCCTAGAAATGGCCCAGCATGCCCTGGTACATTCTCTGCTGCAAAGCAGCAACTCTGTCCTCTCATTGGAGGTACAGTACAAGCACTTGCACATTTGGTAGACTACATGGTTAAGCTAGAGTGACCATATTTTTGTGGGTCCAACCTGGGACGGGGAGGGGGCGTTGGGGGGGGCGGCGCGCGTGCGCGCCGCGTCGAAAAGTGGGGAGGACTGAGCGCGCAGCGGCGAAGACTGGGGGGGGGGGTTTGCGCCGAAAAAATGGGCGTGGCCATGACATTGTATGGGCGGAGCTAACGTAATGATGTAACAGCGAGGCATAAGAAAGCAGTGTTTACGCCATGATGTGGACAAACGAGACTTTGCATCATGGGTGTGCAGAAACTGTGTGATGCTAATAGTATACCGTAACCACAAAGCGGCAAACATAGCCATCTATGACCATTAAATAATAAATGTAGTAACAGTTACCCCTGACACCAGAAAATAAACGCAATAGGCAACATGTCAGCACAAAATAACCGCAATGCGGGCAACATGTCAGTACAAAATAAACGCAATGCGGGCAACATGTCGGTACAAAATAAACGCAATGCGGGCAAACATTTCACCAGAAAAGAAACGCACTGCGGGCAAACATTTCGCTAGAAAAGAAACGCACTGCGGGCAAACATTTCGCTAGAAAAGAAACAATGCGGGCAAACATTTCACCAGAAAAGAAACGCAATGCGGGCAAACATTTCGCTAGAAAAGAAACAATGCGGGCAAACATTTCACCAGAAAAGAAACGCAATGCGGGCAAGCATTTCGCTAGAAAAGAAACAATGCAGGCAAACATTTCCCCAGAAAAGAAACGCAATGCGGGCAAACATTTCACCAGAAAAGAAACAATGCGGGCAAACATTTCGCTAGAAAAGAAACAATGCGGGCAAACATTTCACCAGAAAAGAAACGCAATGCGGGCAAACATTTCGCTAGAAAAGAAACAATGCGGGCAAACATTTCGCTAGAAAAGAAACAATGCGGGCAAACATTTCGCTAGAAAAGAAACAATGCGGGCAAACATTTCGCTAGAAAAGAAACGCAATGCGGGCAAACATTTCGCTAGAAAAGAAACAATGCGGGCAAACATTTCACCAGAAAAGAAACAATGCGGGCAAACATTTCGCTAGAAAAGAAACAATGCGGGCAAACATTTCGCTAGAAAAGAAACAATGCGGGCAAACATTTCGCTAGAAAAGAAACAATGCGGGCAAACATTTCACCAGAAAAGAAACGCAATGCGGGCAAACATTTCGCTAGAAAAGAAACGCACTGCGGGCAAACATTTCGCTAGAAAAGAAACAATGCGGGCAAACATTTCGCTAGAAAAGAAACAATGCGGGCAAACATTTCGCTAGAAAAGAAACAATGCGGGCAAACATTTCGCTAGAAAAGAAACAATGCGGGCAAACATTTCGCTAGAAAAGAAACGCAATGCGGGCAAACATTTCGCTAGAAAAGAAACAATGCGGGCAAACATTTCACCAGAAAAGAAACAATGCGGGCAAACATTTCGCTAGAAAAGAAACAATGCGGGCAAACATTTCGCTAGAAAAGAAACGCAATGCGGGCAAACATTTCGCTAGAAAAGAAACAATGCGGGCAAACATTTCACCTGGAAAAGAAACCTAATGCGGGCAAACATTTCACCTGGAAAAGAAAGCATTTACTCACCTGGAAGAAGTGTCTGGCCTCTGGCGCGCTGCTCCGTCCCGGGACCGTCTTGTTCCTCCTGCTCTTCTCTCCCGCGCTGACAGGGCTACGGCAAGATGGCGCCCGAAGCCCTGTATTGGAGACACAAATAGGTCTCCAGTACAGGGCTTCGGCAGCCATCTTGCCGTAGCCCTGCTCGCCTGCCGGTGTCGGAAACAGACACCGGAAGAGGAGGCTGGAGCGGGGCTGCAGGCAATGAACTGGCACGGCGTCTATAGACGCCGCTGCCAGTTCATTGAGGAGAGAGTGGCCAGAGTCCCGAGGCCGGGACGTCCCGCTGCTGAAAGCGGGACGTTTCCCGGGACCTCATTAAGCCTGGGACAGCGGACCCCGAATCCGGGACGCGTCCCGGGCAATCCGGGACGTCTGGTCACTCTAGTTAAGCATACCTTAGGGCTGCATAGCCAGGCTGGACATATTGCTGGTACAGTATCCAGGGCTCCTCAAAAATTGCAGCAGTCACTGAATAGAGGCAGCCACTTGCTTCCTGTGGGTGGCTCCGATACCTCAGTGGGTGGGACTCGCAGCACGTCTCCTGCAAAGCTTCCTGCTCACACTTGAGCCAATCATGAAGCCTCACTTCAAAATTCAGCCAATCATGATAAGCCACTCACATCTGCAATGCAAGTGGCTCTGATACCTCCGCGGGTGAACTTAGCACTCTCCTCTCCGCTCCTTAGTTTTGCAGCGAGCAGGCCTGCTCTGATCTGCACTACAAGTGAAAGTAGCCTGTACTGTGCTCTACATGCTACCAGGAGCGTCATCTCTAACAAGGGAAGAGATACCCAGGAGTGCGTACAATCCTATGGAAGGACTGTGGCGATACTTTTATCAGTGATTGCAAAGTGGAAGTGGTAACGCTGCGGCCTCTTGTTTATATTTACATTATACCTTGTTTTCCCCAGGCTGAATATTTGTACATTACTGTATATCCAGCCCCGGTGCCATTCTTCTTGTCTTACAAATGTTATCACGCAAAAAAAGTGGGATCAGCGCATCACCAGGCCGCCTCTGAATGGCCTCAGCTCAGAGATGCGCTGAGCCCCCCCCAGAAACTGCAAACGCACCTTGAACCCAAACAGAGGCTCTGCATATACACCAAAGGAAAACTATTAAGTGGGAGCAGCTGACCAGAAATAAATCAATCAAACATAGCAAAGAAATGAACAGCGCTACTTAAAAACAGATGAGTGCTTACCTGCAAAAAAGTGCACACCCCACTCATGGGATTCAAATACACAATGAGCATACACATGACCTGTCTACCACTTGGAGGATGTTAGTTTCCACTAACAATTTGCAATTTGTTAGGTACTCGTCCCTCCCACTGTCGAAGAAGTCTTTCCTCCATGGGAGGGGACCTAACACTAACTAAATTCTACCTATGCATATGTATAGCCTGGGCGCGCTACCAGTAAAATTGAGAATTGCGCAAAAAAAGTGGGATCAGCGCATCACCAGGCCGCCTCTGAATGGCCTCAGCTCAGAGATGCGCTGAGCCCCCCCCCAGAAACTGCAAACGCACGCTGAGGCAATTCAGAGGCAGCCTGGTGATGCGCTGATCCCACTTTTTTTGCGCAATTCTCAAATTTTACTGGTAGCGCGCCCAGGCTATGCATATGCATAGGTAGAATTTAGTTAGTGTTAGGTCCCCTCCCATGGAGGAAAGACTTCTTCGACAGTGGGAGGGACGAGTACCTAACAAATTGCAAATTGTTAGTGGAAACTAACATCCTCCAAGTGGTAGACAGGTCATGTGTATGCTCATTGTGTATTTGAATCCCATGAGTGGGTTGTGCACTTTTTTGCAGGTAAGCACTCATCTGTTTTTAAAGAAAACCTGTACTGAAAATAAAAGTCAAAATAAGCATACACAAGTCATACTTACCTTCCATGTAGTCTACTCCTCAGTGTCTTTCTCCTGTCCCGCGTCCTATTTGTTCACTATGATCAAGGGAATTTTCCGTCCTCCATTTTGTAAATAGTCATTACCCCATAACAGCTTTCTGGTCAGCACACAGTTAAACTGTAACATCGCCCACTTGAGCCATAGGGAAACATGGACATTACCTGGTGCATCCGTTTTCCTCTCAGCTATAACTGACAACAACTGATATTTTACTGACAGCAACTGATCTATTTCAGATCTGACAAAATATTGTCAGAACTGGATGGGATTATTGTCAGAAGAAAATGGTGAGCTTCTGAGAGGAACTGATGGTAAGGTAACTCTGTAATGTTCATTTGAAGTTACCTCATGTGTTTATTTTAAATATTTTTACTCAGTACAGGTTCTCTTTAAGTAGCGCTGTTCATTTCTTTGCTATGTTTACAAATGTTATCAGGCAACAACTCACCTGCAACCAGCCTGAAGAGAGCAGCAGACCATGGGTTTCACACCGACCTATGACGCATGCACTGCCCACTGGCATATGACACATGCACCGCCCACTGACATATGACGCATGCACCGCCCACTGACATATGACGCATGCACCGCCCACTGACATATGACGCATGCACCGCCCACTGGCATATGACACATGCACCGCTCACTGACATATGACGCATGCACCGCCCAGTGACATATGACGCATGCACTGCCCACTGACATACGACGCATGCACTGCCCACTGACATATGACGCATGCACCGCCCAGTGACATGACGCATGCACCGCCCAGTGACATATGACGCATGCACTGCCCACTGACATATGACGCATGCACTGCCCACTGACATATGACGCATGCACCGCCCACTGTTTACTATATCCAGAGTCCGCATCACGTAGGGGACAAAAAACATGTTTACTATAACAGAAGTTTTATTATATCAGAGTTTACTATACCAGGCGTTGCTTGCATTGATTTATAATGGGAGATTGGCCAGGACCTGGAGAGGTAGTTAACTATACCCAATTGTTTACTATATCAGAGTTTATTATAACGAGATTAGGCCCGGTTCACACTTGTGTTGAAGTGGCAAATTGATCCGTGAAAACAAATCTGATCACCGGTCAATCGCATCCGTTTTCATTCCGTTTCTGTTCCGCTACTTTCGTTCCGTTTCCCCGCATCCTCCCCAGACCCCACCCACAAATTGGATTTTACCCCTCAGAATGGTCCCTTATATTACTCCTCAGGTGCTATACAGCGCTTACACAAAAAAAAATGGTATATTACCAGTATATAAAATCTACTAAACTTCATACATTACAAATGATGCTATATAAAATAACAATATGCTCTGCTCAGAGCTAACTAGAAATGTATGCACCGTTGCCCCACACCAGCAATCGGCTCAGATATCCTTCTGCATACACAGTTCCAATAAAAGTCCTCTCACTGAGTTGTGAGATGCCTCAGTGAAGAGTCCACCCGGCGTGCGCTTCTGTTGGGAATTGAGTAGCTTCCATACAGTGTTCAAATAAGACAGGTATCAGCAGCGCTTCCTCACATATACTCCTCCACCAGTTAGGCAATCACCCTTATGGAATGCGACTCACCTACTACAAATGCTACAATCACAGTAGTTTGCAAGCCTTTGGGGCATTACATTGGCTCCCCTTGCCTCCTGCGGTATTTCCCTTGTTAGAACAAGGGAAATGCCACAGAAGATGAGGGGAGCCTATGTAATGCCCCAAAGCAGGGGCGTAACAACAGACCCTGCAAGGGATGCAGCCATAGGGGGGCCCAGAAGCCACAGGGGACCCTCATCCTGAGAGACTGACAACTAAGGGCAAGGAGAGGGAAAAAAAACTTTCTGCTCTCTGCACAATTGTTCTAATGACTGCATCTCCTCAGTCACTGAGGTTTTGCAGACTAAATCTGTAGACAGTCCCTATTCAGTGTACAGCAGGATATTGTGTACAGCGCTGTTCTACCCCTCACCAAGTGTTGTGTCCTGTAGCGATGCTTGAAGAGTTTGGGCATGGAGAGAAAAAGCTTTCTGCTCTCTGTACAATTGTTCTAATGACTGTATCTGCCACAGATAACGAATTACAAAGTTTTGTAGATAGAGATGGTGTGTGTGTGTGTGTGTGGGGGGGGGGGGGGGGGTAGCCATAGGGGGTCCCATCCAAAGTTTCACAGGGGGGCCAGGTCATTTCTAGTTACACCCCTGCCCCAAAGGCTTGCAAGCTGCTGTGATCGTAGCATTTGTAGTAGGTGAGTCGCACTCCATGAGGGTGATTGCCTAACTGTTGGAGGAGTATATGTGAGGAAGCGTTGCTGATATCTCCTATATTTTACTAGTGTGCAGAAATATTACGTGTCTCATTGCCCCGAATGCAGCGTTTTAGCTTCCGTTTCCATTCCGCTGGGCTCAGCGGTCCGGAAAATTTGCTGCAGCAGGAAACTTGCAGTCCGTTCAGCAGATCGTGCGGAACAGATCCGTTTGAACGGACGGATGTGAATGGATCCATAGGTTCACATTGGATCCGTTCCCATCCGTTCCCTTCAGATCCGAGAACGGACCGTTTATTAACTCTAATGTGAACCGGGCCTTAAGCTGGCCATACACTGGCCCGATTTACCGCCGTTTCGACAGCAGATTCGATCACTGGGATCGAATCTGCTGCCAATCGTTCGCGTTACATGCCGAATTTCGATTCATTTCGTCCGATCCCGTCGATCGCGCAGTGCGGAAAATTACCATCGATCGCCCGCGGGTGAAGAGCGCATCGCTAGCGGCGTTCGAGTGCCCGACGACCGACGCAACTCCCGGGTCTCTCTCCGCTCTTCTCCGTCTCCGCTCTGGTCTCCGGCATGCCTTCACTTATTCCTGCCCGGCAGGAAGTTTAAACAGTAGAGGGCGCTCTACTGTTTAAACTTCCTGCCAGGCAGGAAGAAGTGAAGCATGCTGGAGCCGGAGACCAGAGCGGAGACGGAGAAGAGCGGAGAGAGACCCGGGAGTCGCACCGGCGGAGCAGGTAATGTATGCGGCGGGGGGGAGCGGCAGCAGCAGCACCACCACAACAGATTGTGAACGGTTTCAGGCTGAAATCTGTTCACAATCTGTTTGCAGTAAAGGTAGCCATACGATCCCTCTCTGATCAGATTCGATCAGATAGGGATCTGTCTGTTGGTCGAATCTGATGGCAAATCGACCAGTGTATGGCCACCTTTATACTGTACAATGTATGATCAATCCTGATGTAGTAAACTTCTGCCAGCCGTCACTCCACTCCATAGCTTGTTATCCTGGACTCTCTCTTGCCAGCGGTCACTCCAGTCCATAGCTTGTTACCACGGACCCTATACTGGCTACCTACACTGGGAGCACCTATATCTGACTACCTACACTGGGAGCACCTATATCTAACTACCTACACTGGGAGCACCTATATCTGACTACCTATACTGGGGGCACCTATACATGGCTACCTAAATCGGGGGCACCTATACCTGGCTACCTATACTGGGACACCTATACCTGGCTATCTGTACTGGGGGTACCTATACCTGGCTACCTTTATTGGGGGCATCTGTACCAACTACCTATACTGGGGGCACCTATACCTGGCTACCCGTACTGGGGGCTCCTATACCTGGCTACCTATACTGGGTGCTCCTATACCTGGCTACCTATACTGGGGTAACCTATACTAGGCTACCTATACTGGGGGCACCTACACCTGGCTACCTTCATTGGGGGCACCTACACCTGGCGACCTATATTGGGGGCACCTATACTAGGCTACCTATAGTAGGGGCTCCTATACCAGGTTGCCTATACAGGGAGCACCTATACCAGCCTACCTATACAAGGGGCACCTATACCTGGCTACCTATACTGTAACTATGTGTTTTTTTTTTTTTTTTAATATCCTGCCTAGCCTGCCTATCCCATTTCGGTTTTGAGGAGGGGGAACATTCAAAATGTAAGTGATTTTAGTGATTTCTAGTTATGCCCCTGCAGCCGTTACCCCAGAACCTCTCCTTCCAGCCATCACTCCAGTCCACAGCTTGTTATTATTATTATTATTTAGTATTTATATAGCGCCGACATATTACACAGCGCTGTACAATGTGTATATATATATATATATATATATATATATATATATATATATATATATATATATATATATATATATATATATATATATACAGTGGAGGAAATAATTATTTGACCCCTCACTGATTTTGTAAGTTTGTCCAATGACAAAGAAATGAAAAGTCTCAGAACAGTATCATTTCAATGGTAGGTTTATTTTAACAGTGGCAGATAGCACATCAAAAGGAAAATCGAAAAAATAACCTTAAATAAAAGATAGCAACTGATTTGCATTTCATTGAGTGAAATAAGTTTTTGAACCCTCAAACAATAAAAGACTTAATACTTAGTGGAAAAACCCTTGTTTGCAAGCACAGAGGTCAAACGTTTCTTGTAATTGATGACCAAGTTTGCACACATTTTAGGAGGAATGTTGGTCCACTCCTCTTTGCAGATCATCTCTAAATCCCTAAGGTTTCGAGGCTGTCTCTGTGCAACTCTGAGCTTGAGCTCCCTCCATAGGTTTTCTATTGGATTAAGGTCCGGAGACTGACTAGGCCACTCCATGACCTTAATGTGCTTCTTCTTGAGCCACTCCTTTGTTGCCTTTTCTGTATGTTTTGGGTCATTGTCGTGCTGGAACACCCATCCACGACCCATTTTCAGTTTCCTGGCAGAGGGAAGGAGGTTGTCTTTCAGGATTTCACGATACATGGCTCCGTCCATTTTCCCGTTAATGCGATTAAGTTGTCCTGTGCCCTTAGCAGAAAAACACCCCCAAAGCAAAATGTTTCCACCCCCATGCTTGACGGTGGGGACGGTGTTTTGGGGGTCCTAGGCAGCATTTTTCTTCCTCCAAACACAGCGAGTTGAGTTAATGCCAAAGAGCTCTATTTTGGTCTCATCAGACCACTGCACCTTCTCCCAGTCACTCACAGAATCATTCAGGTGTTCATTGGCAAACTTCAGACGGGCCTGCACATGTGCCTTCTTGAGCAGGGGGACCTTGCGAGCCCTGCAGGATTTTAATCCATTGCGGTGTAATGTGTTTCCAATGGTTTTCTTAGTGACTGTGGTCCCTGCTAATTTGAGGTCATTCACTAACTCCTCCCGTGTAGTTCTAGGATGCTTTTTCACCTTTCTCAGAACCATTGACACCCTACGAGGTGAGATCTTGCGTGGAGCCCCAGAGCGAGGTCGATTGATTGTTCGAAAATGGAAGGAGCACAAAATGACAATCGCACCAACAGTTGTCACCTTCTCTCCCAGCTTCTTGCTAATGGTTTTGTAGCCCATTCCAACCTTGTGCAGGTCTACAATTTTGTCTCTGACATCCTTGGACAGCTCTTTGGTCTTTCCCATGTTGGAGAGTTTGGAGTCTGCTTGATTGATTGATTCTGTGGACAGGTGTCTTTTATACAGGTGACTAGTTAAGACAGGTGTCCTTAATGAGGGTGACTAATTGAGTAGAAGTGTCTAACCACTCTGTGGAAGCCAGAACTCTTAATGGTTGGTAGGGGTTCAAAAACTTATTTCACTCAATGAAATGCAAATCAGTTGCTATCTTTTATTTAAGGTTATTTTTTCGATTTTCCTTTTGATGTGCTATCTGCCACTGATAAAATAAACCTACCATTGACATGATACTGTTCTGAGACTTTTCATTTCTTTGTCATTGGACAAACTTACAAAATCAGTGAGGGGTCAAATAATTATTCCCTCCACTGTATATATATATATATATATCTTGTCACTAACTGTCCCTCAAAGAAGCTCACAATCTAATCCCTACCATTGCCATATGTCTATATTGTGTAGTGTATGTATCGTAGTCTAGGGCCAATTTTAGGGGAGCCAATTAACTTATCCGTATGTTTTTGGGATGTGGGAGGAAACCGGAGTGCCCGGAGGAAACCCACACAGACACGGAGAGAACATACAAACTCTTTAAGGATAGTGCCCTGGCTGGGATTCGAACCAGGGACCCAGCACTGCAAGACGAGAGAGCTAACCACTACGCCACCATGCTGCTTGTTACACAGGACCATCTTCTGCCAGCCATCACTCCAGTCCACAGCTTGTTACCCCGGACCATCTTCTGCCAGCCACCACTCCAGTCCACAGCTTGTAATCCCAGACCCTCTCCTACCAAACATCACTCCAGTCCACAGCTTGTTACCCTGGACCCTCTCCTGCCAGCTGTCACTCCAGTCCACAGTTTTTTACCCCGGACCCTCTCCTGCAGGCCATCACTCCAGTTCACAGCTTGTTACCCTGGACCTCCTCCTACCAGCCGTCACTCCAGTCCACAGCTTGTTACCCCGGACCCTCTCCTGCCAGCCGTCACTCCAGTCCACAGCTTGTTACCCCGGACCCTCTCCTGCCAGCCGTCACTCCAGTCCACAGCTTGTTACCCCAGACCCTCTCCTGCCAGCCATCACTCCAGTCCACAGCTTGTTACCCCGGACCCTCTCCTGCCAGCTGTCACTCCAATGTACAGCTTGTTACACCGGACCTTCTCCTGCCAGCCGTTACTCCAGTCCACAGTTTGTTACCCCAGACCCTCTGCTGCCAGCTGTCACTCCAGTCCACAGCTCGTTACCCTGGACCCCCTCCTGCCAGCCGTCACTTCAGTCCACAGCTTGTTACCCCGGACCCTCTCCTACCAACTGTCACTCCAGTCCACAGCTTGTTACCCTGGACCCTCTCCTACCAATTGTCACTTCAGTCCACAGCTTGTTACCCCGAGCCCTCTCCTGCCAGCTGTCACTCCAATGTACAGCTTGTTACCCCGGACCCTTTCCTGGCAGCCGTCACTCCAGTCCACAGCTTCTTACCCCGGACCCTTTCCTGGCAGCCGTCACTCCAGTCCACAGCTTGTTACCCCGGACCCTCTCCTGCCAGCCGTCACTCCAGTCCACAGCTTGTTACGCCGGACCCTCTCCTGCCAGCCGTCACTCCAGTCTACAGCTTGTTACCCTGGACCCTCTCTTGCCAGCCATCACTCCAGTCCACAGCTTGTTACCACGGACCCTCTCCTACCAATTGTCACTCCAGTGTGCAGCTTGTTACCCCGTACCCTCTCCTGCCAGCCATCACTCCAGTCCACAGCTTGTTACCCCAGACCCTCGCCTGCCAGCCGTCACTCCAATGTACAGCTTGTTACCCCGGACTCTCTCCTGCTAGCTGTCACTCCAGTTTACATCTTGTTACCCCAGACCCTCTCCTGCCAGCTGTCACTTCAGTGTGCAGCTTGTTACGCCGGACTCTCTCCTGCCAGCTGTCACTCCAGTCCACAGCTTGTGTTACAAAGATTTTATTTATTCTCTATGAAGAGAAACACATTACAATTTAATGTCTTACTTACTTCACCTAATAAGCCCTCAGGGTACAAGGTTGTGCAACAACAAATTCAACAACAATCTTTATTGGTTACAGAACAGAGCTTGAGTCCAAGGTCTCTACATGGACAGGATCCAACCCAGTTCTGCAGCACATCAGTCTGGTCTGCAACTTGTTACCCTGGCCTAGACCCTCTTCTCCCACCTTTCAGTCTACACCTTGGCCTGTCACCTTTACCACTGTCTTTCCCGCTCCTCAGTCTTCACACACCTAGCCTTGCCCGTCAACACCTGTCAATTCTCCCCAACAGACTTGATCACTATGATCGTAATCCGGAATGTTTTCAATCCAAAAAGGGAGTGATTTCTCTTGAAAGGATGTAGTCGTTACCTGGCCCATATGTTACATAACTACATAGATGCTGCTGACATTCTGCATGGACCACAGGGGAGCACTTTATACGGGGGGAGACCTGGGGGTCTTGGGAGTCAGCCTTGCAATGAAAATCTATTTTTAGTGTGTGGCAGTAATAGACCCCTCTCTGATTAGATTTTGACCAGAAAGGGATCTGTTGGTCGAATCTGCCAGTGGCCCACCTTTAGTTGGCAGTTCCTTTTCCATAATCCTGGCCTCGCCCTCTCCACACAGAAAGGTTTGCCCTCTTGTAACTCATCACTGGTTTGGTAACCCTGGGGGGGGGGGAAGGGGGGTTATGGATTCACAACCTGGTGGAAGGTGGTAGCAAAGTACAGCACTGTCTTCTAGAGGCAGTGTCACATGAGCCCTTAGGGTGGAGACCAGTAGCCACACCTAAGGGAAGCTTTTACCACCAGCATGGCCCCTAACAATACAGTTATTGCTGTCTGGAACTGATATTTATATTTAAGCCCCCTTTACAGGTCCATTACACAACACATGTGATACCCTCCTGGTAGGAGGTGGTGGGTGGAAGGCAAGATGAGAGCGCTCTGAGCTATGCCTCCCCCCCCCCCTTTGGCAGGTATCTGTTAATACGTGGCTCCCACGTAGAGCGCTTATTTTTGGAGACACTGTGTGTAGCCTGGTAAAGGTTAAGGTTGGACGTCATGAAGAAGGTGGCTTGCGCCGGTGTGTGTGTGTGTGGGGGACACTTGGTATTAAGGGTAAGCGTCAGGAAGTTGGTGTGTGCTAGGATGGGGGGGGGGGTAAGTGTTGGGACAGCTGAGGTTGGGGGTCAGGAAGGGGGTTTGTGGGGGTGGGCAGTTGGCATTGAGGTTAGGCGTCAGGAAGTTGGTTTGCGTCCGGGATGGGGGGGGGGGGGGGGGGGAGGGGGTAGTATAAGATTGGCTATGGTTAGGCATAGGTATGGTTTCTGTGTGAGAGTAGGGTTAGTTTTAACTGTAGTAAACTGTCGGTAACATTTACCAATATTTTACTATTAAAAATGACCACTGAAAATAGTACAATATTGTTAAATGTACCGATATTCTACTAACGACTATTTCCTGGCACCCAAATTTCATGGCGCCTTTGTTTCGCATACGCAGGTAGGGTCGCAGTGTAATCAGTTTGTGCACAGAGTAAACTTTCTAGATTATCGCACACAGAGCGCTGTTCTCTCCAGCTGAGACCCTACTGTCACATGTCAGTCCTGAGCTCTCACGTCTGGTCGCGCGTTTCGTCTCGTCGTCGATCAGTGTGTTCTGCACTCAGCCAGCGATCGCGTCGGGAGTCCCGGCGGCATGTTTTCGTCCTCTGCTGCGTTCTGTTGACCTCCGCGTTCCTCTCCGATGAGGCCGTGGGTGGGAGCCTCGTGTTTGGAGACGTTTGCCAAAACAGCGTCCAATATTTTCATTAGGAAATGTCCAATAGTAAACAGACAAGATGTTTCCATAACAAAGCGGCGTTTCCGTCCCGTGAATTGCTCAGTCAGAACTCTGATTCATCACATGTTTACTTCAACTGTTATTATTGCTGCAATCAGCCGAGATGGGAGGAGGGGAGGGGGGGGGGTCTCTGAGCCCTTCTGACCACTGGTGACGTCATTGATCAATCTTCCACATGATATGTTGACCATAACAGCAGCACCTCTCTGTGAAGGTAGCTGCCATACACTGTATGATCAGATAAACGTTGACCTGCTTGCCACCTTGTACCACTTGATTTGAGATCAGATCTCCTATCTTAAAGGACACCCGAGGTGAAAATAAACAATTGTATCTATCTTCCGTCTCCTAAAAATGACTTTTCAACCACTTAAGCTCTCAGTCGTTTTCACTTTATGCATCCGAGCAATGTTCACCTCCCATTCATTAGCCTATAACTTTATGACTACTTATCACAATGAACTGATCTAGATCTTGTTTTTTCCGCCACCAATTAGGCTTTCTTTGGGGGGTACATTTTGCTAAGAGCCACTTTACTGTAAATGCATTTTAACAGTAAGAATAAGAAAAAAAAATGAAAAAATTCATTATTTGTCAGTTTTCAGCCATTATTCCGTTTTGCATCCATCACTATTTACAAGCTTATAAAAAAAAAATATAGAGCAATATTTCATCTGTACATAGATATTTAAAAAGTTTAGACCCTTAGGTAAATATTTATGTGTTGTTGTTTTTTTATAGTAATTTTTTTTTTTTTTTTTATAGTAGTGTTTTTTTTTTTTG
Source organism: Hyperolius riggenbachi (assembly GCF_040937935.1). Lineage (NCBI taxonomy): Eukaryota > Metazoa > Chordata > Amphibia > Anura > Hyperoliidae > Hyperolius > Hyperolius riggenbachi. Next base: position 263,635,090 of record NC_090654.1, on the reverse strand, counting down.
TTTTTTTTTTTAATTAAACATTTTATGTGGGTATTTTTGGGAGGGTGGGATATAAATAGTGTTTTATTTGGGGAAATATTTGTGTATTGTAATGTTTTTTTACTTTTAGATGTAGTTTTACTTTTTGGCCACAAGATGGCAATCTTGAGTTTGTTTACATGACGTCACTCTAAGTGTACAATGTGCGCTTAGAGGGACATAGCGTCAGAAAAAGCGTAGCTTCCGATAGAAGCTGTCGCTTTTTCAGCGGGGGAGAGGACTCAGTGATCGGGCACCATAGCCCGATACATTGATTCCTGGGCTAACGAATCCGCGACCGAGAGTGCGCATGCACGATCGGGCTCGGGAGCGCGCATGTCCTCCTTGACGTTTTTATACGTCAAGGAGGACAAAGTGGTTAAGATATTCCAGTTTTATTTTATGTTTAAATGTACTTTTTAAGTTTTAACAGTTTTATTGTGTTTGCTCCATGACACATTCATTGAAGTATGCCAGAGCTAAAGTCTATGAACTATTGACCCTATTTATCTCTTTCCTGCTCTCAGAAGCCATTTTCTGCTAGGAAAGTGTTTTATAGTTGGAATTTCTTATCAGTGAGGGTCACACTGTAGTCACTTCCTGTCCATACACACCAATGTCTATCTCATCATGTCACAGCAAGAAGTTTTATATCAGGATAATACCATTTATTGGCTAACTAAAAATGAATAAAAATAAGCAAGCTTTCAGCCTTGCAGCCTTCGTCTGGTTTATATCCTGTTAGTCACCTCGGGTATCCTTTAAAGCAGAGTTCCCCAACCCTGTCCTCAAGGCCCACCAACACTGCATGTTTTGCAGGAATCCACACACAATCACAGGTGGGGTAATTAGTTTCTCACTAGAGCTAATTAACTACCTCTGGATTTCTACAAAACCTGCACTGTTGGTGGGCCCTGAGGACAGGTTTGGGGAACACTGCTTTAAAGGATATCGCATCATGTCACATGTCACCTTAGATATCCTTTAAAGGATACCCGAGCTGACATGTGACATGATGAGATAGACATGGGTATGTACAGTGCCTAGCACACGAATAACTATGTTGTGTTCCTTTTTTCTTTCTCTGCTTTAAATATCAGGTATGTAAGTGGCTGACTCAGCACTGACTCCAGACAGGAAGTGACTACAGTGTGACCCTCACTGATAAGAGATTCCAACTATAAAACACTTTCCTAGCAGAAAATGGCTTCTGAGAGCAGGAAAGAGATAAAAAGGGTCAATAGTTCATATATTTTTTAGCTCTGGCATACTTCGATGAATGTGTAATTGAGCAAAAACAATAAAACAGTTAAAACTTAAAAAGTAGATTGAAACAGAAAATAAAACTGTGGAATATCTTAAAGAGAATCTGTATTGTTAAAATCGCACAAAAGTAAACATACCAGTGCGTTAGGGGACATCTCCTATTACCCTCTGTCACAATTTCGCCGCTCCCCGCCGCATTAAAAGTGGTTAAAAACAGTTTTAAAAAGTGTGTTTATAAAGAAACAAAATGGCCACCAAAACAGGAAGTAGGTTGATGTACAGTATGTCCACACATACAAAATACATTTATACACAAGCAGGCTGTATACACCCTTCCTTTTGAATCTCAAGAGATTATTTGTATGTTTCTTTCCCCCTTCTGCTCTCATGCACTGAAGTTTCAGGCTGCTCTTTTCTTCCTGCAAACAGCTTTGCCCTTGTCTGAATTTCCTCAGTATGTGAAAGCCCAGCCAGCTCAGAGGACACTTTATCCAGCTTGTAAAAGATACGAGAGCAGAGAGAAGCTGCACTAATCTAAATATCACACAGGCAGTGTGCAGAGAGGGGCCTGAAAGGGGGAGTTCATAGCAGAACCACAACACTGAAGAACTTGGCAGCCTTCCAGACACTGGCCGACAAGTCTGACAGGAGAAAGCTACATTGATTTATTACAGAGACTGTGATAGCAGAAAGTGCTGCAGTAAGCCAGAACACATTAGAATAGCTTTTGGAACTTGTAGGATGATAAAAAACAGGATGCAATTTTTGTTACGGAGTCTCTTTAAGTCATTTTTAGGAGAAGGAAGATAGATACAATCGTTTATTTCATTCGTTTATTTTCGCCTCGGTGAATTCTTTTAAACTTGGATCTTCCAACCCTAGTTCACGCGTTTATCACATCACAGCTGGACTACTGCAATGTACTCTGCCACACATGCGCATTAGGAGCCTGTGCTGCCACATTTCCTGTTGATTATGCTGCCGGTGGTAAACCACTAAATATCTCCGCAGCCACACTTTCTACACTCCCCAAATTTTCAGGGTAGTTCCCCCCGAACTGCAGCCCCCGAGCCCCGCTGGTTCCCAAGATACTGTAGGCTTCTGTATCTCTGCAACCAGCGGGGCTCGGGGGCTTCTGTTTACCACATAAGTAATTAAGGGGATACCCTCCCTATGCTGAAAATTGGGGAGTGTAGGAGATGTGGAAGCAGAGATTGAAGTGTTTTACCACTGGCAGCATAATTAGCTTCCCACTGAGCATACGTGAAAGGCAGTGTGGAAGGGAGCTTCCAGGCAGTACGATCAGACATAACACCGGCCTTCCAAATAAAGACCTACACCGCCTGCAGCTAGTACAGAATGCTGCCGCAAGACTATTAACAAGCCAACCCCGCCATTGCCACATAATACCAATCCTTTGCTCACTACACTGGCTACCCATAACATGGAGAATCCTTTTTAAAATTGGCATGCTAACATTCATATCCCTACACGACCCAGGCCCTAGATACCCAAGGGATTTGTTTTAACTGCATTACACCTCCCACAACCTCAGATTAAAGGGATCCAAGATTTTGGATCCAATAAATTGGCCATCCTCAGAGTCCAACTAAAAACCTTTGGAGCCAGAGTTTTCTGTCATGCTGCCCCTACCCTGTGAAATGCCTTGCCAAACTTAATCAAGACAGCTCTAACCCTGGACACATTTACAGTGATGTGAAAAAAACTATTTGCCCCCTTCCTGATTTCTTATTCTTTTGCATGTTTGTCACACTTAAATGTTTCTGCTCATCAAAAACCGTTAACTATTAGTCAAAGATAACATAATTGAACACAAAATGCAGCTTTAAATGATGGTTTTTATTATTTAGTGAGAAAAAAAACTCAAAACCTACATGGCCCTGAGTGAAAAAGAAATTGCCCCCTGAACCTAATAACTGGTTGGGCCACCCTTAGCAGCAATAACTGCAATCAAGCGCTTGCGATAACTTGCAACGAGTCTTTTACAGCGCTCTGGAGGAATTTTTGCTCACTCATCAGAATCAGAATTTATTTCGCCAAGTACAACGGTGGATTGTACCTGGAATTGGTTTTGGCGCATACAGGGTCGTTGGTGAAAAACAAGAAAATAGCAAGGTTAAGCATGGTACATACATAGACGTGGGACAAGCATACATAGGACAACATTACAGTTTGTGCGTACATTTAAGCAGAGCATCATATACAATTAAGCATGGTACATACGTATAAACAAAAGCAAAATCAAAGCAAAAACAGAGCATTACAGCATACACGTACAGTTAACATAATACAAACAGAGCATTACAGCATACACGTACAGTTAACATAATACAAACAGAGCATTACAGCATACACGTACAATTGACGTAATACAAACATAGCATAGCAAGACATACACTGATAGCGGGAACAGAAAAGAGTGGGACTGGAGGAACAGCCTGAGAGCTGATATGAGCGCTGCCATTTTCGGCACTGGACGCTACACAGCGACGTGCTCCCAACTAGACAGGTGCTACCGATTGTCCGCGAAAAGTAGAGAGGATGCTGGGGGGGGGGGGGGGATCATGATGGAGGCGGCCAGCAGGGATCACTTGGGCCAGGTTGCTCGAGGAGAATCGCTCCTAATTTCATGGTCCGCACGGCTGGTTGATGAGGGTGCGGACACAGTGGGGCCCTTTGCTCGGCAGCAGTGGTGGACAGCAGTGGTGGACGTGGGGCCCGGGGCCACCCAGGCTGGGCAGCAGTGGTGGACATGAGGCCGGGGGGCACCTCGGCTGGGCCGCATTGGTGGACATAGGGCCGGGAAGGGGGCACCCTGGCTAGGCAGCAGAGGCGGACAGGCTAGGGGCAGCATACCTTCACTGTGGCTGCGAGGAGCAGCAACAGGCCCTCCATCAACATGGTGGCAGCCTGTTTGTGGTCGTTCTCCTGGTGACTGGGGGAGCCGCTGCAGTCAGGCCTCCATGGCGGGTGTCCCATGTGCCCTTGCTGGTCCCTAGGCCCCTGGGCGACCCGTGGTGGAGGGGGACCGTCAACCCCAGCAGTCCTGGGCTGCAGACTCCGGTGATGGGGAGGTCTCTGGGAGAGGTTTCTGGCGGCGGCCCTGGTCGGCTATTGGTGGCGGCGGGAGCACGTGGTGGCGGCGGGAGCACGTGGCGGCTTCTTCCCAGGCGGCAGCCCCCGACAGTCAAGAGCGACCGAGGGCAGTGTGGAGCCGCCGCTGCCCGTCTCCGTGTGGTCCTTGGCAGGAGAGGCGGAAGTTATGCAGCGTGGAGGCGGCGTGGTGCGGCGCTGCGTGGTGCGTGCAGCGTCCCCTGGCTCCAGAGCGGCGGCCCGGCTCCCCTGGCAGCAGTGATTGATCCCCCGGGCATGCAATCCTCACCCCTCAGCACGCTACCTCCCGATCCTCCAGCAGCCTGCGAGGCACCATCGTGGCCCCTGCATCATCCCCAGGTGAGTGGAGGTGGTCGGGAGGTCGCCAGAGGGGGTGTTAGGGGAAGGGGAGAAGAAAAGACCGGAGCCCTGTGGCCGTGGCGTCCTCACCCGGCGCCATCTTAGATTAGATTAGACTCATCTTTGCAGAGTTGTTGTAATTCAGCTTTATTTGAGGGTTTTCTAGCATGAACCACCTTTTTAAGGTCATGCCACAACATCTCAATAGGATTCAGGTCAGGACTTTGACTAGGCCACTCCAAAGTCTTTATTTTGTTTTTCTTCAGCCATTCAGAGGTGGATTTGCTGGTGTGTTTTGGGTCATTGTCCTGCTGCAGCACAAAAGATCGCTTCAGCTTGAGTTGACGAATAGATGGCCGGACATTCTCCTTCAGGATTTTTTGGTAGACAGTAGAATTCATGGTTCCATCTATCACAGCAAGCCTTCTAGGTTCTGAAGAAGCAAAACAACCCCAGACCATCACACTACCACCACATTTTACTGTTGGTATGATGTTCTTTTGCTGAAATGCTGTGTTACTTCTACGGCAGATGTAACGGGACACGCACCTTCCAAAAAGTTCAACTTTTGTCTCGTCGGTCCACAAGGTATTTTCCCAAAAGTCTTAAAAGTGGTTTGCGCCTTGGATATCTGCCATGCAGGCCATGTTTGCCCAGTCTCTTTCTTATGGTGGAGTCGTGAACACTGACCTTAATTGAGGCAAGTGAGGCCTGCAGTTCTTTAGATGTTGTCCTGGGGTCTTTTGTGGCCTCTCGGATGAGTTTTCTCTGCGCTCTTGGGGTAATTTTGGTCGGCCGGCCACTCCTGGGAAGGTTCATCACTGTTCCATGTTTTTGCCATTTGTGGATAATGGCTCTCACTGTGGTTCGCTGTAGTCCCAAAGCTAAAGAAATGGCTTTATAACCTTTACCAGACTGATAGATCTCAATTACTTTTGTTCTCATTTGTTCCTGAATTTCTTTGGATCTTGGCATGATGTCTAGCTTTTGAGGTGCTTTTGGTCTACTTCTCTGTGTCAGATAGTTCCTATTTAAGTGATTTCTTGATTGAAACAGTTGTGGCAGTAATCAGGCCGGGGGGTGACTACAGAAAGTGAACTCAGGTGTGATAAACCACAGTTAAGTTATTTTTTTAACAAGGGGGGCAATCACTTTTTCACACAGGACCATGTAGATTTGGAGTTTTTTTTTCTCACTAAATAATAAAAACCATCATTTAAAACTGCATTTTGTGTTCAATTACCGTATATACTCGCAAGCAAGCCAACCCGCATATAAGCCGATCCCCCAACTTTTACCTGAAAAAACAGGAAAAAATGATTGGCCCTCATATAAGCCGGTGGTAGAAAATGCTGGCCGCGTGATCCCACCAGTGTGTCCCAGTATAGCTAGTGTAGTGCCCTGTATAACTAGTATAGTGCCCAGTATAGCTAGTATAGTGCCCAGTATGGGTAGGTAGTGCCCCAATATAGCTAGTATAGTGCCCCAGTATAGCTAGTATAGTTCCCAGTATAGCTAGTATAGTACCCAGTATGGGTAGGTAGTGCCCCAGTATAGCTAGTATAGTGCCCTGTATAGCTAGTGTAGTGCCCAGTATAGGTAGGCAGTGCACAGTATAGCTAGTATAGTGCCCAGTATAGGTAGGTAGTGCCAAGTATAGCTAGTATAGTGCCCAGTATGGGTAGGTAGTGCCCCAGTATAGCTAGTATAGTGCCCAGTATAGCTAGTATAGTGCCCAGTATAGCTAGTATAGTGCCCAGTATAGGTAGGCAGTGCACAGTATAGCTAGTATAGTACCCAGTATAGGTAGGTAGTGTCAAGTATAGATAGTATAGTGCCCAGTATGGGTAGGTAGTGCCCCAGTATAGCTAGCATAGTGTCCATATAGTGCCCAGTATAGCTAGTACAGTGCCCCCACCTAACAGCCCCTCCCCCCCCCCCCCCCCGCTATCACCTGAGCCGGCGGTTATTATTCCCCTATCCGCTTGTAAAGTAATTCACAGCAGCGCGCCCCACGGCGGCTGCTGGGAAGATGAGGCAGGAGCCGTAGAGAGAGAGCGGTTCCCATAGCTACAGGAAGCCGCTCTCTCTCTACGGCTTCCTGCTTCATCATCACAGCAGCCGCCGTGGGGCGCGCTGCTGTGAATTACTTTACGAGCAGAGAGGGGAATAATAGAAGATGCAGGGCCGGCTCAGGTGATAGCGGCGGCCGTAGGGGGGGAGCGGACCACAGGTGACTCGCAAGCAAGCCGACCCCCCAACTTTTGACCCCCTTTTTGGGGGTCAAAATTCGGCTTGCTTGCGAGTATATACGGTATGTTATCTTTGACTAATGGTGAACGGTTTTTGATGAGCAGAAACATTTAAGTGTGACAAACATGCAAAAGAATAAGAAATCAGGAAGGGGGCAAATAGTTTTTCACATCACTGTAAATTAAAACTGCGTGGGGATTCTTCCTGTATGGTAATCACTGTGTCTTGATACAGCTGTATCATCCTTGGCTCACATCTGGCTGTGGGGAGGGGGGCTGCCTTGTACTGGGGGCACATCTGGCTACTGTGGAGGGGGATATACTGGGGAGGGGGCTTATATGTGAGTAAATCACTTTTTCATGTTTTCTGAGGTAAAAGTGGGTACCTCGGCTTATACGCGGGTCGGCTTATATGTGAGTATATACGGTATGAGCTTTGTGTCCTACGGGAGACAAGCACTTTACACATGTTTCGTCATTGCGGTATAAGCCCCTCTCAGCTGGACGCGTGGGTGCATTCTACTGATCAGCACTGAGTACACGGACGGTACTTCTACCCCGGGGGGGGGGGGGGGGGGGGTACTAAGGCCGGGCTCACGGGGTATGTGAACCTGTAAGTCTATTAATTCAAAAAATGCGAAACTATAAAGACATAACCCTGTACGGGTATCTAGCGGCACACGGACGTAAGTGAGAAGCACTTGTCGAATATGAAGCACTCCTGACAGATGTGTGTATGTCAAGGGGCACTTGAGATGAGGTTACACATAATACAGACAAATCGTTACCACTTATATCAACACAAACGCTCCTTTTTATGCCAACCGCTCCCAAGTTCAGCTTCTGCCTCTAAAACAACAAAGCTGCGCAGAGTGCTTAGTTAATAGTGATTCATTTTATTGCAGTTTTGCTGCACAGTGCATGCAGCTGACAAACGCAGCAGGTACTGCATGTCTGGCTCATTCCCACACTTCATTCTGTTTCCAGGAGGAAAAAACTGCAATGCATTTAAAAAATCAGCACTTCACCGCTCATCTCTGCAACAAACATATATTATTAGTTGACCTGTTTAGTACTGGGAGCTCATCTTACCTACATAGCCGCATTGCACTGCAGCCGAACTGAAACCAAAGCACGGCAATGGAGCGGTCAGAGAATTTGCAGCATGCTGCAGATTATCACATGCCCACATTCCGCCCCCATTTCCTCCATGCGGGAGATGCGGAAGTGACGCAAATGGGAGCGGAAGTAATGCGTAGCCGCATCGCATCCCATCGGCTTCCATTCGCAAATGGAAATGGGCCCTTACACCAAGAGTCAAATAGTGCACCTTATCCAGCTACTGTCCCTACAACTACTATCCTTGTAGCCACTTTCCCTGCAACCACTGTCCCCGCAGCCACTGTGCCCACAGACACTGTCCCAGCAGCCAATCTCTGGGGGGGGCGGGGGGGGGGTTGACAATGGTTAGTATTCAGGTAGGTAGTTTGTATATGTGTGTGTGTGTGTGTGGGGGGGGGGGGGGTAGAGTTACGTGTCAGGTAGGTAGTTTGTGTGTGTGTGTGTGTGTGTGGGGGGGGGGGGTTAGGGTTACGTGTCAGGTAGGTAGTTTGTGTGTGTGTGTGGGGGGGTGTTAGGATTATGTGTCAGGTAGGTTCGTTTGTGGGGGGGGGGGGTTAGGGTTACGTGTCAGGTAGGTAGTTTGTGGGGGGGGGGGGGTGTTAGGGTTAGGCGTCAGGCAGGTAGTTTGGGGGTGGGGGGTTTAGAGTTATGCATCAGGCAGGTCGTTTGTGCAGGAGGAGGGTTAGGCAGGGGGGGGCTAGGGGGGTTGGGCATCAAGTAGATAGTTTGTGTGTGGGGGGTTAGGATTAGGAATCAGGTAGGTAGTTTTGTGCGGGGGAGGGGGGATGGGGTTGGGCATCAGGTAGGTAGTTTATGAGAGAGGGGTCTTAGAGTTAGGCGTCAGGTAGGTAGTGTGCGTGGGGGGATGGGGGTTAGGGTTAGGCACCGGGCAGGTTTTGTGGGGGGGGGTGTAGGGATAGCCATTAGGCAGGTAGTGTGTGGGTGGGGGGGGGGGTAGTTAGGCATTAGGCAAGTAGTGTGTGCGGGGAGGCGTCTGTGCGCCTTTTATCAATAAACGCCCCACAGCCACTTAATACTTTTGACAGAAATCCAGTTAGTTGATTGTTGATTAGCCTCAGGGAAGTTTGTTCACTTCATCTACGTTTCCTGGTCAATTTGTGATCAATAGCAAAGTAATTTCTCATCATTTCCCTCATAATTTTTTTTTCTGTTAATTCTATTGCGTATTTATGAAATCGAATGTCTATTCAATAAAAATGTCACACAGCGTACGGCCTGGTCAGCGTGAGGAGCCAGTCAGTCGCTGCTGATGGGATTCCAGCTTCCCCCCCAGTGTGAACGTGCCTGCGCGTGAGAAGTCTTGCTCTAGTTGATGGGACCCTCTGACGCAATAAACAGCCCCTCTGCGGGCTTCTAGCACTGATGGGCTGACGGGCGTCAGCAGCAAGTGTGACATGAAATGAACCCAGCCTGCAGATTGTGCCAGTAGCCTGAGACCAGCATGGGACAGACTGGGCATGGCCTGCCAACCCAGAAATGAGCAAATCTGCGTGCTAGAGGGTGTGAGCGGAGCCAGAAGAGAAGCCCGCCCTCTAGGGGGTTCTCACACGCTGAAGAGATGAAAGATGCCTGGCATCTCAACTTGGATGACCTCTGTGTGACTGGCCCAGCATGCATACCCGGCCTGCCAGGCGCGGGGACATTATACAGACACGGGGGGCACTTATCGTGACATTGTCTGCTCCTCTTTGCCTCTCGCTGGAGCTGGCGGAACGCTTTGGCGGTTTCCAGTTTGTTCTCATGAACGGAATTCACGTTTTGCGACATCAGGTTTCGCTCTAATAATGAACTCTTTCAGGCCCTGTTCCCAGGGGTGTAACAATAGACCCTGCAAGGGATGCCTCCGCAGGGAGACCCAGATGCCACAGGGGGCCAGTGGGGGGAAAAGTTTGAGAGACTGACCGCTTAAGGCATGGAGAAAAAAACGTATTCTGCTCTCACACCATTGTTATATTGACTGCATGTGTCCACCACACAGATAAGGAATCACACACACTTTGGAATTTGTACACTGTCCCTGTTTCCTGGGGTTCGTAAAAAAACATCTGTCTCACACTGCAGCAAAGTTCTAAAGACTTGATGTACAACCCTAAAACAAAAACATCACATTTTGTAAAAAAAAGTTCTAGACGTTCCCTTTTCAGAAAAATTGATCCTAGATTCTTATGACACAGGCTAATGACTTTATGGCCTCTGAATACTTTTACAACTCAGTGTGGAGATTGATGTCTTAAGGGGCCCATACATCTAACGATTTTCCTGCCGATTCGATCACAGTGATCGAATCGGCTGTGAAATCGCCGCGCACACCGCTGTCGTTCCCGTCGATTCCCGTCGATCCGTCCGAGCGGAAGATTTTTCTCGATCGCCGGCGGGTCGGGAGTGCGTCGATAGCGGCGTTCGAATGCCCGACGACTGACGCAATACAGCGGGTATACATTACCTGTTCCGGCCGGCGCGAGTCCCCTGGTCTCTGCTGTCTTCTCCGCTCTGGTCTGGTCTCCGGCATGCTTCACTTCTTCCTGCCCGGTAGGAAGTTTAAACAGTAGAGGGCGCTCTGGGGATTTGCGCCGGCGGAGCAGGTAATACATGCGGGGGGGGGGGGGGGGGGTGAGCGGTGGCAGCACCACCTCCACCACAGATTGTGATCGGTTTCAGGCTGAAATCGGTTCACAATCTGTTTGCAGTAAGGCAGCAATACGATCCCTTTCTGATCAGATTCGATCAGAGAGGGATCTATCTGTTGGTCGAAATTTGATGGCAAATCGACCAATGTATGGCCACCTTTACTGTTGCTGCTTCATTGAGAGCTTGTTGTCTCACTTGGAGTCCAAGTTCTGTTGTAATAACAGTATCAATCAGTGACATTCTCAATGTTTTCCCAAGTTACAGTAAATACTATATCTTACGTTCAGCATGTCATTGTTGTTCCTCCATATAGCATGTGCTCTCATGTAGTAAAATAATACGTCTGTGTGTGTGTATGTATGTACTGGGAGCCAGGGCCGGGCCGAGGCATAGGCTGGAGAGGCTCCAGCCTCAGGGCGCAGTGTAGGAGGGGGCGCACAATTCATTCAGCTGTCATTCCTAATTGTGTTTGAAGCCGAAAGAAATAAGAAAAGGGGATACATGGCAGTAACTGCAAGCCAGATAACTAGATATTAATGTGTTGGGGAGGTTGTGGGCCCTGTGGCCCTCTTAGTCTAATAACAATCAGTGTGTGACGGCTGGGGTGGGAGGGATGGAGGGGCGCACTTTGGTGTCTCAGCCTTGGGTGCTGGAGGATCTTGTCCCAGCTCTGCTGGGAGCAGAGCTGCAAGGAGGAAATTGTTGGCTGCAGGGGGCTGGAGAAAGCCCAGGGTAAGTAGATCTGGGGGTAGCATAGATTGCCTGACGTTTCCTTTAAGTCTAAGTGTTTTTATCTGCATGGGGAAAACATATTGGTCCTCAGTTTTCCTGTGCAGAAAGCGAGGGGGGCCCCATCCAAAGTTTTGCGAGGGGTGGGGGGGCCCATCCAAAGTTTCGCAGGGGGGGGGGGGCAGTGATGTCTAGTTACGCCCCTGCCTGTTCCCATTGAGCGCAAATTGCAAAACGCAAATCCAAAATGCAGCGTGACAAATTGTGTTTTTTTTAATTCTTTCACACTCTGCTATTTATGAGCTTGTTTGTATTTGTGATTTTCTTTACTTACTAACACGAGACAGCAGTGTTTGCCGGCAAATTACACTGAGAGACAAAACATGAAGTGCATTGTACATACGTCTATGCAGGTTTTTTGCACCTTCATTAACGTTGACCAAAAATGAAGCAAGCAGTACATTTGTGATTTGAGTGTGATTGCAATGCACTGTGGGAAATGTATTATGCAGGGAATGTTCCATACTTATCGAGAAACGCACGCATTTCTGAGGTGGAATTGCACCAGGGCCTCACCGGCATTTCATGGTCTGTATTGGGGGCAGGGCCTCACCGGCATAGCATGGTCTGTATTGTGGGCGGGGCCACACCGGCATTTCATGGTCTGTATTGGGGGCAGGGCCTCACCGGCATAGCATGTTCTAAATTGTGAGCGGGGCCACACCGGCATTGCATGGTCTGTATTGGGGGCAGGACCTCACCGGCATTTCATGGTCTGTATTGGGGGCAGGGCCTCACCGGCATTTCATGGTCTGTATTGGAGGGCAGGGCCTCACAGGCATAGCATTGTCTGTATTGTGAGCGGGGCCACACCGGCATTGCATGGTCTGTATTGGGGGCAGGGCCTCACCGGCATTTCATGGTCTGTATTGGAGGGCAGGGCCTCACAGGCATAGCATTGTCTGTATTGTGAGCGGGGCCACACCGGCATTGCATGGTCTGTATTGGGGGCAGGGCCTCACCGGCATTTCATGGTCTGTATTGGGGGCAGGGCCTCACCGGCATTTCATGGTCTGTATTGGAGGGCAGGGCCTCACAGGCATAGCATTGTCTGTATTGTGAGCGGGGCCACACCGGCATTGCATGGTCTGTATTGGGGGCAGGGCCTCACAGGCATTGCATGGTCTGTATTGTGGGCAAGGCCTCACCGGTATTGCATGGTCTGTATTGGAGGGCAGGGCCTCACCGGCATAGCATGGTCTGTATTGGGGGCAGGGCCTCACCGGCATTGCATGGTCTGTATTGGGGGCAGGGCCTCACCGGCATTTCATGGTCTGTATTGGAGGGCAGGGCCTCACCAGCATTGCATGGTCTGTATTGGGGGCAGGACCTCACCGGCATTGCATGTTCCATATTGGGGGCAGGGCCTCACTGGCATTGCATGGTCTGTATTCGGGGGTAGAGGCTCGCCAGCATAGCATGGTCTGTATTGGAGGGCATGGCCTCACCGGCATTGCATGGTCTATATGGATGGATCCTGCTATAAGCGTGGATGGATCGTGCTATGAGCGTGGATGGATCCTGCTATGAACATCTATGGCAGTGAGGGCGGACCTTTCAAAGACCAAGTGCCCAAGCTGTAACCCAAAACCCACTTACAGTATATATAGCAAAATGCCACCATGGCAATTTAACCTGAAAACTGATGTATAGATAGTTATCCACATAGCCGGCCTTTGATATGAGCGACCGGAGCGGTCGCTCAGGGCGCCGGCTTCCAAGGGGGCGCCTATAGCTGGATGCCTATACTGAGGGCACCTACACCTGATTTCCTATACTGAGGGCACCTATAGCTGGCTACCTTTACTGAGGGATTCAACACCTGGCTACCTATACTGGAGGCACCTATGCCTGGCTACCTATGGGGGGGATGGAGACCTTCAACTGACTTCCTATACTGCTTGGCAATCTATGTTGAGGGCACATACACATGTGATCCTATACTGTGGGCACCTATACACGGCTACCTACCTATACTGAGTCTGAGGGCGCTTGGGGGGGGGGGGGAAATAGCCGCACAGCGGCTATAGCGCGTGGTGCAAATTGTCAGTGCTGTGCTATCATTCTAAATGGGGGGGGGGGGGGGGCTAACTGTCCCACTAATTGTTTTTATTAGTATTCCTGAAAGGTTCTAGCCTTCATTTTTAAGTGTATTCAGGATAATGCACTCCTTCCATCCATTCGTGGTTATTAATAGTATTTTTTCTATTATACATACGTGACGTGTCACAGAGATCTGAGCATTTGGCATGATGTGTCACAACGGTAACCACTGTCCTACGAGATATCTCAGGACAGGAGAAAAGGGGAATTGCATATGGGCCTGTGTGTGTGTGTGTGTGTGTGTGTGTGTGTGTGTATGTGTGTATATGCACGTGGGAAGAGGATGAAGGGGGGGGGGGGCACAAAAATCAGTTTTCGCTCAGGGCGCTGTGAAACCTAAGGCTGGCGCTGGTTATCCGCCAGTATTAGGTAGCCCCCAGTATGTGTAGCCAGAGATACTCCCAGTATTAGGAAGCCCTAGGTAGCTAGAGGGGCCCCTAGTATTAGATGGCTCTCAGCATAGGCAGCCAGATGGGCCCTCAGTGTAGGTAGCCAGAAGTAGCCTTTCATTATAGGTTAGCTTCCCAGAACAGATTGCCTCCCCAATAAAGATAAGAAAGAAGGCCCCCCAATATAGGTAGTCTGAATTCGCCCCTTAGTATAGCAGGCAAGTGGGGCCTCTAATGTACGTAGCCAGATATGCACCCTAGTGTAGGTAGACTGAAGTAGCCCCTGGTATAGGTAGTAAAAGGGACCTCCAATGTAGTTAGCTAGATGTGCCCCCTAGTGTAGGTAAATTGAAGTAGCCCCTGGTATAGGTAGCAAGAGTTGCCTGCAACGGAACTCCTTATCACAAGATCCCTAAACCACTAGCTGGGGTGACAGCGCTTGTGCCCACAGAGAGGGCACTGAGTGCCCCCTCTGGCAGGCATGCCATAGGTTTGCCACCACTGATCTATGGTTTGTATTACGGGCATCACCACACCCAGCCCCCTCTATACAGTGTGTCCAACTCATCTATGGGAGCCAACACTGGCCATACATCTCCATGATCAGCCACGAGTATAAAGCTGACACTCTTGGTGGAGTGGTCGGTGGTCTTGACTATCCCCCCTTGCTGGTGAACATTATGAAATAGTGGGTGGATTGGAAAAAGAATCTTCTCTAGTGATTGTCTCACTGCGTTATTCAGAAAGTGGAAACTATATCTGTCTATATCACATTTACGATCCTTGCGGGTTCTGTAACCTGACGGGACGTGGCTCTCTTCTGCATGGGGGGGGGGGGGGGGGGGGCATTTCATGCTTGTTGGGTCCTTCATAAAACACACCTCAGTCATGTGAACGAGAAGCGATAAAAGATGAGATTATATGTAATTTCAGCCCACGAACCTCTGCCAAGCAAGCATTAACGATGTGGCAGAAAGCTGGCAGAGGCTGGGCACGGGGGCGCCCTCCGGGCACCATGTACTCTGCCGTGCCAGAGATGTGAGCATTTTATGTATGCAGATCCACCGTGCGCCCCTTCCAGCCACCATTCTGTGCCCAGCGTAATCTCCGTGCACCTCTCTACCTGCAGGGATATTGTTATAGGCGGGCATCGGGCCAGCCCTGCTGTCATTCCCTGGCACCTCCAATGCATTCCTGTCTGTGAGAAGACAATGTGCGCCCTATATCTGACAGGTCATACCCGTTCTTGTTGGAAGCAGCATGCCAGGAACAATCATTAGAGCTAATCCCTGGAGACTCGCAGGAGGGGCACACACCCTCAGTGCAGAGGGAAGGCCAAGACTTGTGCTCCGTTGGCTGGGCGGGCAGCCATAAGCTGGCGATCTGTGACTGTGCCAACGCTGAGCTTGATGGAAGACGTTAGGGAGAGATGGCATGAAATGGCCTCACCTTGTACTGTAGCTATCAGGGGTCTCTGTTGGCCTCACTTCAGTTGCTCTGCCAAACATTCCATTTCACGACAGTAAAAGTGAACCAAACACTCCTATTCTCTTCAGCCCACCTCTGCCACGCTGTACCTACGTAAGGTCTCTCTTTTACATGGGCGGCCGAGCTGCTCGTTTGTTGGGTAGTTCAGCCTCCTAGCTGCCAGCCACAAGCATCTGTCGGCAGCCAAATGGCAGCAATTGATAACAGTGTTGCAAACGTCAGTAAATTAACTGACAGTCAGTAAAAAAAGTAAACATCTGGGCTGCCAGTAAAGACTATTATAATTTTTGGTGTCAGTAAAAAAAAACCCTCTCTCTTCCACAGCAGATTACAGCACTTACAGTTTATCAGTTCATGCTGCGCTCTCGAATGTACACTGCTCTAGCTAAAGGTGGCTAATTGTGGACATTCAACGGTAGATCGACCACCAGAGTCAATAATTATAATCCAATCTGCTAAAAATTGGTTTTGCCAAGGGCATGCCCGATCGACAATTTGACAAATTTCAGGCCAAAATTGGTCGCATGTATTGATTGGAAAATCTCGGGGCAACATGCTTGATCGGGTGCAGAGCCAGGACAAGGTCCTCCAGCACCCAAGGCTGAGATATCATAATGCGCCCCTCTATCCCTCCCACCCCAGCCGTCACACACTGATTGCTATTAGAGGTTCCCCAGGGCCCCCAACACCTTAATCTGGCTTGCAGTCACTGCCATGTATCCCCTTTTCTTATGTCTCTCTGCTTCAAACACTATAGGGGAATGATAGCTGAGTGAGTTGTGTGTCCCCTCCTACACTGCGCCCTGAGGCTGGAGCCTCTCTCTCCTCTGCCCAGCCCTGATCGGGTGCGCAGCGGTAATGGTGTGCAATAATTGTAAATGACGAACGCAACAGAGCCCCAGTCGTGTCCCCCCCAACTGTAGATGAAACACCCCCCCCCCTCCCCCAGTGCTAGTGCATTAATACTTTACCTGTCCGGTGTCCACTGCTATCTCTGCACTCTTTTGCAATTACCTGGCAGTAAGCAGTCTCACGACACATCAAGTCCTTTGACCACTGTGCTCAAATGCAGCCTTATAGGGGTGCTGCTTCTCCTCCGAATGTGCTGAGCAGTGCCGGCTTAAGGGGCTCCGGGGCCCTGGGGCAAATTCAATGGAGGGGCCCCATACCCTCCCCCCCCCTTCCTGGCGATTACCTCTGCTGCTCCCCGGGGCCCTTGCTAACAAACTGCAGCAGCAATTACTCACCTATTCCGGTGAACGGCACAGTCTGGTCACTCTTGCCATGTTGTCCTCTGCATCCTCTATGATCCGGCTCGCGTTTTATTTGTAAATACTCGCCGGTTCATAGAGGAGGTGGAGGACAACATGGCAAGAGTGCCCGGACTGTGTTGTCTGCTGGAGGAGGTAATTGCTGCTGCAGCTTGTTAGCAAGGGCCCCGGGGATCAGAGCATGCGGGGGAGCAGGCAGCATTAAGCAGGGCCGGCGGGTCAGGGCCTCTGCAGAGGTCGGGGGCACTAGGGCAAATGCCTCCTTTGCCTCTATGGGAGCGCTGGCCCTGGTGCCAAGCGCTAGCAAGCACCCGGCCGGTGAATGGCAGCAGCTGACAGGTGACGATTTCCCAGCGTTCAGCAGCCCGTGGAAAAGAGGCCTAAATGACATCAGTTTCCTGGTGGACAAAGTTGTCTCGCCTTACAGAATCATGGAGAAGACCCATATGGGCTTTGGGGAAGAGGGGGAGGCTTCCTTGTTCCTCTCTTCCAGAGCTCACCCATGCCATGGACCATGTGGGCTGGTATAGCTCAGGGTGTGGAGCCCCACACAGTCTGGACTCTAAATTTTGCTATATCAGCTGGCATGGGTGACGAGGAGTTAAAGAGGCTAGGACCCCACACTGCGTTTTCTTAAAATGTATCAAATAAGTATACGGAACTTGTTATATGTTAAAGTGCACTGCAGTCATTTTACCAAGTTTAAAAAAAAAAACATTTTTCTATGAATTTTTTTAAATCGATTTTCTCAAAAACTGCAAGGTCTCTATAAAATGTTTTTTGCGTAATTACGTGTCATTGCAAAACTACAAAACATAATTATGGTTACACATAGAATTACAAAATTTACCAGACATTTTGCGTTATGATTTTGCATCATAATTTTAATGTGAAATTACAATTATGCAAAACTAAATACTAGTTTACTCAAGGGGGAATGGCAAGGTCAGATACTCAGGTAGTGCTGTCCACTTTACAGAGACTCACAGAGCCCTTATCTATCAAGTGACAGGAACTGTAGCTGTGTGCAGAACCAGATCTGTGAGGGGAGATCAGGCATGTCTTATGCTACGTACACACATGCGACAACGATCGTTCGTTAAGAACGACGAACGAACTTTTAATTGATGAAAGAACGACCTAAGTAAAGGTAGTTTTAAAATGTGTGTAACGATCTGATCGTTAGAACGAACGTTACATCACAGAAAGCAACTATTGCGCCTGCGCATAAAAATGAGAAGTTCCATGGAGAAATAGTGAAATGCGCATGTCAAGCCTAGTACGAACGATCGTTTCCAACGATGTACTACTTTTGCAAACGATCGTCGTTGGTTAAAATCCGCCAAGACAGAACTTTCTTTTGTAGCGATTTGGCTCGTTCGTCGTTTGCCTTAATAGTCGGTGGTTCGTTTTTTGTAACGATCGTCGTTGGTAAAGATCGGGGAACGATCGTTACAAACGACTATAGTCGCATGTGTGTACGCACCTTTAGTTTGGGAGAGTCACTGAATCTGGACGCCTTGTGTAGTATGTAGAGGAATGTGCCATCATCTAAGCCTCCTGCCTTCCCATCCCCTCTCCACGGGACAGCACAGTACAGCTGTTACAGTTGTAGTTGGAATCCAGCACATTAAGCCAAGCTGTGTTGAGCCGTCAGAAGCTGCGGAAGTCCCGCGTTTGAAGTTGTGTGTTGTAATTTCTTCTTGTGATTTGGGCGCTGGTATAAATTTCCTGGGGAAATCTGGAGTGTTTTATTGATCTGAGGACTTTGTAAGCCATCATGTCAGCTCTGTGGATTGATGTGTTTCACGTGTTCACAATGAGATCCGTGCGATGCTCCATGTGAACGGCATGAGACGGGCTCAGCTGTTCTTCCCTGTCTCGTCCTGCCTCGGTGGCCTCTATCTGACACATCGTCAGAGCAACGCATCTCCAGACTTACTTCTGAGCGTTGGCTCTTGTTTCTCTTTACACCTTATTAACCTTCTCAGATGGCACACCTCACATGCCTCCGGGCTTAATGCACGGTCTAGTTTGTATGGCTGGGACAGACTTAAGGTAGCCATACACTGGTCGATTTGCCATCAGATTCGACCAAAAGATAGATCCCTCTCTGATCGAATCTGATCAGAGAGGGATCAAATGGTCACCTTACTGCAAACAGATTGTGAATCGATTTCAGCCTGAAACCGATCACAATCTGTGGAGCTGCCGCTGCTGCGGCCCCCCCCCCCCCCCTGCATACATTACCTGTTCCGGCCGGCGCGAGTCCCCTGGTCCACCACTGTCTTCTTCTCCGCCTGGTCCCGGCATCTTCTCCACATCGGCTCCCGGCTGCCATCTTCTCCCATCACCTTCCGCATCACGCATCCGTGTATAACTTCCTGTGTCACTTCAGTGACAGCGGAAGTTCAAATAGAGCGCGCTCTATTTGTACTTCCGCTGTCACTGCAGTGACACAAGAAGTTATGCCGGATGCCGTGATGCGGAAAAGATGCAGGCCGGGAGGTGACAGCGGGGACTCGCGCCGGCGGAGCAGGTAATGTATCTCCGCTGTATTGCGTCGGTCGTCGGGCATTCGAACGTCGCTATTGACGCACTCCCGACCCGCCGGCGACCGAGAAAAAACTTCCGCACGGATGGATCGACGGGAACGATGGATTTCGGACGGAAATCCATCGTTCTGTCAGCGGTGTGCGCGGCGATTTCACGGCATTTTCGATCACTGTGATCGAAACGGTCGTATTTCGGCGGGAAATCGTTAGGTGTATGGGCCCCTTTATAGAAATAAAACATTAGCAGCACAGAATCTGCTATAGTTTCCAGTACAGGAAGAGTTTTCAGTTGTTATCTATGTAAAAGAACTTATCTGAGCTCAAGGACCAAAAAAGTTGTGCACAGCACTGTTTTTTGAAGCTCTTATCGCAAGTTTCTCTCATTGTTATTTGTTTATGGTTTTCCTGCAGAGGAAAGTTGAAAAGGTCATTAGCTCTGCTCTGTAAAATCAATTGAAATGCTGACTGTAATTTGTAAACTGCATATATTAAAGAATGATGCAATGTTATAAAAAAAGGCAAATAACTGAAAATAAAAAATGAGTATTTTCTTTGCTACTAATGTTCTATGAAATATCCGTACTTATATCATAAGTTTTTTTCACTTCAATGTCACTTTAACCCTTTGGGAATCTGTTGCCTAACCAGGCGAGCAAATTTGCATGCGGGGGGAAGGGTTCAGGCAGCCGGATCCCTGCTGGGGCTTGCTGGGCATCATGTCTCCTGTGTAGCCAGGTGTCCCCACTGTATGCAGCAGCCTTTACTCACCTCCCAGGCTCCTCCAGAGATAAGGTAGACCCCTCCGCTCCGGCCGGCATCTCCACTTGTACTGACTCTCAGTTCCAGGTTGCGGCTTGATGACGTCATCAAGCCGAGACCCGGCACTGACGTCAGAGTGTGCAGGGATGCCGGCAGAACGGAGGGGAGCACCGATCGTCGTGGGAACTTCAGGGAGGTGAGTGGATCCTCTTCTCCCCCCCCCCCCCCCGCTCCCCTACCGCCGCAGCTTTCACAGTGATCACTATGATCCGCAGAAGAGAAAGAAGAGGATGCTGGGGGACCTCACGTGCTACGGGGGGCTTGAGCAAGCCCCAGGTAAATCCAGATTTCAGGGTCCCTTTAAATACTGCACAGGGTCCCTTTAAATACTATTCCTCCTCCGAGTCTTAGGAGGGAGAAGTAATTCGGGGTCCGGCTTGATCTTCGAATTAATGTTGTGTGGAGCGTGTACTAGTGGTGCACAGTTTGAGTGTTTGGCGGTAAGCATTGTGTGCCGAAACAACCTGATTTGGGTGAAAGTGTGTACGGACCTTTAGCTGCGCATATCCTTCATGTCTGTTTACATAGTAACTTTGCGAATGGAGATTTGTAACCGGACAAACAACCAATGGAAAGCAGAGGAGCGTTCCTGGTTAGCAGTTCTGGATGCCCCCCCTACGTTAGACGTTAATAGATATGAGCTTTGGCTGAGGCGTGTATCGTCCGCGGATGCCGGCATGCACCTGCCCCAGACACTTGTAGCGAGACATCTCTAGGAATCCACACCGGGCTGTGCCAGCAGCGTCACGGCGTCGGGCGAATGGAAACTACGATAAACTGTTCCAAGCCACATCCTACGGAGTCATCAGTGGAAACTCTACAGACACAAATGGAAAATGCACATTTAGGGGAAAAATCATCATCGCTTGAAACGTGTTTTCTTTCTGCTTTCCTCACGCCGATGTCTCCCCTGTTGACTTTGAAACGTAACTCCGGTGTGTGTATGGAGCGCGGCGGCGATTGTTCCAGCGCGGCGTGCCAACGCCTGGAATTGTGAGCTCTGTTGTCATCAGTGAATGTGCGGCGTCCGCAGGATGAGGGAGATCTTCATTGCAGAAGAGAGAAAAATGAGCACGTGGCGTTTCTGAGTCCTGCCAGGAAACTTCTCCTCTCGGCAGACTGTGGAACGAAGGTTTCCTCGTCATTCTGACTCCAGCAGTGCCCAGTCCCAAGATTGCCGATCCCTTCCCTCGTCCCAACAGGCCCTCGGATTCTGCAACACTTCGGAATGTGACACATTTATCGGAGAGCTGATATTATGAGGTTCCTGCCTTCAGATAAAGACTATGAGGTTACTGGTTGTACTCAAATGTGGAGCGCAAGGAAGGCCCTAAAGATCACATTATGGGGGGGGGCCCCAAACATTCTGAGATGATGGAAAGGCAGCTCAACTTCCCTCCCTGAATGCCTCCCTACCTCCATTCCTATATACAGTCCCAAGCAGAGCATAAATGAGAGGTTCTCACCCAGCTCTCTGCATTCCACTGACAAGATCTCCCTTCAGTCGGGGGCACCACTAGCTACTTAATACTTAGGGTATCTCTGGCTACCTAATACTTGAAGCTACATCTAGCTACGGAGGGTACCTCTGGCTACCTAATACTAAGAGGCACCTGTGGCTACCTATGCCAGGCAGGGGAAGTAGGGTGGAGGGGAAATAATTTGGGGTCCTGCTGGATCTTTGAATTAATGTTGTGTGGAGCGTGTACTAGTGGTGCACAGTTTGGGTGCTCGGCGGTAAGCCAGCCAGCACACTTGTGGTGCGGTTTGGTGGGGGTCTGTTGGTTCGTGAAAGGCGAAGTCTGGGGTGCCAGGATATCCATGCCTATAGGCTCCTTTGATGTAAATCCAGGCCTGCCTGTTATTGACCAACGTATTTGTTTATTGCCACCAGTCTGCACAATCGCAACGTGTGGCCACCTCTGTCTATGGAGAAAAACAAGCCCTCTTCATAAGCGCTACCATATCCTGTCAACGATGACTGAACAAGAATTTTAGGCTCGATCTTGTGGTCAATCGGGCCTTTCTCACTCGCTGTTAATTTCCACGATAATGGTCGTAGTCGCATTACAGCAATATTGCGGCTGTGCAGCGATCCCTGGCCAGAGCGTTGCCTGTTCCACCTGATGGTCATTATGCACTGTGTATTGACCACCTGGAAACCCCGGGAGGAAATTCACTGTATTTTCTGTTGATGTATGTCAATTTTCACTAGTACTGATAAGCAGGAACTGT
Source organism: Hyperolius riggenbachi (assembly GCF_040937935.1). Classification (NCBI taxonomy): domain Eukaryota; kingdom Metazoa; phylum Chordata; class Amphibia; order Anura; family Hyperoliidae; genus Hyperolius; species Hyperolius riggenbachi. The sequence continues at coordinate 263,612,660 of NC_090654.1, read as the reverse complement.
ACATTATCTGTCACTTGAAGGGACCCTGAGCTGAACGATTGGAAATATGGTTTTCAAATGTGGTTAAAGGGACCCTGAGCTGTACTGAACGGAATTTAGACTTACCCGGGGGTTCCTCCTGCCCCTAGTAGCCCGTGAGGTCCTCCACCATCCTCTTCTTTCTTCTCCTGGTCCTGCTGGTGGCTCCGGTAATCGGCGACTTCGGGTAAAGTCGCACTGGCACATCCCCGCTGCGCGCCCATCGCACGGCTTTTTAAAGACAGCCTCCTGCGCATGCATGGTTCAGTCTTTAAAAAGCCGTGCATGTGCAGGAGGCTTACAGTAACCGGAGTGATGACGCGATGGGCGCGCGGCGGGGATGTGCCAGTGCAACTTTACCCGAAGTCGCTGATTACCGGAGCCACCAGCAGGACCAGGGGAAGAAAGAAGAGGATGCCAGAGGACCTCGTGGGCTATGGGGGTGGGGGGGGGGGGGCTGGAGGAAGCCCTAGGTAAGTCCAAATACTGTTTAGTACAGCTCAGGGTCCCTTTTCACTACATTTAAAAAACATTTTTCTGATCGGAACTTTAAAATTTTGAGATTTATTTCAAAAACTATCTTTAGAAATATTTTTCCCCATTGTTCTACTTAACACACCGTGTAAATTTGGTGATTCTACCATGTATGGGGGATTCCCTATTAACTGCCTAAGTTGGCATCATTGACTTCAATGTAATGTGCAAAAATGTTTAAGTGGGACAACTGTACATTTTAACAAACTTTTTGGGATAACGTCAGAGGCATTTTCGCACAACCCTACTGTCAACATCATGTGACAATTCAAATAAACGTAAGGTGTAAATGAAATGTAGGGCATTCAGTTTTTTCACCTTTCTTATTTCCTGGAAAATTGTGGAATTTACTTGTAGAGCTGATGTTGCAGAGTGACACCAGACAGTCTGTTGCAGATGCCAAAGGGTTATCTTTACCTCTGCGACTCCCAAGACAGGCCCAGCAGTGCATCAGATCAAATGGAGATAAATACCGAACATTTCACTTGCTTTACCACATGCTCTAATCTTTGCGGATTGACATTTATTGAGGTATTTACCGCACTAGTTGGTCATTTTAATTGTTTCATGTGGTAACGGCTTTCGTGAATTGGCATTTGACAAGATGTTCGGTAAAATCAGCTGTTTTGTGCATTACTGAATGCGGTAATTCCTAGCGAATTGAGCCCATCTGAAGGTAAATATATCTTCAGCATACCAGTTGTATGTCAGACCGTACTTTTGGATGTTGTTTCCAAGTGGCAGCATATACAGTGGGTTGCAAAAGTATTCGGCCCCCTTGAAGTTTTCCACATTTTGTCACATTACTGCCACAAACATGAATCAATTTTATTGGAATTCCCCCTGAAAGACCAATACAAAGTGGTGTACATGTGAGAAGTGGAACGAAAATCATACATCATTCCAAACCTTTTTTTACAAATAAATAACTGCAAAGTGGGGTGTGCGTAATTATTCGGCCCCCTGAGTCAATCCTTTGTAGAACCACCTTTTGCTGCAATTGCAACTGCCAGTCTTTTAGGGTATGTCTCTACCAGCTTTGCACATCTAGAGACTGAAATCATTGCCCATTCTTCTTTGCAAAACAGCTCCAGCTCAGTCAAATTAGATGGACAGCGTTTGTGAACAGCAGTTTTCAGATCTTGCCACAGATTCTCGATTGGTTGTAGATCTGGACTTTGACTGGGCCATTCTAACACATAGATATGTTTTTGTTTTAAACCATTCCATTTTTGCCATGGCTTTATGTTTAGAGTCATTGTCCTGCTGAAAGGTGAACATCCGCCCCAGTCTCAAGTCTTTTGCAGTCTCCAAGAGGTTTTCTTCCAAGTTTGCCCTGTATTTGGCTCCAACCATCTTCTCATCAACTCTGACCAGCTTCCCTGTCCCTGCTGAAGAGAAGCACCCCCGAGCATGATGCTGCCACCACCATATTTGACAGTGGGGATGGTGTGTTCGGAGTGTTAGTTGTGCAGTGTTAGTTTTCCGCCACACATAACGTTTTGCATTTTGGCCAAACATTTTCATCTCATCTGACCAGAGCACCTTCTTCCACATGGTTGCTGTGTCCCCCACATGGCTTGTGGCAAACTTCAAACAGGACTTCTTATGCTTTCTGTGAACAATGCCTTTCTTCTTGCCACTCTTCCATAAAGGCCAACTTTGTACAGTGCAGGACTAATAGTTGTCCTATGGACAGATTCTCCCACCTGAGCTGTAGATCTCTGCAGCTCATCCAGAGTCACCATGGGCCTCTTGACTGCATTTCTGATCAGCGCTATCCTTGTTCGGCCTGTGAGTTTAGGTGGATGGCCTTGTCTTAGTAGGCTTACAGTTGTGCCATACTTCTTCCATTTCTGAATGATCGCTTGAACAGTGCTCCGTGGGATGTTCAAGGCTTTGGAAATCTTTTTGTAGCCTAAGCCTGCTTTACATTTCTCAATAACTTGATCCCTGACCTGTCTTGTGTGTTCTTTGGAATTCTCTGTGTTGTTTTTCCCAATATTCTCTTAGACAACCTCTGAGGCTCTCACAGAGCAGCTATTTGTACTGACATTAGATTACACACAGGTGCACACTATTTAGTCATTAGCACTCATCAGGCAATGTCTATAGGCAACTGACTGCACTCAGATCAAAGGGGGCCGAATAATTACACACACCCCACTTTGCAGTTATTTATTTGTAAAAAAGGTTTGGAATGATGTATGATTTTCGTTCCACTTCTCACGTGTACACCACTTTGTATTGATCTTTCATGTGGAATTCCAATAAAATTGATTCATGTTTGTGGCAGTAATGTAACAAAATGTGGAAAACTTCAAGGGGGCCGAATACTTTTGCAACCCACTGTATATAGTGAGAATAGCACCGTATTTTTGGATGATGTTTCCAAGTGGCAGCATATACCCTCTTTCCCTGAAAATAAGACCTACCCTGAAAATAAGCCCTAGCTGGAATTTTGAGCATGCTTAAAATATAAGCCCTACCCTGAAAATAAGCCCTAGCCGAAGTTAAAGAGCCTCCAGCAAGCGTGGACACAGCGGTGCAGTGCCGATTGGGCACAAGTCCTGTTATTCCAGCACACAGCAAAGTTATTAGCTGTGTGCAGGGATGACAGGGCAGGTGCCTGATCAGTACAGCAGCATACCTTTAAATCCAGGAACAGCACAGTATAAAGGAACAGGAAATGGTTTGCTGAGAGACACTTCCTGATAGAAATATAAGACATCCCTGAAAATAAGCCCTAACACATCTTGTAGAGCAAAAATTAATATAAGACACGGTCTTATTTTCGGGGAAAGACGGTATATATTGAGAATAGCACCGTATTTTTGGATGGGGTTTCCAAGTGGTAGCATAATTATTGGGAATAGCAAAGGAAACGGGACTGAGCCATAGGACACACTGTATTCCAATCAGGGGCGTAACAATAGACCCTGCAAGGGATGCAGCTGCAGGGGGGCCCAGAAGCCACAGGCAGCCCCATCCTGAGGGACAGACAACTAAGGGAACAGAGAAAAAAACGTTCTGCTCTCTGCACAATCGTTCTAATTACTGCAGCTGCTCAGCCACTGATAAGGAATCATACAAAGATTTGTAGACAGTCCCTATTCAGTGGGCAGCAGGCTCTCCTGTACAGCGCACCCTAACCTGGTGGGAGGGGGGCCCATCCAAAGTTTCGCAGGGGGGCCCAGTGATTTCTAGTTACGACCCTGATTCCAATGGTACAGGGTTGGACAAGAAAGATCCCCAAGAACACTCCTTGTGTTCTGCCAGCCAAGGAGGAGTTGAACTACTGGAGAATTAAACCAAATCAATGCCACAGTAATTTTGTAGCCTGCTAAGTGACATGTAGTAGAAAGCTAGAAAGCAGTAAATAATTTGGGATACCCACTTTTTATGGTAAATATCCTGGTTTCAGATTAGAAACACTTCATACATCTATATATTGCTCTATATTGGTATGTAGCCCCGCCCTCCCAGTGATGCGTAGCCCTGGCTGTTTAACGATATGGAATCCCCCCTCTTCCCGGGCATTCTGGGAGACCAGGTATTATTTTCACTGGCATCTGAAATCTCAGTAAACGAACATTCCTCAGAGATCACTTGACAGGACTGAGGGCTCATTTACACTAAGGGCGTTTTTGCCTTTTTTTAAATGCAGGCGATTTTCAAAATCGCCCACAAAACGCTTGTGCAATGAATCTCTATGAGAAGGTACAAATCAAAGCGTTCTCTTTGCGGTCCGCAAAACGGTGCCTGTACCATTTTTGGGGTGATATTGCTATACTGGAAGGTATAGCAAAAACGCAAAACACTCACAAAATCGCTTTGTACGGCGATTGCATTCGCATTTTTAAGAATAAATGTATTTATTCTTTTCCGGGTCAAAGAGTTCACTTCTTGACTTGCGTCAGGGAGTGAATGGAAAAAAAACGCTCGGGAAAAGCGCTTTTTACAAAAATGCAGCGCGCAGTGGAGTGCCGGGAGGGGAAAAAAAAACGGCGCACAAAAACGCAAAACGCTTGCGTTTTCGTTTTTAGGTGAGAATGAGGCCTCAACGTCATTATGATAAATGTGATACATTTTAGAAAGTAAATCTGGGAGAGGAAAGATTTTACAACGGGAAAACACTGACTAAATCATTTATAAATTAATATTGTAAAAAAGAAAAAAAACAAAAAACAATCCATTATGTTATTTTCACTGCAGTTCCTCTTTAAAAGCCACTGAATGATCCAGCAGAATCTGGATGGAACGCTCGCCTCTGTCTTTTTCCATGAACAGATCAGTGCAGATCTGGACGAGGGCTGTTTCACAGCTGTGGTGCTTCTTGCAGCCAGATTCTAGAGCCTCAAAGATGTTGTTCCTTGAGAGCCTGGCTTCAAGTTGGACAACTTTTTCAACAACTTTTGCCAGAAAGAGGAGGTTGGAGATTGTTCTGTATCTGTTCATAGCATCTGGCTCCAAGGATGGTTCCTTGATTGTTTTCTTCAGCGTTAGGAAACCTTCCTGCTTGCAAGAAACAGGTGACTATTTTGTTGGTCTAAATGGACCACATTTTAGTATGAATTGTAATGGGAAGTAGATAGAGAGTGATTGGCACCAGAAAGCATTCAGCAGATGTTCGGGGTAACAGGTGTAGTGGTTGTGCCTCCAGACAGAAGTGTCAATCAATGTAGGGGTACAGAGGACAAGAAACGGGGCACCAACCACAAAAGAATCTATTCAATTCACACCTCGAGCGGTTCCCCTTTTTTTTAAAACGCTGGCGATTTGCAAACTCGCCCTAAAAGCGCTTGTGCAATGATTCCCTATGAGAGTGTTCACATCTGAGCGGTTGAATTCCGATCCGCTCACCAAAGCGCTGCCTGTATCATTTTTGGGGCGATTTGCCTCAATGGAAGGTATAGGGAAATCGCAAAGCGCTTGAAAAAACGATTTGTATAGCAATTTCACCAGCGCTTTCATGAATAAATACATTGTATTTACTCATTTCCGGATGAAAGTTTACTTCCTGACTGACGTCAGAAAGTGAAAACAGAATTGCTCTGCAAAAGCGCTTTATAAAAAAAAAAAAAAATCGCAGCGTGCAGGTAAGTGCCTGGAGGCGCTAAAAAAAGGTGCAAAAAAACCTCCAAAAATGCTGGCGTCAGTGATTTTGATTTTTAGATGTGAAAAAAGACAAAAACTTATTTCATCCGCAAAAATCCGGACATAAATTGCAAAGTTTAAGCCTAAAAGCTGTTTCACAGGTTCCACCTGCTTCATCAGAGGCAAGATTTACACCTCTGATGAAGCAGGTTGAACCCGTGAAACAGCTGTCAGGCCTACAATTTGCAATTTATGTTGGGGATGCAATAAAGGTGTGAATTGATAAGATCCTTTTGTGGTTGATGCCCAGATTCTAGTCCTCTTTACCCCTACATTCAGCATGAGCTGTGTTTGGCCAGAATTCAGGTTGCAGGTGGTCTGATGGAATTTAGGAGAATGTTTTATACTGGCCATATTATAGAGAGTTATGCTTCATACACACTTGAGATAAAAGTCTTTGGAAAAGGCAAGATCACAGACCAATTTTACCCCCTTCCATGTAGTATGAGAGCCATACTAACACAGTCTATTCTATGGAGCTGCACCACCCATCAGATAAAGTCTTTGCAAGATGCTGCACACAAAGATGCTGTACACACTCAAAAGATCAGTATCTGCTAAAGATCTGTTCCTGCAAGAGATCCGTTCCTGCAAAATGCATTCATAGTCTATGATATCTGCAGATCATCATACACACCTTGTTTAACCACCCTGGCGTTCTGATTAAATCGCCAGGGTGGCTGCGGGAGGGTTTTTTTTAAATAAAAAAAAAACTATTTCATGCAGCCAACTGAAAGTTGGCTGCATGAAAGCCCACTAGAGGGCGCTCCGGAGGCGTTCTTCCGATCGCCTCCGGCGGCCAGAAGTAACACGGAAGGCCGCAATAAGCGGCCTTCCGTGTTTCGCTTACCTCGTCGCCATGGCGACGAGCGGAGTGACGTCATGGACGTCAGCCGACGTCCTGACGTCAGCCGCCTCCGATCCAGCCCTTAGCGCTGGCCGGAACTGTTTTTTTCCGGCTACGCTGGGCTCGGGCGGCTCAGGGGACCCTCTTTCGCCGCTGCACGCGGCGGATCGCCGCGCTGCAGCGGCGATCAGGCAGCACACGCGGCTGGCAAAGTGCCGGCTGCGTGTGCTGCTTTTTATTTCATTAAAATCGGCCCAGCAGGGCCTGAGCGGCAGCCTCTGGCGGTGTTGGACGAGCTGAGCTCGTCCAGACCGCTCAGCTGGTTAACAGACATTCATCTGCAGATCAGATCCACCAGGATGGATTTTCAGATCTGCAGTTGATTGCCAGATATGCAGATACATGGCACTGTACATACACATGTCATTATCATTATGTCACATGTCACTTTGGGTATCCTTTAAAGTGAAACAGAGACGAAGCACCCTCATGTATTTTACCATATATATCAGTGGGAACATTAGAGAAATCGCCTACCCTGCTCTCTGTTTCATTCTTCACTGCTCAGCCTGCTTCTAAACAGCCCTGATAAAATCCCAGACTGAGCATTCAGTCTGGCTTTGCTCAGGAGTCATTATAGCAGAGCCAGAAGGGGGCAGGCTTGGGCTTGAAAAGACATCAGAGAAGACAGACTCAGCTATAATGATTCCTGAGCAAAGCCAGACTGAATGCTCAGTCTGGGATTTTATCAGGGCTGAAAAACAAGCAGGCGACTGAGCAGTGAAGGATGAAGCAGAGAGCAGGGTAGGTGTTTTCTCTAATGTTCCCACTGATATAGATAGATAGATAGATAGATAGATAGATATAGTAAAATACATGAGGGTGCTTCGTCTCTGGTTCACTTTAAAGACTACTATTTATTTACTGCAGGCTTTCAGAATTGCTAAAAGAAGAGGAAAATACTGCATGAGGTATTTTACCTACAAAAAATATTTACCTCACATAGATACCAGAATTAAGGCAATTGTGTCCTAGGCAAGGTAGTAGATTTGGCACCCCCTTGTGGTCCTTTTGGTAAGCTGAAGTGGAGAGAGGTCAGAGAAAGTGGCAGGTGTGCCCCTTTACACCCCACTAGGCCCTAGGCACCTGCCTAGGTTGCTTGGTGGATGATCCTGCTCTGGAGCTAGTGGTGGAGCTCCGATGGACACAGGATCAGATTCTGCTGAAATTGAATGGTAAGATGATTCCCTGATTGATTTCCAATCAGGCAAATATTAATCGTGTACAAGAACGCCCATACATATAATAGTGTATGGTAACCCTAACGACTATTTACAAAGCTCTTCTCAGTCATGTATCATGCAAAATACAACCTCTGTTCCGTGCACAACATACTCCACTCATCCGTCTGTACAGTGATATGGATGATGCTGTCACTGTTGTACTGGTACAAGCCCTATCCCATATCATTCCCTGCAATGCACTGATGCGGACCAACAGTCAGTCTACGTGTGGGGTTGATGCAGCTCTGTAAAATGTATAAGCTATAGGCTTGCTATACACCAGTGGTTCTGGATGTAAGCCTGGCTTCCAGGGGCTTAAAGAGATGATTTACATATTCAGTAGGGATGCATTGTGGGTAGTGACAGTGCCTCACTTAAAACAGAAGGCATTTGCAATAATTCAGCTGTAAGAAGGCAAATCACACAAAGCATTGCTTTTTAGTAGGAGGGCTTTTCGGTCACTTTTAGTCCCCTATACTCTCCTAGTAGTTGTGGGTCACCCTGAGCTGCTTGGTTACTCTGTTGTTCTGGTACAAGCCCTATGCCATAGAGCGATATAAATCCCTGCCATGCACTGAGGAGGACCAACAGTCCAAAACAGGCTGTCTGCAATGTGGGGTAGATGTGGTTATGTAAATATTATAAGCTATAGGCTTGCTATACACCAGCGGTTCTGGATGTAAGCCTGGCTTCAGGGGCATAAAGAGATCATTTGCATAATCAGTAGTGATGCCCCGAGCGGTTTGGATAGTCTTGTTTTTTTTGTTAAGAGCAATACTCGCCAATCCATCGTTTACCGATCGTTCCCGAAGACTGCGGTCTAGTGTGTGTACAGAGCTTTAGTTGCTGCTTGCCTTATGGCACAGGTGTCGAACTCCAAGCCTGGACAGCCAGATCAATGCCAGTGTTTCGGATGGACTGAGAAATGGAGAAATGGGTTCTACCTGATGGCCCGAATCTTTCCTGATTCAGAGCCATCAATTAATTTGAGCTGAACCAAAAATGTGTGAGGATCTCGGCCCTCAAAGGACAGGTTTGACATCACTGCCTTATGGAATGAACCTCAGACACCCTGGAAGTGCAATCTCAGAACCGGTGGGGTCAGGTTGGCCCTCTCTGAAATAACTCCTGTAGATGCGGGATTATGTGACTGCTGGCAGCACAAGTCATTCTTGCACAGAGTAATTTCTGTATTCTAAGTGTCTTTCTTCCCCCCTTTAAGTAAAACTGCAGAGCCGTGTAATCTGTGCGCACAGAAGCCTCCCGCAGAGGAACTCCGAGCCGCAGAGAATTACAGATTCTGAATTGGCTAATTAGGCCTGCCTGAGCCGGCAGGCATTCAGCAGAGTCGTGGCCAGGTTATCGGATCCTGGCACCCCGTAGCACCGGCAGATAATCCTGGGAATAGGGCCGCTCACACAGAATGCCACTGCCAGAAAAGGGACGCCGCCCCCAATACCGGAAACTTTTCCTGAAAGGCATTAGACAGTGGCTGGATAGTATACTGGTTAAGAGCTCTGCCTCTGACACAGAAGACCTGGGCTTGAATCTCGGCTCTTCCTGTTCAGTAAGCCAGCATCTATTTAGTAGGAGACCTTGGGCAAGACTCCCTAACACTGCTACTGCCTATAGAGCGCGTCCTAGTGGCTGCAGCTCTGGCGCTTTGAGTCCGCTAGGAGAAAAGCGCAATATAAATGTTCTGTGTCTTGGGTCATTATAGGTCATCCCATCCAAACCTGATACTTCAGTTCCAGTTATATGTTATTATTATGTTTCATCTCAGGAACTCCTGCGGTGAGATCTCTGCCACCCTTAGATCCCAGCTCTGCACGACAAGCCAATTATCAGGTGGTTCCCTTCTCCCTGCCGGATTTTCTGTCTTTCATGAGCTCTAGCGGTAAGAACTCTTCTGAAGCACTGCACAGCAGACCCCATCAGGCTCGGCTATTTCTGCCTGAGCCTGATCGGAAGGCGGCACCTGCCACCGTTTGGGGGCTGCCAGTGCTGGATCCCGAAGGGTGAAAAGGACAGGGGAAGCCTCATTAGGATCCAGAGAGTTTCCCCTTCCCGAGGTAAGTACCCCCCAGGGGCTGTTTTTTTTCTCTTGCAGATTCTCTTTAAAGAGAGTCTGAAGCGAGTATAAAACTTGCTTCAGCTCTTATATTGAGCAGGGGCATGTATGCCCCTGCTAAACCGCGGCTATCACGTGGCTAAACGGGGGTCCCTTACCTCCCAAATCCCCTCGTGGAGTCCCGGGGATCACTTCCACATTGAGGCAGGGCTAATGGCCGCAGCCCTGCCTCCACGCGCGTCTGTCAGTGCGTATCTCCGCCTCTCCCCCGCCCCTCTGTCTTCCTTCGCTGAGAGGGGCGGGGGAGAGGCGGCGATGCGCTGCTGATAGACGGCGCTGAGAGGCAGGGCTGCGGCCGTTAGCCCTTCCTCAAGAGCAGCAAAATCTACGACCAAGTTGGTCGTGGATTTTGCAGGGGGGATTTGGGGGGTAAGAGACCCCCGTTTAGCCGCGGGATAGCGGCGTTTTAGCAGGGGCACACATGCCCCTGCTGAATATAAGCTCTGAAGCGAGATTTATTCTCGCTTCAGTGTCTCTTTAAGTGCTCCCTAAAACTTGCTTTATCTGACAAGCTGCCCTCTAACTTAGGCTATTTCCCCTTCAGCCTCTGGCCAAGCTATACACACCGCATCTAGCTATGCATACTGTATTGTACACTACCCCACCTCCTGTTTCCCTCCTATTCCTTTAGATTGTAAGCTGGCAAGGCTAAGGCTCTCTCTCGCCCTTTTGTGTCTTTGAATTTGCGATACATTTTGTTAATTAAAGTGAACCTTAACTGAAAAAAAAGGGTGTAACAAATTCCAAAACACAAAAGGGTGAGAGAGCCCTGCCCTTGCCAGCTTACAATCTAAAGGAATGGAGGGGAACAAGAGTTGGTGTAGTATACAATAATCCTATCTAAAGGCAGTGTGTTTTTAGGTTATCTAGTAAGGAGTACAACTTGGCCAGAAGTCAAAGGGGGATTGGCCTAAGGTGGAGCATATGCTTGTCAGAAAAAGTGAGTTTTGAGGGAGCATTTAAAGATATCCAAGGTTGGAGAGTGACAGATGTGTTGTGGAAAGAGATTCCAGAGGAGGGGTGAAGCGCGTGAGAAATCTTGTATATGTGAGTTACAAGGAGGTGATTCTAGAGGACCAAAAAAACGTCATGTGCAGATCTGAGATTGGTGTTGGGTTCATATCTGGAAACTGATGGGGAGTTAGGGCCAGTGCACACCAAAAAGCACTAGCGTAAAAAAAAAAAAAAAGCACTTTTTGAAGTAATTTTTTTAGGGCTATTCTAGGCGTGTGCCTGGCGATTTTTGGCGCGTTTTGTAACTGAACAGCTTCTGTAACAAAACCGGTTGGAAAATCGCTCTGACCTAGCGCTTTTCCTGGAGACTTTCCACTTCCCTATACTTAAAATTGAGGCTGAATCGCCTCAGAAATCAGCAAAAATGCTGCAGGACCTGCATTTGCGTTTGGGGAAAATCACGTTGCTTAGCTGTGCTCCATCCCATTCAAATACATTATCCAAGAGCTTTATGAAACGCAAGTGTTTTAAGAAGCGCTCTTGGTGTGCACCAGCCCTTATACTGGGCAGAGAGATTGTGGAGAGTATTATAGGTTAGGGTTAACTACATCAGGCGTGTGTGCGCTGAGCTTTAACTGTGTGTAACCAGGCGTGCGCCCCCCATGCTGAGCCGTACTATTTCCGAAGAGCCCCCCGCCGACACGTTTCCTCACACTGATGTGCAAAGACATCTGCCAATCCACAGCTGCTACAGCAGAGTGCAGTGACTATATGTATGGCTTAAAGTGACTCAGAGATGAAAAATCAAAAAGATTTTATACATACCTGGGGCTTCCTCCAGCCCCATTCACTCCGATCGCTCACCCGCCGCCGTTCTCTGCTGCCTGCAGCTACCAGAATTTCCCTTCACTTCCGTCAGTCGGAACCAGTCTAGCGTAAAAGAAGTGCGCTGTTTGCGTATCTCTCCAGCAGCCGCTTGATGGTGGGGTACATGGTAAATTCCTGGACTGTGAGGTACACTATAGTTATCAGGATGGTAGGATACACAATATTTTTCTGCATGGCTGGGAAACTCCATAGTTCTCTGGATGGTGGGGTACACTGTAAATCCCTGGGTAGACGAGAGCTTTCTGGATGATTGAGTAACACAATAGTTGTCTGGATAGTGGGTACACGGTAAATATCTGGATGGTGGGTCACAAGATAGTTGTCAGGATGGTGGGGTGCACAATAGTTCTCTGGATAGTGGGGTACATAATTGTCTAGATAGGGGGCACACAATAGTTCTCTGGATGGTGGGGTACACGATAGTTATGGTGTCTGGATGGTGGGGAAACTTCATTGTTCTTTGTATGGTAAAAAAACAGGGTGGTCGGCGTGGCTCTGACACCCTGTGTGCTGTCGGTATCAGCCCTCCGCTGCTCCCCACTGATTGCGGCCATCACCGCCGGCTGTTTCCGCTCCTGCTGGATCCCGCCAAGCTGCCGTTTTGCATTGCCAGGACCGGACATTCTGCTGTGGGATTTGACACAACCGCATGCTGCTGGATGTTGCTGCACGGTTGGCTGGCCTGACATTGCGTCCATTCAAGCGTCAACTTACTGACTAGTAAATCCATCTGCCCAGACGGGTTTCATCTCCTCACACAGATCCTCCCCTAGCCGTGAGCTCCGGCGGTGGGTTGTAGGACTGTATTGAACTGCACTGAACTGAACCCGGTTACTCCAGGAGCTGGTACAGTATGGTTTTTACTGTTGATGCCTGAACATAATGGTCTCTTATGGGCACGATCTGGCCTATTGAACTAAATGCAATCTATGTTGCTTTGCTTCTTTGCGGCTGCTGCAGCTTACTAACCGCCAATCCCCAGCTAGACTAATCCATATTGCCTCTTCTGGTTTGCTTAGCAGATTCATCAAAATTTGCGGGATCCCTGATCACACTAGGTGATCTTAGCCGGTTGTGGATGTGATCAGTGAGTGAGTGTTGAATTACCAGCAGTACTGTACGGGTGCATCTTTGTCTTTTAATTATGTGCTTATTTAAAAAAAAATTTTGATTAATAAAGATATTTTCTATTTTTTCAAAATCCTATTGTGGCAATTTTCTGCACATGCCCTCCAAACCCCCAGTTCCCTTGAATTTTACGTCAATGGTAAAAAAACACGATAGTTGGCTTTTCAACCCTGTCCTCAAGTACCACCAACAGTGCATGTTTTGTGGAAATCCTCAGAGGTAGTTAATCAGCTCTGCTGAGACACTAATGACCTCACCTGTGCATGGTTGTGGTTTTCTGCAAAACATGTACTGTTGGTGGGCCTTGAAGACAGGGTTGGGAAGCCCTGGTGTAGATGGTAGGACACACGATAGTTGTCTGGATGGCAGGGAAACTTAATAGTTCTCTGGATGGTGGCAAACACGATAATTATCTAGATGGTGTTGTACGCGATTGCGGAGGTGGTGGGGGGCTCCATATAGGTTGTTGCTGTACCATGGGTCAAACAGTGTTTCAACTAGATCACGGTCTCACGTTTCCCATTGATGGGAAGGCATTGTGGCCTCGAGTTTGACATCTGTGGCCTAGATAGTCTTCTTCCAATACATCATACATACCACTTCAGCATCCTAGCTACCCACGAGCAATCATCAGGGCTCTACACTTTCTACAAAAAGACCTCTTCCTTATCTTAAAAAGTTGGGAGGTATGTTCTAATCCCACAGGAAATGGGACACTTTAAGACCCACCCTTACCACACCCCGTATCACACCTCCACCACAACCCTAGTCACTGATACCAGAAAGAATTCAGAAGCAAAAGACTAAGTTTTAAAGGGAACCAAGCGCCTTTTTCTCCCCCCTGGTTTCTAATAGCTATAAGATCAACCATGTTTCTCCCTCCCCTTCTAGCTGCCCATTATTTATTCAGTGGAAGGTGTGAAGACAGCATCTGTGGCTTCTGTGAACTCTTTGAAGCAAGGTGTCCACCCCCCACCTGATGAAAGCTTTTGCTTGCTCTCTGCTAATGTGTGCAATAAAATAACTACATTTGTCCTTATATGCCTAAAATTCCTGCAGTCGGGCAGACCTTGGAAGTAGGATAATAAAAACCTCTGCTAAGCTTTTAAATGTAAAAAGAAGAGGTAAAATTGAAGTTTTTTTTTTTTTAATAATGAGCCACATTATTGGCACGTGCACTTTTAATGGGCTACGGAGGTGCTAAAAATGGTGCTTGGTTCATTTTAACAATCAAAATAAGAAAAGTCAATTTAAATGAAAAAATATTTAGAGTCTATTATATTTACAGAGATCTGTATATTTTTGCATAATAACATGAGACTGTCATGGTGTAGAGGCAGGCGTTGTGATGGAGACCGGGAGCACGGACAGAGCAGCACAGCAGGACAGGTGAGTTGCAATGCTGATAAGGGTCCAAAAAGCACAGTAGAGTTGATGGGGACGGAGGGGTTCCTGCAGTGCTCAGGGGCAATTGGCTCCATTGCCTCAATGGTAGCGCCGGCCCTGGGCATGAGGGGAGTAGCCGCTGGGAGGACAGTCGAGTGATGGTGGGAGGGGAGTTGGAGGGTGCCAGCGGAGTGGGGAGAGGCGGGAACAAGATGGAAAAAACGGCCACCTTATGTAAATCATCAGGTCCCTGAGGTGGGAGGTGAAAAGAAGCAGTTGATGAGATTCTGATAATTTCAGCTTGCATGAAGATTTAAAGTAGACTGTGTGCCACTTGAAATTGGGCCAATCAATATCAGAAGGAGGTGCGTTTGATTGTCCCAAGTCCAAGCGGGGTACAGTTTTTAATAATTTTGCATGCAAGCTGAATCTATTTAGCCATTGTGGCTCCTGCAGGTACCTTTAGAGCAGCCCAGACTGCAGAATGCAGGGCGTGACACACAGCAACACACACATTCCCAACATTATCAGTCAGCACACAGGTTTTATAAACAATTTCATTTATTTTGAAATAAGCAGCATAAGGCGGATTCAAGTAATAGTGGAACGGACAAGCAGAAGCCGGGGAGCGGATCTCTGATGGGAAAGTCTCTGGTGAAAGTGCCGGGAACCGGGCCAGACTGTGGAATCCCAGCTTCTCTACAGATCAGAAGAAATAACCGTGAAGGATTGCTCAGATTGTGACCTGATGGGGTCTCTCACTTCAGGGGCCGCAGAACCTTCTGGAACACAGCGGCTTACCCTTACATCTTGGTCACAACTAATGAAACGGAAAAATCTACTTGGATGTGAATGGACTGATTGGTTGGTGGCTTCGGAGAGCGAGGCTGGAAGACCATCATCTGTTTGGCAACACTGATAAAAGTTAAGTGATCCCTCAGCAATGAAGGCAATTTCTGATTGGAAAGAAGCCACTTCCTGCTCACCACATGGGGTTCTGGGCAAAGATTTGGCACCTGCAGGAAGTTAGATGTTCGGCACAGATCGATAAAGAAAGAAGGCCAATACGCTTGTTCTGCTCACTATGATTTTATGGGCGGGGCTTCAGCAGGAAGTGACATCATATTGGCACATAGGAGATTTCTCTGATTACTACATGTGTAGCTAATGTAAAAACATCCAGAAAGCATTCATTATATACTAAATGTCCTGGCTGGATGAAGAACTTTGCACCATAATCTCCCACAATTCACAGCATTGGTCCTGCTGGCTTCTGCAGCACATTCGTTAGAGAAATGTGGCCATACGTGATCAATGGCACCTCTTACAGCAGCGCACCTAAGCTGGCTACCTCTTCCCACAATCCCTGCACTGGGGGATGGGGGCTGAAGGGGGTGGGGACACAAGGACTACCTCCTTCGATAATGCCTTAACTAGTGGCTACTAACTTCTCTCACCCCCCTCAACCACGCTTTGGGGGGGGGGGGGGGGTAGACAACTACAGTTTCTTACCATTTCTTTACTGGGGGGCACTATCTCCTCACACCGCCACTGCGCTAGAGGCACCACCTCCCCGTACCACCCCGCTCTAGAGGCACCACCTCCTCACACCACCACTGCACTAGAAGCTCCACCCCTGCGCAAGAGACACCACCTCCTAGCACCGCCTCAGCACTAGAGGCACCACCTCCTCGTACCACCCCTGCATTAGAGGCACCACCTCTCCGTACCACCCCGCTCTAGAGGCACCACCTCACACCATCACTGCACTAGAGGCACCACCTCTGCGCAAGAGACACCACCTCTTAGCACCACCCCAGCGCTAGAGGCACCACCTCCTCATACCTCCCCTGCACTAGAGGCACAACCTCCATGCACTGGCCATACGGTCTCTGGTCTGAGCAGCTATTTGGGTCACAAGGCCAGATTTGCCCCCATGTGATTTACAAACTAAGCAAACAGGCCACTTGCAGATGTCACTCTGTGAAGAACATGAGGCACCATCGCTAATCAACAAAAGTGTACAATGATTTAACAGTATTAATGTATAAAAAATGCTCTTTTAAAACATTTGGGTTACTTGGAAAATGGTTCACAAAATATAAAAATAATATAAAACCCCAAACATAAATAGATTGCAGCGCTTATTGTCGCACGAGAGCAGACTGGAGCCAGCAGTCAGTGATGGCATTGTGCGCAATGGCTGGTCTTCAGGAAGTCAGGCTCAGGGTCGAGTCTTTTAGGACTTCAGAATGAGGCGGCGGTCCCCTCTTCACTGGAGCTGAAAGAAAGATGGAGACAGTGAGCGGGCCGAGCCGCTGTGAACATAATTACTCGCCGGGCCTCATTACTGACATCTCCATCCCCAAGCTCAAATCCCAATCACATCCAATCAGCGTCTGCAGAAAGCTAGTGTGCTGTGCATGTGACAGATGGAGGGGCACATGCAGCCCACCTAAATCCAAAGCTGGAAAAACTGCAGCCGGGGTGACAAGTTAATATACAGCAAGTGCAGAAGTGTGGCAGGCAAAACTTATTTCTTGGGAGAAATGTACTCATCACTGCAGTGTAGCTTTCTCCATATCCTCTCTGGGTTCAGCTAGTAGGCAGGTCCATCAGGAACAATCATGTGACTTTCAAAGCAGGAAGGACAATAGAGGCTAGGCTACATTTATCAGCATTACAATAGAGGACATGACTGAAGGGGGTGGCAGGGGCAGTGACAAGGGTGCAGAATTAGTCTGCACATTTGTTTCTTTAGCTGCACATCTCTTGGACTTCCTGCCTGGTTGACACCAAAACAGGAAGTAAGGAGACACAGGCAGCAGTGTCATCTTGCAGTAATCCTACCCAGTGCAAACTCTACCCAATACAGAAACAAAAGGCTTTTGCTGTGGCAGGTTTGTGAGTAATCTTGCCTGTGTGGTAGGAGGGTGCTGCCTTCCCCATTATTACTATCATTTACCGCAATCTAAGGTTGGCCTCCTCCACACCATGGACTGGCTTCCTTGGCTTCCATTCCAATAGCCAATAATACATGATCTAATCTTGTGCTGTCTTGACTGCTTTAACACCCTACTCTGCAGCCAACCAAAAAACATACTGGAACCTTTCCATTAACTACTGAACTCTGCTGCTCGTCTTGCCCACCTCTCTTCCCACGCCTCTGATGCTTCCACCAGGGGCATTGCTAGGACTCCAGCCAAAAATGGGTGTGGCCATGCACTGGAATGTGGGTGTGGTCATGGGTGGAGGCAAATTTACATGAACTTAATAGTGGTCTGAGTAGGCCTGAGTGGGCAGCCCCCCTCTCCATTAATGCAAAAAAAAAAAAAAAATGAAGCATATCACATAAATCACTTAAAAAATAACTAGGCAGAGTTACCTGGCTTCTGTGCTGGCTGGTCTGGCTTTCTGCTGGGCAGGCTGGCCTGCTGCCAGGTTGTCTGGCAGTCCCCCCCCCCATAGCGTTCCATGACGTTTTAGTGGATTCCCTCCCATGCTCCCAAGGGACTCCCAATTGAGACATCACAAGGCCCAGCATATCCCCATAAAAGAACCACAACTCCCTGCATGCCCCCATAAAGGCATCACAGCACCCGATATGCCCCACATACAGACCCCATAGCATTCCCCCCTTTGCTGGGTGCTGTGGTGCCTCTATGGGGCATGGTGGGTACTGTGTGGTGCCATACTGGGTGCTGTGGTGCCTCTATGAGCATGCTGGGTGCTGTGGTGCCTCTATGGGGCATGGTGGGTACTGTGTGGTGCCATACTGGGTGCTGTGGTGCCTCTATGGGGCATGCTGGGTACTGTGTGGTGCCATACTGGGTGCTGTGGTGCCTCTATGGGGCATGGTGGGTACTGTGTGGTGCCATACTGGGTGCTGTGGTGCCTCTATGGGGCATGCTGGGTACTGTGTGGTGCCATACTGGGTGCTGTGGTGCCTCTATGGGGCATGGTGGGTACTGTGTGGTGCCATACTGGGTGCTGTGGTGCCTCTATGGGGCATGCTGGGTACTGTGTGGTGCCATACTGGGTGCTGTGGTGCCTCTATGGGGCATGCTGGAGAACCAAGTTTGCAGATCACTGGGTTAGACTGACAGCAGGTGTGGATTCCCATAGTAATTGGAGATGGATACAATCCTTTGATCATTGTGTGAATTGTGACATTTGTTTATACTTTTATATCAGCATAACTTGTATGTATATTTAATATTGTATTCACAGCATTCCGGTCTAACTCCACTTTTTGGGGTTTTTAATATAGTGGTATTCAATAAATATTTTTGACATCAGCAAGCATTGGCATTTATTTCGGGGTAACCTGCGCAGAAGGATTTCTCTGGCCCCGCTGGGCCGATTTTCAAAATACTTTTTTTACTGCACGCAGCTAGCACTTTGCTAGCTGCGTGCAGTTTCCGATCGCCGCCACTCACCGCCGATTCGCCGCTACCTGCCGCGACGCCCCCTTCCCCCCCTCCAGACCCCTTGCGCAGCTTGGCCAATCAGTGCCAGGCAGCGCTGAGGGGTGGATCGGGATTCCCTCTGACGTTCCAACGTCCATGACGTCAGTGACGTCATCCCGTTCTGAGCGGGATTTCCTGCTTACTCTGATCGCCGAAGGCGATCGGAGTAAGTAGGGGGATGCCGCTTGTCAGCGGCTATCCTCGCTACATGATTTAAAATATTTTTTTTTCAAAAAGTGCTGCGCTGCCCCCTTGCCGCCAGAATTGGAACGGCAAGGGGGTTAATGGATGACTTTTTTTCTTTTTAAATAGCTGGATGTCCTGATTGTACAGCGTACTGTATGTCTCACGTAAATGGAGGATCTTATTCAAGATCGGCCTACTGACATTTAACTTCCTACATAATGTGAAGTGCCTGGCTCTTCTACTGACCACATATGCTATTGCTCCGTTGTTATTTCCTGATGAAGCAGGATCAAACCTGCGAAAAGCGTTGCATTGTCCCCCAGAGTATGTAAATAAACTTGTTGTATTTGACAACCACATTGACAATTTTTGTGTCTGCTTGGAGGAGGTGAGTCCACCACTGCCTCCGTATGTTTTAAACTTTTTAGATTCTTTTATCCTTTTGGCACCTCTGTATCCATACTACGCTACATAATCTGGGCCCTGGATACATGAAAGAAATGCTGCAGTTGCAGAGCAATCCCCACATTCTCAGATCCACAGGTTCGAATCATCTAGTCATATCCAGAGTCCACCTTTTGGTCCCAGAGCCTTCTGTCATGCTGCTCCTATGTTATGGAACTCCTTACCTCTGCAAATAAGGACAGCTCCATCTCTGGATGTGTTTAAATCCAGACTGAAAACCCACCTGTTCAGCTTGGCATTTGTAGAAATATAGTCTTTGTTGTGTGAATACTTCATTCTACTACCAACTACTGAATCTGAGAGAGTCTAAGCGCTTTGAGGCCTATGGGAGAAAAGCGCTATAGAAATGTTATTGTTATTATTGTTCACATATACAGTATATGCTTCCCACTATGTACACTGTTCCCAACTATTTGCACTATGTGCAGCGCTACAGAAGATGCTGGTGTTATACTGTAAAAAACAAAACAATAAACAAACAAAAAAAACCAAACAGCCTGTGTAGCCCCGTCCAGTGCTACGGAATGCATAATATAGATGAGCTCAGGCCCCCCCCCTTCTATCTGCTCCTCAGACATCCAGCTCTACTCTTCTTGTTTAAGCAGATTAAAGTGGACACAGCATATTAAATCTGCCCAAAGTTACATGACAGGATATAAAGTGAGGAATGTCCCAACTCCTCGCAGTGTAATGTGTATCTGTGAGACCTCGGGGTCCGCAGAGAGCCAAGGAACACAGCCCACCTAGAGCGCCTAACACATACAATACTACTACTGGGCGCTGCGCCAGGAATGTGGCCTGCTCTCATTATCTGTCTTCAGATGAATGTGCTTTCCCGGCTCAAATGAAGCACTTCACCGAGTTCCCGGGGTCACCCCGCTGCCGCCAGCAGAAAGGAAGCGGCCGTGTTTGCAACACCGAGAGAGGCAAACAGCGAGGAGACAAAAGACCAGCTCTACACACAGATGGAAAACAGCGAGCAAACACACAGAGGCTCTGAAAACACGGCGAGGAGCGCAGAGGGGTCCCACCACTGCCGAGTCACCAAGTGCAGAGCTCAACAGGAGACTAGACTAGTGTGACAACAGCAAGGAGAGCAGAGGGGTCCCACCACTGCCGTCACAGTGTCACCAAGTGCAGAACTCAACAAGAGACCAGGCTAGTGTGACAACAGCGAGGAGCACAGAGGGGTGTCACCAAGTGCAGAGCTCAACAGGAGACTTGACTAGTGTGACTACGAGAAGCGCAGAGGGGTCCCACCACTGCCAGGTCACCAAGTGCAGAGCTCAACAGGAGACTAGACTAGTGTGACAACAGTGAGGAGCACAGAGAGGTGTCACCAAGTGCAGAGCTCAACAGGAGACTAGACTTGTGTGACAACAGCGAGGAGCGCAGAGGGGTGTCACCAAGTGCAGAGCTCAACAGGAGACTAGACTTGTGTGACAACACAGCGAGGAGCACAGAGGGGTTCCACCACTGCTGTGTAACCAAGTGCAGAGCTCAACAGGAGACTAGACTAGTGTGACAACAGCAAGGAGCGCAGAGAGGTCCCACCACCGCTGTGTAACCAAGTGCAGAGCTCAACAGACCGACTAGTGTGACAACAGCGAGGAGTGCAGAGGGGTCCCACCACTGCCGTGTCTCCAAGTGCAGAGCTCAACAGGAGACTAGACTAGTGTGACAACACAGCTAAGAGCGCAGAGGGGTCCCACCACTGTTGTGTCACCAAGTGCACAGCTTAACAGGAAACTATGGCTTTCCTGACGGCCGACGATTTTTTTGAGAGACAAGTGGTCGTTTCTGCAATCTGACGATGTGGGTACAGGCCCGCGAACTTCGTTTACAGTCGCGCGACAATAACGAGCGCCACAGCAGATGGCATTTTTGAAATCCCACACGATTCCCGTGCAAAGTACCACGGTTGCTTGAAGTCTCCTTCCCGCCTGTCATTTGCCATCAAGTGACATCGCACAGACCCTCCACCAGAAAGATGGATCGGGGAGCAGTCTTCGTCAGGGAGACGTCGCTGGATCCATCTTCCTCTATCGCTAGGTGAGCACTCAGCTTAAAGTGAACCTGAGATGAAAGTCACGTTCTATACTTACCTGGGGCTTCCTTAAGCCCCCTTAAGGCCACTAAGTCCCTCGCTTTGTCCCCGGATTGCTCCTGTCACCTGCAATGCAGCCCGATAGCCAGGCAAGGCGCGCGCCCCCATCACGCTCCCGTTCCTGGGAACGTTCTGCGCAGTAGGGAGTGCAGTAGGGATCACGCGTGGCCAAGCCAGGAAGTGTGACTGCCAGGCTTTCGGGCAGTATTGTGGGTGACAGGAGCCACCCGGGGAGAAAGCAATGGACTGTGAGCCTTGAGGGGGCTTAAGGAAGCCCCAAGTAAGTGTAGAACCTAAGATGGCTTTCATCTTAGGTACACTTTAAGTGTGCCACCAGTAAACCCCCCCCTCCAGCTGTCTGGTTACAGTACAGCAGCTGTGCACTCACCTCCTTCTGGGCTTCATGCAGCAATCACCTGCTCCTCTGTCTGCACCTCCGCTAACTCTCATTACTTCCTCTAATCAGGAAGTAGTGAGAGGAAGTGGGGCTGCAGACAAAGGAGCCCACGGCAAGTGATGGTCGTGTGGAGCTCAGAAGGAAGTGAGTTGTTCCTAGGACTCGGAGGCTTCCTTCTGGCTATAACACAGCAGTGGAAGGAGGAGTATGGAGGCAGAAGTCGGGCCCCCCTCATGAACATAATTGTGGTGCGGGGCCTGGGGCAATTGCCCTACTTGCCCCCTCAAACGCTGCCACTGGACTATACAAGCATTGAAGCCAGTAGAGTGCAGACATCCTGGCACCCTGCCGCACCCCTTACTTGCTCCGGGATAGTGGTGTCAGGGGATGGGTAGAGTGTGACTGAGGCCCTTGTTATTGGTGCCACTGCAGTGATGTATGGACAGCCAGGAGGGTCTCACATCTCTTCCAGGGATCAGTAATATATAATAAATGAATTACTGAATTACTAAACTAATGTCCAGCGCTGCATAATATGTTGGCCCTTTATAAATACAATAAATAAACAACAATAATAAATGGGGGGGGGGGGGGGGGCTGCGCTGAAATGATTGGCACATTTTTGAGACATGAAAGTTCTGTAGTGTAAAAGGATAAGTGTATTTCAGCTAAACCCATGGAAATCCATCAAAAAGGTGAATTCTGGTTGGATGTTGTATGTCATTCCACCCATGTGTGTTCAGTCTCACATCCCTGTCTGCACACTTACAGCTGAGGGTGGAGCGCAGTGAGCTGGACAGGAAGCTGCCATTTGCACGAAGGGACGACGACAAGGCCGTCAGCCGAGCGTTCTGGATGTCCGCTTTAAACTTTTCTTCCTGAAACAAAAATGATGAAAAACATTTTTACTAGAGATCTGAGTGTGCAATGCCTGTCCCTGCCGCCCATGGAGATCAGTGATCTGTACAAAGTGTGTAATGCCTGTCCCTGCCGCCCATGGTGATCAGTGGTCTGTACAGAGTGTGCAATGCCTGTCCTCGTCCTCCATGGTGATCAGTGACCTGTAACAAGTGTGCAATACCTGTCCCCGCCCCTCCATGTTGATCAGTGATTTGTACAGAGTGTGCAATGCCTGTCCTCGCCCCTCCATAGATATCAGTGATCTGTACAGAGTGTGCAATGCCTGTCCCCGCCCCCCATGGAGATCAGTGATCTGTACCGAGTGTGCAATGCCTGTCCTCGCCCCTCCATAGATATCAGTGATCTGTACAGAGTGTGCAATGCCTGTCCCCACCCCCCATGGTGATCAGTGATCTGTAACAAGTGTGCAATACCTGTCCCCGCCCCTCCATGGTGATCAGTGATCTATACTGAGTGTGCAATGCCTGTCCTCGCCCCTCCATAGATATCAGTGATCTGTACAGAGTGTGCAATGCCTGTCCCCACCCCCCATGGTGATCAGTGATCTGTACAGAGTGTGCAATGCCTGTCCACGCCCCTCCATGGTGATCAGTGGTCTGTACAGAGTGTGCAATGCCTGTCCCCACCCCTCCCTAGAGATCAGTGATCTGTACAAAGTGTGTAATGCCTGTCCCTGCCGCCCATGGTGATCAGTGGTCTGTACAGAGTGTGCAATGCCTGTCCTCGTCCTCCATGGTGATCAGTGACCTGTAACAAGTGTGCAATACCTGTCCCCGCCCCTCCATGTTGATCAGTGATTTGTACAGAGTGTGCAATGCCTGTCCTCGCCCCTCCATAGATATCAGTGATCTGTACAGAGTGTGCAATGCCTGTCCCCACCCCCCATGGAGATCAGTGATCTGTACCGAGTGTGCAATGCCTGTCCTCGCCCCTCCATAGATATCAGTGAACTGTACAGAGTGTGCAATGCCTGTCCCCACCCCCCATGGTGATCAGTGATCTGTAACAAGTGTGCAATACCTGTCCCCGCCCCTCCATGGTGATCAGTGATCTATACTGAGTGTGCAATGCCTGTCCTCGCCCCTCCATAGATATCAGTGATCTGTACAGAGTGTGCAATGCCTGTCCCCACCCCCCATGGTGATCAGTGATCTGTACAGAGTGTGCAATGCCTGTCCACGCCCCTCCATGGTGATCAGTGGTCTGTACAGAGTGTGCAATGCCTGTCCCCACCCCTCCCTAGAGATCAGTGATCTGTACAGAGTGTGCAATGCCTGCCCCCGCTCCACCATAGAGATCAGTGATCTGTACAGAGTGTACAGATCACTGATCACCATGGGGGGGCGGGGACAGGCATTGCACACTCTGTACAGATCACTGATCTCTATGGTGGAGCGGAGACAGGCATTGCACACTCTGTACAGATCACTGATCTCTAGGGAGGGGTGGGGACAGGCATTGCACACTCTGTACAGACCACTGATCACCATGGAGGGGCGTGGACAGGCATTGCACACTCTGTACAGATCACTGATCACCATGGGGGGCGGGGACAGGCATTGCACACTCTGTACAGATCACTGATCACCATGGGGGGTGGGGACAGGCATTGCACACTCTGTACAGATCACTGATCACCATGGGGGGTGGGGACAGGCATTGCACACTCTGTACAGATCACTGATATCTATGGAGGGGCGAGGACAGGCATTGCACACTCAGTATAGATCACTGATCACCATGGAGGGGCGGGGACAGGCATTGCACACTCTGTACAGATCACCGATCACCATGGGGGGCGGGGACAGGCATTGCACAGAGTGTGCAATGCCTGTCCCCACCCCCCATGGAGATCAGTGATCTGTACCGAGTGTGCAATGCCTGTCCCTGCCCCTCATGAAGCTCAGTGATCTGTACAGATCGTGACTGCAGTAGCGGCTTTCTGATGGGCTCCACCAGAAATAGCAGAACCTGAGTAGGTCCGCTCTACTGCGCAGCCACAGACTGCCTGCACAGTAGAGCAGACCCGATCAGTCCCCCACCCCACACTCACACCTCTGTTCCTCTCTGATTGGCCAATATTTCTCATGCTGAGACAATGCACTTTCTATAGCGATGGGTGGGCAATGCATATGCAATCAGGCAGAGGAGAGTAAGGGAAGAAATGACATCAGGATTGGCTTCAAAATAACCATAGTTGAACTGGGAAATGCTAAGAAGGATTTTTCTCTTTTTTTTACGGTAGAAAAATCACTAAAATCAAAATGTGGACAGTGCAATACATATGTTTTGTAAGTAGAGCAAGTATTTATCTACTTACATATGTGTTTTTTCTGAGATAGTATGGCTGACAGCTCCTCTTTAATGGAGAGCTAAACTCTGTAAATTCTGTAGTATCACATGACTGGGTAAAGCCCTATTTTACGCACAGTAATTATGTACACTATCGGCTTACCATGGAGAGCTGTGGTGTCAGCGTGATTGATGTTGTAACTTTCAGAGGAGAGGAGTGACATGTTAATCAGTGAGAGGGAGGCACTCCGGCCTCCGGCATTGCTGTTGTGGTGAATCTGCTGAGCTGCAGTCACAGCCTCTTCCTATCAGGAGATACTCACCCGATAATCCTGGATTCTGCGCTTAGAGTCTTCCAGTTGCTGCTGCAGGGAGCCGATGATCTCCCGGTACTGGGCGTATCTTTCTTCCATCACTTCTCGCTGTAGGTGAGAGTCCTGCGCACAACACAGAACAGCCAATCAGAACATCTGCAGCTTATTTACCTGCAACATCATCAACAAGCGCCGAACGAGACACTCCGAGAACTTGTGGGAGCTCAAAAACGGGCAGACTCTCATGTGCCACTCCTTGATGCCCTTTGAGATGCAGGGAAGAAGCGATTTCCCAAGCAAGGGGGTCAACGACTTATAAGTAAACTAATTTGCCAATTGCATTTCTTAAAGAGGTACTGTAGTGACACATTAAGTAAATTATTCAGGATACCGACTTGTCTGTTAAATATCATGGTTTCAGCATCAGAAACACTTCCTACAGCTACAGTATATACGGGTGAATGAACTGTAGCTCCCCAGTGCCAGCCGTACTCATGCAGCCCCAAACCTTGACACTCCTACCACCATGCTTCACTGTAGGCAAGACACTCTTGTCTCTGTATTCCTCACCTGATTGCTGCCATGCATGCTTGATTCCAACTAAACCGAAATGTTTGTCTCATCAGGCTACAGGACATGGTTCCAGTAATCCATAGCCTTAGTTTTCGTGTATTTAGCCGTTTGCAGGGCATACATGCAAAAACTGCACCGGGAAATTTGGGCGCAGGTTAAAGCTGAAAAACTGTTCATCCTGCTCCTGCACAAGTCCCGGAGGCGTTACTTAGTATTCCTCCTCCAGGCCGCCGTGGATAGTGGGAAGAGACGTAATTCGGCTTCCAGCTATTGCTGTCAGCCGAATTATGCAGTTTTTATAGCAATTTGGGCTTTGTCTTTTGACGGCACCTAAATTATTGTCCGATGCCGCTATAGCCGTAATTCACATTACAGCCTATGGCGGCGCCTGGTGTGCCCACATTTCCCTACGATGTTTTGTGGTTTTAGTTTTCAAGCTTTCTTATACATAATCTTTAAAAGAGTCTTCCTTCTGGGACGACAGCAGCCCAGGGCCGCCTATGACGCCAAGTGAAACTTTAGCATCAGGCGTCATTGTGGCTGGAGCGGCATCTCCCTCCCCGAGTCCGCCACTTGTCTTACCTTCTTGGCGGCCGCCTCCTCTATGACTGTCCTCCAATCAGCGGCGACCCGCAGCGCTGCTGTGACAGGAGAGTAGCTCCCGTAGCACCTATACTGGAGGCACCTACATGGGTAACCTATAGAGGGGGAAACTATACTGGCTACATATACTGGTGGCAACTATACTGGCTACCTATACGGTAGGCACCTACCTGGCTTACCTATGCTGGGGGCAACTATACTGGCTAGTCCAGGGGCGTAACTAGAAATCACTGGGCCCCCCTGCAAAACTTTGGATGGGGCCCCCTCCCTCTGCACACTGAATAGGGACTTTCTGTAAATCTTTGTCTACAAAACTCAATATCAGTGGCTGAGCATACGCAGTCATTAGAACAATTGTGCAGAGAGCAGAAAGTTTTTTCTCTCTATGCCCTTAGTTGTCAGTCTCAGAACGGGGCCCACTGTGGCTTCTGGGCCCCCCTGCAGCTGCATCCCTTGCAGGGTGTATTGTTACGCCCCTGCTGGCTACCTATACCAGAGGCACCTACCTGGGTAACCTACACAGGGGACCACTATACTGGCTACCTATACTGGAGGCACCTGACTGGCTACCTATTCTGGAGGCATTTAACTGGCTAGCTATTCTGGAGGCATTTAACTAGCTAGCTATTCTGGAGGCAACCATACTGGCTACCGACAGCCAGCATACCAATTTGATGCAGTGTGCGGTTTATGGCCTAAGCACTGACAGGCTGACCTCCAACCCCTTCAACCTCTGCAGCAATGCTGCCAGCATTCATATTTGCAAAATACAACCTCTGGATATGATGCTGAGCGTGTGCACTTAAAGGGATACTGTAGGGGGGTCGGGGGAAAATTAGTTGAACTTACCCGGGGCTTCTAACGGTCCCCCGCAGACATCCTGTGCCCACGCATCCACTCACCGATGCTCCGGCCCCACCTCCGGTTCACTTCTAGAATTTCAGACTTTAAAGTCTGAAAACCACTGTGCCTGCATTGCTGTGTCCTTGTTCCCACTGATGTCACCAGGAGCGTACTGCGCAGACACAGACCATACTAGGCCTGCGTAGTACGCTCATGGTGACATCAGCGGGATCGAGGACACGGCAACGCAGGCGCAGTGGTTTTCAGACTTTAAAGTCTGAAATTCCAGAAGTGAGCTGGAGGCGGGGCCGGAGCATTGGGGAGTGGCTGCGTGGGCACAGGATGTCTGTAGGGGATCATTAGAAGCCCCGGGTAAGTTCAACTCATTTTCCCCCGACCCCCCTACAGTGTCCCTTTAAAGAGACACTGAAGCGAAAAAAAAATGATGATATTATGATTTGTATGTGTAGTACAGCTAAGAAATAAAACATTAAGATCAGATACATCAGTCTAATTGTTTCCAGTACAGGAAGAGTTAAGAAACTCCAGTTGTTATCTCTATGCAAACAAGCCATTAAGCTCTCCGACTAAGTCTTAAGGTAGCCATACACTAGTCGATTTGCCATTAGATCGACCAGCTGACAGATCCCTATCTGATCGAATCTGATCAGAGAGGGATCGTATGGCTGCCTTTACTGCAAACAGATTGTGAATCGATTTCAGCCTGAAACCGATCACAATCTGTTGAGCTGCTCCTGCCGCCTGGCCCCCCCCGTATACATTACCTGATGCTGGCTCCGGGTCCTCTTCTCCGCGCTGCACCGCATCCCAGCATCCCGCACCGCATCCCAGCGTACACTGTGTCAATAGAGCGCCCTCTATTTGAACTTCCTGGTCACTGCAGTGACACAGGAAGCGCCGGGATGGAGCCGGAACAGAGCCGTGCAGCGCGGAGAAGATGCCCGGGAGCCAGCGTCAGGTAATGTATACCTGATCGGATCGGCCGCCGCTAGCGACGCGCTCCCTACCCGCGGGTGATCGAGGGTAATTTCCCGCACGGCGCGATTGACGGACCGATCCGATTTCGGGAGGAAATCGGATCGGCGGGTGCGTTTACCGCAAACGATTGGCAGCAGATTCGATCCCAGGATCGAATCTGCTGTCGAAACGGTCGCGAATCGGGCCAGTGTATGGCTACCTTTAGTCTTGGAGAGGGCTGTTATCTGACTTTTATTATCTGAACTGTAAGTGAACTGTTTACTTTTCCTCTGCTAGAGGAGAGGTCATTACTTCACAGACTGCTCCGAAAGACTCATTTTGAATGCTGAGTGTTGTGTAATCTGCACATATCATAGAATGCTGCAATGTTAGAAAAAACACTATATACCTGAAAATAAAAGTATGAGAATTTTTTCTTTGCTGCTAATCTTCTAGTAATTATTCATAGTACACAACCAATTCACTATATCATATTTTTTTTTTCGCTTCAGTGTCTCTAACTTCTTTGGTGGACCATTAAGGGGCCTGTTCTGAGTGGAACCTGCCCTGTTAAATGGCTGTATGGTCTTGGCCACTGTGCTGCTGCTCAGTTTCAGGGTGTTAGCCTAGGCCATCTTTATGTAGAGGCACTATTTTATTTTTATTTTTTTTTTAAGATCCTCACAGAGTTCTCTGCCATGAGGAGCCATGTTGAACTTCGAGTAACCAGTATGAGAGAGTGTGAGAGCGGTAACGCCAAATTTACCACAGCTGCTTCCCATTCACACCTGAGACCTTGTAACACTGATGGAGTAACATGACCCCGGGGAGGGAAAATGTCTAATTGGGCAGACTTTTGACATTCTTCACTTAGTGGGTGTACTCACTTTTGTTGCCAGCGGATTAGTCGAAAATGGCAAATCTGCTATTAATGAGTGATTTTGATGGGACAGCAAATTTACACTGTTATACAAGTTGTGCATGGACTACTTTATATTGTATCAAAGTATCATATCTTCAGAGTTGTCCCATTAAAAGATATGCCGCCCGGCCCTCACGGTCTGCCTAATTATGCTGGGCCCATCCCCACCTTCTGCCTAATGATACTGGGCCCATCCCCTACCCTCCGCCTAATGATACGGCGCCCGGCCCCCACCCTCTGCCTAATGATACTGGGCCCATCCCCTACCCTCCGCCTAATGATACGGCGCCCGGCCCCCACCCTCTGCCTAATGATACTGGGCCCATCCCCTACCCTCCGCCTAATGATACGGCGCCCGGCCCCCACCCTCTGCCTAATGATACGATGCCCGTCCCCAACCCTCTACCTAATGATACGGCGCCCGGCCCCCACCCTCTGCCTAATGATACTGGGCCCATACCCCACCCTCTGCCTAATGATACGATGCCCGTCCCCACCCTCTACCTAGTGATACGGCACCAGGCCCCCACCCTCTACCTAATGATAAGATGTCTGTCCCACACCCTCCGCCTAATGATACGGCGCCCGTCCAAAACCCTCACCCTCTACCTAATGATACAGTGCCCGTCCCCACCCTCTGCCTAATGATACGTTGCCTGTCCCTCTCCCTCTGCCTAATAATACAGCGCCTGTCCAACACCCTCCGCCTAATGATACGGTGCCCATTCCCCTCCCTCTGCCTAAAGATATGGTGCCCATCCCCCCACTCTCTGCCTAATAATACTTCACCCGTCCTCCACCTAATGAAAGAACAGAATTTATTGCGATAATGTTCCTGGATGGTGAAGCCACAATGATGTATTGGGCAGTGATGAAAGCTATTTTCTGCGGACACGTATTGGCCCCGTTTCTTGCCGGATGAGTTTGGGCCAAGTCATGATCCGCTGCAAGTCACGGCTAAATCTCTGCATAAGCTGCCCCATCTCTGGCGATAAACACGCGGTAACCATGACGCCACACCTGTTTCCCATTTCCATCACTCTGCACACATACCAACATATGGGACAGACTTTTCTCTTTATTGTGCCGATAAATCCTTCTAGAGTAATAAGCAGGCTGTGTAGGAGCGGCAATAAACAGATCACATTGGTCCCATTGCTCCCTTCCTCTCCAGAAACCAAGGAGTCTGTTTATAAAGCTGGAGAACCTCAGAACAAAACATGCAAATGTCTCTCCACACAGGAGCTTCTCAACCAGCAATGATCCTGCTGGAACCTCAACTTCTGTCTCCTCTCGGTTCTCAGCCAATGGAGAATAAGTGCCCCAGTCAAGGGCAGGCACAGAGACCCCCCCCCTCCCCCTAAGAAACATGTAACCAGAAGAACGTAGAGACCCCCTTGCCTGCAGGTTGGCACCGTGGCTCCTGCTTTGGACTGGTTCTGTTGTATGGAATTTTTATTTGATGATTTTTAGTGCTGGCAATCTCATAAGGTTTAATCGGGGAGGCAGCCACTACCTATGTGCCCCAAACGTAGGTCAATCAAGTGGAAGATCGTCCCCAAGTGCCAGAACCCAATTACTGCACTAAATGTGACCACCAGAGATGGTCACCTTGAAAATTTGTCCAATCAGAATCAGCAGGGAATTAAGCTACATATACTCTACCCAGAATCGTTAGCCTCTCATTGTCCATCTGTAGTGGCCACCTGCACAGTTACTTTTGCCTCCTTTTGGACACCTCCTTCCTCTAGTCTAGTGTGAAAGGGAATGCTGGGTAATACTGCTGGAGGATCCCAGGTAGGTAAGAACATTAACTCCATCAGAGCAGAAACACGGAATCAGCACCATGGAAAGTGCAGGCTATGGTGTACAACTTGTGGTGGTGAGGTCACAGAGGACAGCTGGCTTGTGACAGACAGGTCTGTTCCTCTAATGCAGAAAGCCCAATATGGCTGTACTTCCTGTAGAGAGATGGGTGATAGGGACATACAAGAGCCGCACAGCATTGTCACCCATCTACTGAGCAAGGCAGAGCTGAACTGATATGGATAGCTCCATCCTGGATGAGGAGGATCTAGTGCTGCCATTCCATCACCACCGCCCTCAGCCATCCCTTTTCTCTCCTAGATTTTGTCTGTGATGGCGTCAGAAACAGTAAATGCCAATAGTAATGGTCGCGAGTGACTAGAGTCCGGCTAGTCTGAAAATTGTATGCAGCTTGGATTTGGACCAATCAAAATGATCAGGAAGTGGATTGGACTGACCAAATTCCAGGCTGTAACACACAATAAATCCCCTGCTGCGCAAGTGCTCTGTAGAAAGTTCCTCCATATTACTAAGTCACAGGAAGTGGCTATGATGCCACAGGAAGAGGCAGCGATGTTAAAGGAAGAGACCATGATGCCACAGGAAGAGACAGATATGTCACAGGAAGAAGCAGATATATCACAGGAAGAGGCAGAAATGTCACAGGAAGAGGATTTAATGGCTGCCCTGGAATTGAAGATCCTAACCCCCTTTAAAATCCAATTACAGGAACGAAAATGTATTTTAATTTTGGATGATGTGGAAAGAGGTTAGAACACATTCTGAATTTTTATTCCTGTCCTGCATTTCTATTTGTATGAGCTT
Organism: Hyperolius riggenbachi; assembly: GCF_040937935.1. Classification (NCBI taxonomy): domain Eukaryota; kingdom Metazoa; phylum Chordata; class Amphibia; order Anura; family Hyperoliidae; genus Hyperolius; species Hyperolius riggenbachi. The sequence continues at coordinate 263,580,633 of NC_090654.1, read as the reverse complement.
ACTTCACTTCCTGTACAGACAGGAAAGGGCAAAATCTCATTTTTGTTAATTGAGGAAGAGTTTGAACAGTTGTTTGGCAGTCAGTAGACAAAGTCCACTCAAAGTCCATTTGGCAATGACAGTCTGTTAGCAGAAACAGGACAAACAAGCACTATTCTCGTAGAGGTTACTCTGCAGGGTCTATACAATGATGAAAAATGATCTGCCTCAACCAATCCCCAAAATCTGAACATTACATTGTCACTGTAGCCAGAAAGGGGGCAATTTCATACTGTAACATGTCAGTCTGAAGGATCCCAATGGTAATGTTACTTTTTTGATATTATTGTATAAACCATTACAACAAAAAAATAGAGTTTACAGGTCTTGATCTCCAGGCTATCACAAAGTTCCTGTTCCTTCAGAAGAAAACTCCAAGGTAAATGCATGACACAAACACTAAGTAATAAGCAGAGCCAGTTCATCTGCAAGGCTTAAAAAAAAAAACATGTACCTAGGGCCTGTTGCTTATATAGGGGCCTGGCTGTTACCTTCTCTCAGCCTCTCTTCAGGTGCAAGGCACTGGGGACCAACACTGCCACTTTGCCTATGGCCCATTTGCACCTTTCTCCATCTGTGGTAATAAGGGCCTGAAGAACTCAGCTGTGAAGTAGTACTGGGTTAACTTCCAGCATGGAGATATCGAGACGAGATCCAACAAGGTCAGAGTGGCTTTTAGCACTGTTAACTCCTGAAATGGTCATGATCATGTAATTGACTTTGGCAGATAGGCGAAACTCGGCTGAAACAATTTAGTAGTAATTTGTGGAAATAAGTGGTCAGGGTTGATGGAACTATGATTTGGAGACCAAACAGAGGTTCTTGGAGTAACAGCACTCAGGTTTTCCATGGTCTACACGAGATTCACAAGTCAGCAGAAAAGGTCATCGGCATAGTTTTTGTTGGATAAGGAAGGTGTTTCCAATAGCTATCTTCAGAAGGGCCAACGATTCAACATGGAATACTGCTCTAACTTAAAAAAAAAAATGAAGAGGGAAGCTATGGGAATGGCCTGCTCATGTTAGTGACGCACCTGCTCTAGGCTTTGAAGAGTGCATAGACCATCCACCCTACTCACCAGATATTTATCCATCCATTCCTGGTTTCCAGATCCTATGAACAATTTGAAAAGGAGGAGATTTTTGAATGATCTGGAGGTAATAGCAGCAGCAGAACATTTCAGTCACTAGGCATTGGAATTTATTTGGCAGGGTTAAAGAAACTAGTAGAACTATGTGCCAAGTGTATCGAAGTTCAACGTGAATATGTGAAATAGCAATTAAGTTTCATTGCTCTGGGTTATTCTCTTAATGGTCGAGCCCAGCACTTTTCAGCACCTCCTTTTAAGCTAATCTGCAATTTTAGGTGATAAGATTAAGCTTAGTAGCTGCCTGCCTTAAACTCTGCCATGATTACTGGCCAAAGCCGGTTTGCCCCCTTCCTTGACCTTTAAGATTGACCCTACCTGTTGGCCACTACACACATCTCCACTGGAAGTCTGTGCACTTGCTGGTTCCTGTGGGGCAGACCCAGGTGTCACGGCCTAGGAGCCCTCAGCTGCAAAATGGTCTGCTGCTCACCAGGAGCTCTTGCGGGTGTTCCTCTAGTGAAGGCTGGGGGCTCTTTACACGTCATGGTCTACATGAGCCCATGTCGACGACTGCAACCCTCTCTGTAGACCACAATGAGAGGAATGGTGAATGAGAGCACCACCATAGCCCTTTCCCTGGAAGTAGTACGGAGGTATAGAGTATGTGTGTAAGGGGGTGGGGAATGGCGGGAATGGGACACGAGTATCATATAAATAAAGCAATAAATATAATTATTTATCTTCTTTAAAAAAAAAACGTGTATAAAAAAAGAAAATAGAAATCAAGAGCCCAAATAGGGCAGTTTGTCAGGATAATAGGTATGCGTTATATAATTGTCAAAGTACTCACAAGGGTGGGTTACTGGTAAGGCAACCACTGTAATTGGGGGTGGGGAAGTTAAACCCGACCCCACTGTCACTCTACGTAGAAAAGGGGTGGCTCCTCCACCACCAAGGACAGACTCGGAATTTCAAACGGTATTTGAAATATCAAACAGTATTTGAACGAAGGCGCCAGATGAGCATAAAACAATTACAAAAAAGTTTAAGAAGGGAGGTAGTGGTGGACTTTCCTCCCCAAAGTAGACTCTACAGCATACATGCCAAACTCCAGCATTCGGGCCAAATCTGGCCCTCAGAGCCATTAAATTTGGCCCCCAAGTGGCTTCCCCACTTTGCATTATGTTTGGCCCACTCTGACCACCAGAGAAGCTATATTGGAGGTGAAGTCTTAGAACACCAGGTAAGTCATATGGGGGAGGTAGGGGAAAGCACTGAACACAAGGGAACTGTATAGGGGAGGGTGGGGGCCACTAGACGCAAGTGAACTTTGGAGGGGAGCCATTAGACCCCAGGGAGCTTTATAAGATGGCCACTAGACATCAAGGTTGGCCCGTGACTAGGTCCCAGTGTTCAATTTCTGGGAACTTTGTATTTGAGTTTGACACCCCTGCTCTACAGTCAGTGGTCTGGACGGAGGTGCTCATGCTTATTGAAACTACGGTTCAGCTCCTTTTTATTGCCTGATGAAGCAGGTTGTAGCCTGTGAAACAATTTTGAAGTATTTTGTGGAGTTTTTTTGAATAAAATACAGACGGAGGTACTTATGCTTACTGTGACTACAGTTCAGCTCCTTTTTATTGCCTGATGATGCGGGTTGTAGCCCGCTAAACGTGTTGCAAAATTTTTGAGTAGTATTTTGATTAAAGAGAAACTTTTCAGTGGACCATTGACTATTGAGTCTACTTTGGGGAGGCGAGTCCACCACTACCTCCTCCTCTTTAACGGTTTTTAATTGTTTTATGCTCATCTGGCATCTTTGTTCAAATACTTTCTGATATATGTGAATAAACTACATGGGAGGGAGGCGAGCCAAGAGGGTGGGGAAGAACCCAAAGCAATCTAATTTCCCATCACTCACACATCGTCTCCCCGGAGTACATCAGAAATAGCGGGTCTAGCACATGGAGTGGGCGTCTCCTCCGTGGGTGTGACCCCTCCCATCTCTCCCAGAAATGGGCTGCTGGCTATTCAGCAATGACCAGTTCGTGGTTCTTCTACCGCATATTATAGGCATTCTTGTTCTCTGTACAATAATATTAGAGCCACGTCCTGTATTGTGGCAGGTCTAATCCCAGTGAATGGAACAATGGCTTTCTCACAGCTGTGCCCCGTGCATTCCCATCACCCTCCACAGGACCCGATTGTAGCCGTAGGTCTGAGCACTGACACTGCAAGCTAAAGAATGGCTCTCATTCATGGCAGCCCCATTCAGATCATTTTCTCAAGGTCGCTGCGTACTGTACTGGCCTCCTTTGTTCCCTCACACCGGAATACGAATGTCCTGGGGGCCCTATTCATTACACATGAGCATTGTGAGAATTCCTTGTGCTTTCTCAGCTCTCGGGGTGCAGAGATTAGAGGTAAGACCCTCAGCGCATTCCTGGGTCCCCCCGCATTGGTTGATCTCTTGTGTGTGTTAGAAGGGAGGCAGCTCTGTCCTGGGAACGCGCTCTGTACAGATGCAGGTTATTGTCTCAAGTTTTACTACAGAGGAGAGGAGTGGAAGGCAGTAAACACTGCGCAGTCAGCTTTGCTGAGGCCTGCAGGAACATCTACCATCATACACAAGAGCTACTATGGCTCAGATGACCAGGATGTGCTGAGGGCAACGTAGACTAGAGGGAGGGGGGGAATATAACTTACCTCTAGGCCCTAGTTACACTACATCTTAGTAGTCCCCACCAGCATTCATGAAATAAAGGAGCCTTGAAAAAGGGCACAGGGGATTGCCGCTAGTTGAATATCACGACAATTAGCGACATTCTACTGCTAGAATCCATAGTAAAATATTGGTAATGTTCACCGATATTTTAACCTCTCCTGGACCGACGCAGTACAAATCTACGTCCAGCAGGTGGTGCTGCGGCCCTGACTAGACAGACTCTAAGTCGCCTTAAATAGAGTGTCCCCACCGATACCACCCGCCGTAATTCGCTTGCTCTGCTACCTATAAGACGGCAGAGCTCTGTGAGCCGGTTTTGGCTTACAGTGGGGTCAGGAGTCAATGAAAGCGGCTCCTGACTGGAGCACAGCGCTCTGCCGTCATAGAGATGGCAGAGAGAGGAGTCTGCGATTCGTCACCAAGCACCGTTGTACAGTACCAGCAGTCTCGGGTCCTTAACCACTTCAGCCTTCAGTCGTTTTTACTTTATGCATCCGAGCAATGTTCACCTCCCATTCATTAGCCTATAACTTTATCACTACTTATCACAATGAACTGATCTATATCTTGTTTTTTCCACCACCAATTAGGCTTTCTTTGGGTGGTACATTTTGCTAAGAGCTACTTTACTGTAAATGCATTTTAACAAGAAGAATAAGAAAAAAACGGAAACAATTCATTATTTCTCAGTTTTCGGCCATTATAGTTTTAAAATAATACATGCCTCCATAATTGAAACCCACATATTGTATTTGCCTAATAGTCCCAGGTATTACACAGTTTAACCACTTCAGGACCACAGTCTTTTCGCCCCTTAAGGACCAGAGCCTTTTTCTCCATTCAGACCACTGCAGCTTTCACGGTTTATTGCTCGGTCATACAACCTACCACCTAAATGAATTTTACCTCCTTTTCTTGTCACAAATACAGCTTTCTTTTGCTGCTATTTGATTGCTGCTGCGAGTTTTAGTTTTTATTATATTCATCAAAAAAGACATGAATTTTGGCAAAAAAATGACTTTTTTAACTTGCTGTGCTGACATTTTTCAAATAAAGTAAAATTTCCTATACATTTAAGCGCGAAAGTTATTCTGCTACATGTCTTTGATAAAAAAAAAACCATTCAGTGTATATTTATTGGATTGGGTAAAAGTTATAGCGTTTACAAACTATGGTGCCAAAAGTGAATTTTCCCATTTTCAAGCATCTCTGACTTTTCTGCGCACCTGTCAGGTTTCATGAGGGGCTAAAATTCCAGGATAGTACAAATACCCCCCAAATGACCCCATTTTGGAAAGAAGACATCCCAAAGTATTCAGTGAGAGGCATGGTGAGTTCATAGAAGATTTTATTTTTTGTCACAAGTTAGCGGAAAATGACACTTTCTGACAAAAAAAAGAAAAAAAAAAAGTTTCCATTTCTTCTAACTTGCGACAAAAAAAAAATGAAATCTGCCACGGACTCACTATGCTACTCTCTGAACACCTTGAAGTGTCTACTTTCCAAAATGGGGTCATTTGTGGGGTGTGTTCACTGTCCTGGCATTTTGGAGGGTGCCTAATTGTAAGCACCCCTGTAAAGCCTAAAGGTGCTCATTGGACTTTTGGCCCCTTAGCGCAGTTAGGCTGCAAAAAAGTGCCACACATGTGGTATTGCCGTACTCAGGAGAAGTAGTATAATGTGTTTTGGGGTGTATTTTTACACATACCCATGCTGGGTGGGAGAAATATCTCCGTAAATGACAATTGTTTTATTTTTTTTACACACAATTGTCTATTTATAGAGATATTTCTCCCACTCAGCATGGGTATGTGGAAAAATACACCCCAAAACACATTATACTACTTCTCCTGAGTACGGCGATACCACATGTGTGGCACTTTTTTGCACCCTAACTGCGCTAAGGGGCCCAAAGTTCAATGAGTACCTTTAGGATTTCACAGGTCATTTTGAGAAATTTCGTTTCAAGACTACTCCTCACGCTTTAGGGCCCCTAAAATGCCAGGACAGTATAGGAACCCCACAAATTACCCCATTTTAGAAAGAAGACACCCCAAGGTATTCCGTTAGGAGGATGGTGAGTTCATAGAAGATTTTTTTTTTTGTCACAAGTTAGCGGAAATTGATTTTAATTTTTTTTTTTCACAAAGTGTCATTTTCTGCTAACTTGTGACAAAAAATAAAATCTTCTATGAACTCACCATCCTCCTAACGGAATACCTTGGGGTGTCTTCTTTCTAAAATGGGGTCATTTGTGGGGTTCCTATACTGCCCTGGCATTTTAGGGGCCCTAAACCGTGAGGAGTAGTCTTGAAACCAAATGTCGCAAAATGACCTGTGAAATCCTAAAGGTACTCATTGGACTTTGGGCCTCTTAGCGCACTTAGGGTGCAAAAAAGTGCCACACATGTGGTACCGCCGTACTCAGGAGAAGTAGTATAATGTGTTTTGGGGTGTATTTTTACACATACCCATGCTGGGTGGGAGAAATATCTCTGTAAATGACAATTGTTTGATTTTTTTTACACACAATTGTCCTTTTACAGAGATATTTCTCCCACCCAGCATGGGTATGTGTAAAAATACACCCCAAAACACAATATACTACTTCTTCTGAGTACGGCGATACCACATGTGTGACACTTTTTTGCAACCTAGGTGCGCTAAGGGGCCTAACGTCCTATTCACAGGTCATTTTGAGGCATTTGGATTCTAGACTACTGCTCACGGTTTAGGGCCCCTAAAATGCCAGGGCAGTATAGGAACCCCACAAGTGACCCCATTTTAGAAAGAAGACACCCCAAGGTATTCTGTTAGGAGTATGGTGAGTTCATAGAAGATTTTTTTTTTGTCACAAGTTAGCGGAAAATGACACTTTGTGGAAAAAAAAACAATACATATCAATTTCCGCTAACTTGTGACAAAAAATAAAATCTTCTATGAACTCATCATACGCCTAACGGAATACCTTGGGGTGTCTTCTTTCTAAAATGGGGTCACTTGTGGGGTTCCTATACTGCCCTGGCATTTTAGGGGCCCTAAACCGTGAGGAGTAGTCTTGAACCCAAATGTTTTAAAATGACCTGTGAAATCCTAAAGGTACTCATTGGACTTTGGGCCCCTTAGCACAGTTAGGCTGCAAAAAAGTGTCACACATGTGGTATCGCCGTACTCAGAAGAAGTAGTATAATGTGTTTTGTGGTGTATTTTTACATATAACCATGCTGGGTGGGAGAAATATCTCTGTAAATGACACATTTTTGATTTTTTTTACACACAATTGTCCATTTACAGAGAGATTTCTCCCACCCAGCATGGGTATGTGTAAAAATACACCACAAAACACATTATACTACTTCTCCTGAGTATGGCGATACCACATGTGTGACACTTTTTTGCAGCCTAGGTGCGCTAAGGGGCCCAACGTCCTATTCACAGGTCATTTTGAGGCATTTGTTTTCTAGACTACTCCTCACGGTTTAGGGCCCCTAAAATGCCAGGGCAGTATAGGAACCCCACAAGTGACCCCATTTTAGAAAGAAGACACCCCAAGGTATTCCGTTAGCGGTATGGTGAGTTCATAGAAGATTTTATTTTTTGTCACAAGTTAGTGAAAAATGACACTTTGTGAAAAAAACAATAAAAATCCAATTTCCACTAACTTTTGACAAAAAATAAAATCTTCTATGAACTCATCATACACCTAACAGAATACCTTGGGGTGTCTTCTTTCTAAAATGGGGTCACTTGTGGGGTTCCTATACTGCCCTGGCATTTTACGGGCCCAAAACTGTGAGTAGTCTGGAAACCAAATTTCTCAAAATTACTGATCAGGGGTATAAGCATCTGCAAATTTTGATGACAGGTGGTCTATGAGGGGGCAAATTTTGTGGAACCGGTCATAAGCAGGGTGGCCTCTTAGATGACAGGATGTTTTGGGCCTGATCTGATGGATAGGAGTGCTAGGGGGGGTGACAGGAGGTGATTGATGGGTGTCTCAGGGGGCGGTTAGAGGGGAAAATAGATGCAATCAATGCACTGGGGAGGTGATCGGAAGGGGGTCTGAGGGGGATCTGAGGGTTTGGCCGAGTGATCAGGAGCCCACACGGGGCAAATTAGGGCCTGATCTGATGGGTAGGTGTGCTAGGGGGTGACAGGAGGTGATTGATGGGTGTCTCAAGGTGTGATTAGAGGGGGAAAATAGATGCAAGCAATGCACTAGCGAGGTGATCAGGGCTGGGGTCTGAGGACGTTCTGAGGTGTGGGCGGGTGATTGGGTGCCCGCAAGGGGCAGATTAGGGTCTAATCTGATGGGTAACCATGACAGGTGGTGATAGGGGGTGATTGATGGGTAATTAGTGGGTGTTTAGAGGAGAGAAGAGATGTAAACACTGCACTTGGGAGGTGATCTGATGTCGGATCTGCGGGCGATCTATTGGTGTGGGTGGGTGATCAGATTGCCCGCAAGGGGCAAGTTAGGGGCTGATTGATGGGTGGCAGTGACAGGGGGTGATTGATGGGTGGCAGTGACAGGGGGTGATTGATAGGTGATTGACAGATGATCAGTGGGTTATTACAGGGAATAACAGATGTAAATATTGCACTGGCGAATTGATAAGGGGGGGTCTGAGGGCAATCTGAGTGTGTGGGCGGGTGATTGGGTGCCCGCAAGGGGCAGATTAGGGTCTAATCTGATGGATAACAGTGACAGGTGGTGATAGGGGGTGATTGATGGGTAATTAGTGGGTGTTTAGAGGAGAGAATAGATGTAAACGATGGATTTGGGAGGTGATCTGATGTCGGATCTGCGGGCGATCTATTGGTGTGGGTGGGTGATCAGATTGCCCGCAAGGGGCAGGTTAGGGGCTGATTGATGGGTGGCAGTGACAGGGGGTGATTGATGGGTGGCAGTGACAGGGGGTGATTGATAGGTGATTGACAGGTGATCAGTGGGTTATTACAGGGAATAACAGATGTAAATATTGCACTGGCGAATTGATAAAGGGGGGTCTGAGGGCAATCTGAGCGTGTGGGCGGGTGATTGGGTGCCCGCAAGGGGTAGATTAGGGTCTAATCTGATGGGTAACAGTGACAGGTGGTGATAGGGGGTGATTGATGGGTGATTGATGGGTAATTAGTGGGTGTTTAGAGGAGAGAAGAGATGTAAACACTGCACTTGGGAGGTGATCTGATGTCGGATCTGCGGGCGATCTATTGGTGTGGGTGGGTGATCAGATTGCCCGCAAGGGGCAGGTTAGGGGCTGATTGATGGGTAGCAGTGACAGGGGGTGATTGACGGGTGATTGACAGGTGATCAGGGGGGATAGATGCATACAGTACACGGGGGGGGGGGGGGGTCTGGGGGGGGGGTCTGGGGAGAATCTGAGGGGTGGGGGGTGATCAGGAGGGGGCAGTGGGCAGGGGGGGGGGATAAAAAAAAAATAGCGTTCACAGATAGTGACAGGGAGTGATTGATGGGTGATTAGGGGGGTGACTGGGTGCAAACCGTGGTCTGGGGGGTGGGCAGGGGGGGGTCTGAGGGGTGCTGTGGGCGATCAGGGGGCAGGGGGGGGGGGGAAATCAGTGTGCTTTGGTGCAGACTAGGGTGGCTGCAGCCTGCCCTGGTGGTCCCTCGGACACTGGGACCACCAGGGCAGGAGGCAGCCAGTATAATAGGCTTTGTATACATTACAAAGCCTATTATACTATGTACATGCGGCGATCCGGGTGCTAGTAACCCGCCGGCGCTTCCGAACGGCCGGCGGGTTACTACGAGCGGTGGGCGGAGCCAGTCCCCGGCGGCTGATCGCGTCACGAATGACGCGATCGCCGCATAGCCACTCCCGCAGCCGCCCCCGCCGATGGGCGTATTGCGGTCGTTTGGGCCCAGTCTTTGCCGCCGCCCATCGGCTGGGGGCGGTCCTCAAGTGGTTAAACTATGTCCCTATCACAATGTATGGCGACACTATTTTATTTGGAAAAAAAAGTGCATTTTTTCCGTTTTGCATCCATCACTATTTACAAGCTTATAATAAAAAATCTTTACATGCATATTTAAAAGGTTTAGACCCTTAGGTAAATATTTACTTTTTTTAATGTTTTTTTTTTTAATTAAACATTTTATTTGGGTATTTTTGGGAGGGTGGGATGTAAATTGTAATTTTTTTATGTAAATGTGTTCATTTTTTAATTTTTTTTTACATTTAGGTGTAGTTTTACTATTTGGCCACAAGGCCATGAGTTTATTTACATTATGTCACTATTTACATTATGTCATTCTAAGCATAACATGTACGCTTAGAGGGACGGAAGAGTCAGAAAAAGCAAGGCTTCCGAGAGAAGCAGTTGCTTTTTCTGCCGGGGAAAGGGATCACTGATCGGGCACCATGGCCCGATTCATTGATCCTCCGGCTAACGAACCGTGGGGCGGGAGCACGCGTGCATGCGTGTGATCGGCTGCGGGGGCGCACATGGCCTTCTGGACGTAGCCTCTACATCTAAAAGGCCTAAATGGTTAAGGGGGCAGAGACTGCTGGTACGGAAGTGGTTACTATAGCTAAACCTAATCCTACACTCGCAGAGAACCCTCCCCTGGTGGTGCCTAACCCTAAGACCCACCTGGTGGTGCCTAACCCTAAGACACTCCCCTCCACCGTGGCGCCTAACCCTACCCCTCTCCTAACCCGACCCACTCTCCTAACCCATCCCCTCTAAAGTAAAGCCGCGTCATTGCGGCTAACCTGCTAAAGTTCAGCGCTGGCAGGTGCTTGATGGCGAGCGCCATGTTTCCCTTTTCTGCCGCCAATCGCAGCTTTTATCATGGCAGCACCCTTTCTTCCGTAACGGCTCATGTGCCCTTTTTTTCCTGATTCGTCCCCACCCTCCTCTGCACTACTAAGCTTAAAGTGGACCTGCACTTTTGCACAGTTCAGAAGGAAAACATAGAAGAAAAAAAAATAGAGTTATGCCAGTCTAATTTCCTCTCGTCTGACTAATCACCTCTGTAATTTGATCTCTCAGCTGTATCAGCTCAGGAATCTCCTCGGCCATTGCAGAGCAAGTAATTCAGCTAATTTGTAAATACAGAATGTTAACCCTATGCCTGCTTCCATGAAAGCAGGAAGTGGACACTGCAGATTTATTGCAGGATTGGAATCACCTGTAACAAAGAAATGTTTTTCTTTAAAGAGAACTCGAGGTGGGTTTGAAGAATATTATCTGCACACAGAGGCTGGATCTGCCTATACAGCCCAGCCTCTGTTGCTATCCCAAACCCCCCTAAGGTCCCCCTGCACTCTGCAATCCCTCATAAATCACAGCCACGCTGCTGACAAACAGCTTGTCAGAGCTGGCTGTGTTTATCTCTATAGTGTCAGTCTGCTGCTCTCCCCGCCTCCTGTAGAACTCCAGTCCCCAGTCCCTCCCTGCTGATTGGAGGGAAGGGACCCGGGCAGGGACCGGAGCTATGCAGGAGGCGGGGGAGCAGCTGAGACTGACACAACAGATGTAAACACAGCCTCACAGCACGGCTGTGATTTATGAGGGATTGCAGAGTGCAGGGGGACCTTAGTGGGGTTTGGGATAGCAACAGAGGCTGGGCTGTATAGGCAGATCCAGCCTCTGTATGCAGATAACATTCTTTAAACACACCTCGGGTTCTCTTTAAAGGTTATTAAGCTGTCGCTTTTTTTTTTTTTTTTTGTATGGAGCAGAGAGGAAGTTTTGAGTTCAGGTCCACTTTAATATTTCCGTCATGCCAACCCAATAGGGCCACTTTTGTTCTTGCCTGGAAACGGTTTCCTTTATGTGTGGAAAGCCGGACATCCTGAGTTATAAGCTCTGCCCGTCCATGATCAAGCAGAAAGAAAGAAACCCGCAAAGCAATAAAACTACAGCACTTACAAAACCGGGGCTGTGAGATTATCAAGGAAATAGCAAGGGATCCACAATAACTGCTCAATCACACATAATGGGAGGCTATATATGTGCTGCTTTTGGGACATAAAGGAAAGAGAATTACCAGGTAAGAAGAAAATTAGACCTTTCGGTTATGTCCCTCAGCAGCAGACTTGAGAGATTACAACAATATCATCCAGGCAAGATAATAACAGCACGAGAACTTTTCTACCAAAAGCAACAGAGCTTTCATTGAACATATCTAAATAACAAAGTTTAACAAAGGTACATGGTGAACTCTGTGTGGCTGCTTTCCAAAAATCAGCTCTATAAGGGCACCTGCCTTTCCAGCCTAAATCACCAGAAGCACCCCAGAGACATTTGCCCTTTTAGCTTCAGTGGATCTGAGGACCTTAAAGCGGGATTGTCAGCCACAAACTCAAATTCCATTTACCCACTGCTCTGTGTTTATTATGTAGTCTACATCCTGACCCTGCATTGCAAGCATTCCAATATAATCATAAATGTTTCTGCTGGAATAAATCTTATCTCAGTCAGCTTGGCTCTGTTCTGGTACATTGCCAAGGAGAGGGAAGCTTGTTATCTCACGTCCCACTTTCCTGCTCCTCACTGATTGGCTGAGGGCAGTTCAGTGTGACATGAGACTGAGAAGGGAAATACACCTCACCCCTCTGCAGAAGCTGCTGAAATTTATGATCTATGTTGTGATCACATGTGTTTACAAAGCAAGCTAGATAGGACAGTGAAGTTTCTAGGAGTAAAAAAAAAAGTGGAGGAAATCACATTAGGTTTGGCTTCAGTCAGAGGCAGTAAAAATAAAAATGGAAAATGCCTGGAACAGTTTTCTTTTTATTTATTACATAAAATTCACTGAAATCAAAACGTGGACAATACAATACATATGTTATGTAAGCAGAATAAGTATTGATCTACTTTTATAAGTGTTTTTTGCTTCCTGGGATAGTATGGCTGTCCCTGCTGCTATCTGGCCTAGGACAAATAAGCCTTCCAAAAACAAAAACCTTTCGGGGGGGGGGGGGGGGGGGAGAGAACAAGACTTATCCTCCTTGTTCTCACTATTACAGCATAACAGAGACTACAACATGTCCTGATCTGATTATAGCATAATGAAGGTTAGATAATGATCTGATCTCCTGAGTACATCAGAATGAAAGCTAGATAATGTCCTGATCTCAGGATTACAGCATAACGTATGGTAGATAATGATCTGATCTCCTGAGTACATCAGAACGAAAGTTAATGTACTGGTCTCAGGATTGCAGCATAACATAGGCTAGACAATGTCCTGATCTCAGGATTACAGCATAATGTAGGCTAGATAATGTCCTGATCTCGGGATTACAGCATAACGTTGCTAGATAATGTCCTGATCTCAGGATTGCAGCATAACATAGGCTAGATAATGTCCTGATCTCAGGATTACAGCATAACGTAGGCTAGATAATGTCCTGATATCAGGATTACAGCATAACATAGGCTAGATAATGTCCTGATCTCAGGATTACAGCAGAACGTAGGATAGATAATGTCCTGATCTCGGGATTACAGCATAACATAGGCTACATAATGTCCTGATCTCAGGATTACAGCATAATGTAGGCTAGATAATGTCCTGATCTCATGATTACAGCATAACGTAGACTAGATAATGTCCTGATCTCGGGATTACAGCATAACGTAGGCTAGATAATGTCCTGATCTCAGGATTACAGCATAACGTAGGCTAGATAATGTCCTGATCTCATGATTACAGCATAACGTAGGCTAGATAATGTCCTGATCTCGGGATTACAGCATAACGTAGGCTAGATAATGTCCTGATCTCAGGATTACTGCATAACGTAGGCTAGATAATGTCCTGATCTCAGGATTACAGCATAACGTATGGTAGATAATGATCTGATCTCCTGAGTACATCAGAACGAAAGTTAATGTACTGGTCTCAGGATTGCAGCATAACATAGGCTAGATAATGTCCTGATCTCAGGATTACAGCATAATGTAGGCTAGATAATGTCCTGATCTCAGAATTACAGCAGAACGTAGGATAGATAATGTCCTGATCTCGGGATTACAGCATAACGTAGGCTAGATAATGTCCTGATCTCAGGATTACAGCAGAACGTAGGATAGATAATGTCCTGATCTCGGGATTACAGCATAACGTAGGCTAGATAATGTCCTGATCTCAGGATTACAGCAGAACGTAGGATAGATAATGTCCTGATCTCGGGATTACAGCATAACGTAGGCTAGATAATGTCCTGATCTCCTGATTACAGCATAACGTAGGCTAGATAATGTCCTGATCTCCTGATTGCATGATTACAGCATAACAGGCTACATAATGTCCTGATCTCCTGATTACAGGATAATGTAGGCTAGATAATGTCCTGATCTCAGGATTACAGCATAACGTAGGCTAGATAATGTCCTGATCTCGGGATTACAGCATAACGTAGGCTAGATAATGTCCTGATCTCGGGATTACAGCATAACGTAGGCTAGATAATGTCCTGATCTCGGGATTACAGCATAACATAGGCTAGATAATGTCCTGATCTCAGGATTACAGCATAAGGTAGGCTAGATAATGTCCTGATCTCGGGATTACAGCATAACCGTAGGCTAGATAATGGCCTCAATTCACTAAGCTTATCTCCTGTCTTTAATAACTCTTCTAGAGTTGTTACCATGGTGATAAGGCAAGTAGTATTCAGGAAACATTTTACCTCAGGCAAACCTAAAGTTAACTCTTCTGTCTTTAACTTAACTCTTTAATCCTTAACATAACTCCAGAGTTAAAGTTCATTAACTGCGTGTGAAAATAACTACAGAGGAGGTAAATTAACTACAAAGGAAGTAAATTAACTACAGAAGAGGTAACGTAAGGAATGAAGAGATAAGATAACTCTCTCACTGTGTGGAGGTAAGTTTTCTCTTGCCTTATTATCTCCAGCATGATCTTAGTGAATTGAGGCCAATAATTCTTGCTTACAATAGGCAAGAAATCTGAGATCTGAAAGGTTTTGGACCGATGCTGTGAAACTGAATGTTAAGTAAAAGCCAAGGTATGTGAGAAGCTGCGCACCTTTACCCTTAAAGGATACCCGAGGTGACGTGTGACATGATGAGATAGACATGGGTATGTACAGTGCCTAGCACACACATAACTATGCTGTGTTCCTTTTTTTCTTTCTCTGCCTGAAAGAGTTAAAGTGATCCTTAAGTCTAACAAAAAAAAATGAGATTTACTCACCTGGGGCTACCCTCAGCCCCCTGCAGCCGATCGGTGCACTCGCATTGCGGCCTAGCTGCTTAAAGCAGCATAGGGGGCGATATTATGGCTGGGAACGCGGAGAATCACTCGCGGCGTTCCCATGCCTGTCGGCTGGTGACCTGAGGGCAGACCGGAAGTGTTCGCCGGCGGGTACAGGAGCATCTGAGCGGGGCTGGGAGGGCACCGATCGGTTGCAGGGGGCTGAGAGAAGCCCCATGTGAGTAAATCTCATTTTTTTTGTTAGACTTAAGGATCACTTTAAACATAAGGTATGTAAGTGGCTGACTCAGTCCTGACAGGAAGTGACTACAATGTGACCGTCACTGATAAGAAATTCCAACTATAAAACACTTTCCTAGCAGAAAATGGCTTCTGAGAGCAAGAAAGAGATAACAAAGGTTAACAGTTCATAGATTTTAGCACTGGCATACTTCAATGAATGTGTCATTGAGCAAAAACAATAAAAAACTGTTGAAATGTAAAAATTAGATTTAAACATAAAATAAAACTGTGGAATATCTTAAAAAGTCATTTTTAGGAGAAGGAAGATAGATACAATTGTTTATTTCATTAGTTTATTTTCGCTTCAGGTGTCCTTTAACAGCTGGAATCAGACTGGCTAATGGGGAGAGAACAAACCGTTGTCTTCCACATCGTATTTCCAATAAAATGCTCCGCTTTCTAAGGACTTGTTCACACTATATGCGCTTCCGCGCGCATTCCGGCAGCACATGTAGTATGCGATTAGCAAGCACCTCGTGTGCATAGACAGCACTTCTGACGTTAAGACTATGCGCGCTGAACAGCAGTGTAATGTGCTACCGCACTGTTGGCAAAAACGCATTGCTGATCCCATTTACTGTAATCAATGGGATCAGCAGCGCAACGCACGGCAACGTGGATGGCGTGCGATCGGGTACGCTTGTTGCCTAATGTGAACGAGGTCTTAGTGTCACTAATCATCATTTCCCACCCCGCATGTATATCTGCCCATCAGACATACACTGCATCCCCATCAATACACCCCACATATCCAGGGCCAGTTCAAGAAAGGAGGCGGCTGCCAGACAACCCCCCCCCCCCCCCAGTCTCCTGCCATCTTGCACTCCCCAGGGGCCCTGCAACCAGGATTATAATTCCTCTGTCCCGGCGTGCTGCTGTGTCCCTGCTTTTCATCTTCACCCGCAGAGCTGCCCGTCTCTTCTCAGTTATGTTATGACGCAAACATGCGCCAAGTCACTGAAAAGAGACGCCACGCCACAGATGGGGAGCATGGACACAGCAGCGCGCCGGGACAGGGGAGTTATAATTCTGGCTGCAGGTCCCCTGGGGAGGTCAAGGTGGCAGGAGACTTTGAAAGGAGGGGGGTGGGGTGTCTGGCAGCCACAAAATGCACAGGATCTCCAAGGAGCACAAGGTGGCAGGAGACATAGGAGGGGTCCGCCAATGTAGGGGGTTTGGCAGCACTTGGAGTTCCTTGGGCATTTGCCCCCTTTGCCTTAAAGAGGAACTCCAGTGAAAATAATGTGTTCATTTTTACAATAATTATGTATAAATGATTTAGTCAGTGTTTGCCCATTGTGAAAACTTTTAAATCCCTGATTTACATTCTGACATTACATGGTGACATTTTTACTGTTGGCAGGTGATGTAGCTGCTGCATGGTTTTTTGGCAGTTGGAAACAGATGTAAACAGCTATTTCCCACAATGCAGCAAGGTTCACAGACAGGAAACTGCCAGGAGAGGGGTTTCACCACAATATCAGTCATACAGCGCCCCCTGATGGTCTGTTTGTGAAAAGGAATAGATTTCTCATGTAAAAAGGGGTATCAGCTACTGATTGGGATAAAGTTTAATTCTTGCTCGGAGTTTCTCTTTAATGGCAACGCCAGCCCTGCATGAATCGCTACTCACGTTTAGATCCTTTATGTCATCCAGAAAACTGAGCTTCTCTGGAACTGATTCCAAGTGATCCAGGGCTATCCGTGTGCTCTGAAAGAGATAAAGACAGTGTGTGAGTGCCAACGCCATCAAAGTCAACATCAGTAGGACTGCAGCTGGACATGCGAAGGCTTCATGTAACAACTACTAACTGATAAACATACTGCATGAAGCACCCTCCACTCTCTCGGGAGTTACAAGGAAAGCTACTTTGCTAAAGTGGCAGGATAGTGTAATGGCTAAAGGCTCCATGTCTGACTCAGGAGACCAGGGTTTCAATCTCAACTCTTCATGTCCAGTTAGCCAGCACCTATTCAGTAGGAGACCTTGGGCAAGACTCCCTAACACTGCTACTGTCTATAGAGCGGGTCCTAGTGGCTGCAGCTCTGGCACTTTGAGTCCGCCAGGAGAAAAGCACAAAATAAATGGTCCATGTCTTGTCTAAAGTAAACCTTGACTGCCAGCTTCAAGCAAACTTTAGGGGCCAGTTTCTCTGAGACTCACGCCGGCACTTGTTCTGAAGCAAGTACACATGCAAATCCCTCTAGCCGTGCCATGCATGGCACATGCGTGACGCGACTGCCAACCGTCCATTTTTTTCCCCGCATGTGAATTCAGTTAAGGCCTCTTGATTTAAATAGGTTGTGTTTCCCGTCCGAATACGCATGCGGGGAAAGGCTGCAAAATCACCCCCTAGTAGAAATGAGCCCTATGTGAAAATAAACGGATGGGATAAACAATTGTGTCGAGAGTCCCAACCCTAAAGTACTCTCCCAGGCCCATATACAATTAATATATCACCTAGGAGAAAACCAAGGAGAAAAAGTGAATTGCATATGGGCCCCCTAGAGTCTCATTTTGTGTTTAAAGGATACATCCAAGATAAAAAAAAAAAAGATCCACTTACCTGGGGCTTGATCTAGCCCGTAGCAGCAGTCCTGTGCCCTCGCTGCAGCTCTGGTGCCTCCCGGTCCTCTCCGCTGGCGCAGCCGACCTCCCCAGGTCGGGTTCCGGGTCGGCTTCTGCGCTCCACCGCGTGGGTCATGTGGTCTCTCCGACGTCATCAGAACTGTACTGCGCAGTACCGTCCTGATGATGTCGGAGAGACCACGTGACCCGCGCCGTGGAGCGCAGAAGCCGACCCGGAACCCGACCTGGGGAGGTCGGCTGCGCCAGCACGAGAAGACCGGGAGCCACCGGAGCTGCGGCGAAGGCATAGGACGGCTGCCATGGACTGGAGGAAGCCCCAGGTAAGTGGATCTTTTTTTTTTTTTTTCCTATTAGCTTGGAGCACTCTTTTAAATGCTAAAAACTGAAAATTGTTATGGTTTCATTTACATGAAAACATTTTTTTAACGTTTTGCATCTCCCACTACTGGGCCATTTATTGACTCTGCAGATTTTGGTATCATGTACTGAAGACATCACAGGGGGCGCTGTTACTAATATTATGGGATGCCTAGAACCAGGAAGTAGCAAGGATGTGCAGTGCGTGGATCCTGGAGGTGAGTGAAAGCTTCTGAGAAGCACTTTGAGATGCTCGACCCCCAGCCGCTGTGCCCCCCTCCACTACCCGCCACCTGCTCCCTGGGCAATGCCCCACTTCCCCTGCCCCTAGAAACCGGCATGGTCCCTGAACAAGTGCACGTTCTTCCTCTGCTGCCCCTCTCTGTCAAGCTCTTCATTGGCTGCCAATTAACCAGAGGATCCAGTTCAAACTCCTAACCCTAACCTACAAAGCTCTCCACAATCTTTCTCCCCTGTACATCTAACTAGTTTCCAGATACCAACCCAATTGTAATCTCAGATCTGCACGTGACCTGCTGTTGTCCTCCTCTAGAATTACCTCCTTGCATTCAAAAATACAAGATTTTGCACAAGATTTGCACAAGATCCCTAGAACCAGGAAGTAGCAAGGATGTGCAGTGCGTGGATCCCAGAGGTGAGTGAAAGCTTCCGATAAGCACTTTGCTCCTGCTCAACCCCAAGCGGCTGTGCCCCCCAACTTCACTACCCGCCAATGCTCCCTGGGCAATGCCCCACTCCACCTTCCCCCTAGAAACAGGCATGGACCCTGAAGAAGCATGCAGTTCAGACCCTACTGAAGCTGGCATGATTAGCAGGATGCCAGGAAACTGGTATTGTTTAAAGGGAAGGTCCAAGCAAAAAAAGAAAAAATGAGTTTCACTTACCTGGGGCTTCTACCAGCTCCATGTAGCCATCCTGTGCCCTCGTAGTCACTCACTGCTGCTCCAGTCCCCCGCTGGCAGCTTTCTGACCTCTGAGGTCAGGGCCACATTGCATACATTTTTACGCATTCCAGCTAGTGCAGGAACAAAAATGTACACGTTGCACCACTAACGCGTAAAAATGTATGTGTTAATGTTCCTGCACTAGCGGGAATGTGTAAAAATGTACGCAATTCGGCCCTGACCTCCGAGGTCAGAAAGCTGCCAGCGGGGGACTGGAGCAGCAATGAGTGACTACGAGGGCACAGGATGGCTGTATGGGGCTGGTAGAAGCCCCAGGTAAGTGAAACTCATTTTTTTTTTTTGCTTGGACCTTCCCTTTAAAAGGAAATAAATATAGCAGCCTCCATATCTTTTTCACTTCAGGTTCCCTTTAATTGAAGCACTTCACTTGACTTGTATCACCATTTAAATGGACTTTTTATCATCTCACCTAGAGGGCATAGAGCGTGACTCTGGACTCTCGTTGATCCTTGCACTAGAAGGAAAGCGTGAAATCCATTAAATCTAAATGTGATGGACTATAGACTCAGCACTGTCTTCGTGGTCAAAGGGGACTGGTCTCCGGCTACACTAGATACAGTTGCTTACTTTATAACACAGTTATAGGAGAGGCGGATTCCCGCTGCATGACTGGTTGTGTGTGGTGGGGTAAACACTGTGCTAACCGTGCTGTGCCATGTGAGCCGACATGCGGCTATAGTGCTCTGCTTAGTGTTTTTAAAGGATAACTGACCTGAGAGGGATATAGAGGGTGCCAGGTTTGTTTCCTTTTAAACAATACCAGTTGCCCGGCATCCTGCGGATCTTTCATAGTATCAGTAGTGTCTGAATCACACACTTGTAACAAACGTGCTAAATGCAGTCAGACATCTGATCTGCATGCTTGTTCAGGGTGTATGACTAAAAGTATTAGAGGCCGAGGATCAGCCGGACAGCCATGTGCAGCACCGCCCCTACTAATCCTTGTGCTGCCCCCTCTTCCAGTTCTAACCTCCACGTACAGCAGCCTCCTTCAGTTATATACCAATCCCTTGGGCAGCAGCTCCCTATTTTCATGTGATGCTCCTTATTTACAACCTTAGTATTCCATACGTAGCAATCTCTCTTCCATGTCCAGCCGCCCCTTGACCAACTGCCGCCCCAAGGCCTAGGCCATGGTGGCCTTTCCATAAACTCAGCCCTGGCAGCTATGGAGGTTCTGCTGGGGACAGGAGAGGTTAGTACGATGTCTCAGAGACAAGGTTGGCTATGGCCTGATAAGGGCCCTTTTACACTTAATCAGTTGCTCTCAGTTAAAACAAAAAGAAAACTGATTTTCAAAGTAATGTCCTTGTTTTCCTATGGCACCTTTCACACCTAACGCGTTTTAACTGAAATGTTCTTCCCAATGCACTGCTATGGAAAAAATGCATACTAACGCATACCAACTGATTAAGTGAAAATGGGGCCTAAGGATATAAAATGTGATGCTCTTGAAATGGTGAAGCTCTATAGACAGGGGAAATGGGGACTCCGGGAGGGTGGCGACCTGCTGTGGAGCGGAGATAGGAATGTGATGGTCCTGAGATCAGCAGCTAGTGAGGTTCTGCTGAGAACGGGAGATGTGAGTACGATGTCTCAGAGACAAGGTTGGCGATGGCCTGATAAGGCTATAAAATGTGATCTTGAAACAGTGAAGCTCTATAGAAGTGGTCCTCAAACTACGGCCCGCCGAGGCTTTTTCACTGCGCCCCCCCCCCCCCCCAAACACAAAATGTATAACTTATAGATGTGGCCCACTTCACCTTTAAATGTTGGCGCCCTGCATATAGAGTAGCAGTGCTGGCACCACCTTTCCCCATACTGTAGAAGCCAGGGAGCAGTGATTCGCTGGCTTCCAATCCAAGTCTACATCAGGCGACACTGCTGTCCAACTGGACCGCAGGTTATCAACTGGGTATGCTTCACTGTCTGGTGCACAAAGACATTCTTCGGGCAACACATGACTGATTGGCTGCTGCTGGGACAAAGTGGATGGGGTGTGTGAGCACCCTGGAGCAAAAGATACAAGAGAAAAAACGGGAGCCCAATGGGATCAGCAGCTAGTGAGGTTCGGCTGAGGACAGGAGATGTGAGTATGAGGTCACAGAGACAAGGTTGGCAACATCCTGATAAGGATATAAAAAAAAGTGATGATCTTAGGATCCGGAGATGGTGAAGTTCAGAAGTGATACTGAAGTGAAGTGGCGGGGGAGAAAAAGAATGGCGAGTTTCTATCTCTGCTGACAGGAAATACTGCCCATCGTGATGTATGGCGCAGGCAGAGATGAAGAGCATCTGCTCCAGCAATGTTCTGCCAATTACCGCAGCTCTGCCGTGCAGCTCTTCACTTGAAATCCAATTTATCCCGAGACGCTGCAATTCAGGTACAACTTCAGCCTCCGCCATTCCCCACAAATGCCTATATGCAAAGTAATGCAAGCTAATGAGCAGTTCTGCAGGCTTCATTACTGGGGATGGCTGAGAGCCAGGCCTGGCTGCTGGTGCGGGATCGTCACCTCCTCACCGACACATGATAATGTAACACACCCCACATTCCTCCATCCAGAAACCCTGAGTGCTATTGCCCAATATGCACACAGCACCTTTATAATGGGAAAGTCACAGCTGAAATGGGATTGGTTCACCTGAACAACACAGACATTTTTCTTGCTCCCAAACTCATAAATGAGCCCATTTATGGGTGCACTAGTGGCATAATTTTTTCATCTTCTGCGAATGGAGCAAAAGCAAAATTTCCTTGAGGATGCTAAAAAACAACAACAATGCAGCAATCTTCAGCCTCTGTGGGTGGGCAGACAACTCAGGACAGAGAGTACAAAAATAACTGTGCTACGCTTGCATGCTCTTTCCAGGTGTGATTGTGCTTGTTACGCACTTGTTCCAGGCATGACTCTGCTAGTTGCATGCTTGTTCCAGGTGCGACTCTGCTGGCTGCACGCTTGTTCCAGGTGCGACTCTGCTGGCTGCACGCTTGTTTTAGGTGTGACTCCGCTGGCTGCATGCTTGTTCCAGGCATGACTCTGCTAGTTGCATGCTTGTTCCTGGTGCAACTCTGCTGGATACACGCTTGTTCCAGGTGAGACTCCACTGGCTGCATGCTTGTTTTAGGTGTGACTCCGCTGGCTGCATGCTTGTTCCAGGCATGACTCTGCTAGTTGCATGCTTGTTCCTGGTGCAACTCTGCTGGATACACGCTTGTTCCAGGTGAGACTCCACTGGCTGCACGCTTGTTCCCGGTGCGACTCCACTGGCTGCATGCTTGTTCCAGGTGTGACTCCGCTGGCTGCACGCTTGTTCCAGGCATGACTCTGCTAGTTGCATGCTTGTTCCTGGTGCAACTCTGCTGGATACACGCTTGTTCCAGGTGAGACTCCACTGGCTGCATGCTTGTTTTAGGTGTGACTCCGCTGGCTGCATGCTTGTTCCAGGCATGACTCTGCTAGTTGCATGCTTGTTCCTGGTGCAACTCTGCTGGATACACGCTTGTTCCAGGTGAGACTCCACTGGCTGCATGCTTGTTTTAGGTGTGACTCCGCTGGCTGCATGCTTGTTCCAGGCATGACTCTGCTAGTTGCATGCTTGTTCCTGGTGCAACTCTGCTGGATACACGCTTGTTCCAGGTGAGACTCCACTGGCTGCACGCTTGTTCCCGGTGCGACTCCACTGGCTGCATGCTTGTTCCAGGTGTGACTCCGCTGGCTGCACGCTTGTTCCAGGTGTGACTCCGCTGGCTGCACGCTTGTTCCAGGTGTGACTCCGCTGGCTGCACACTTGTTCCAGGTGTGACTCCGCTGGCTGCACACTTATTACAGGTGTGACTCCGCTGGCTGCATTGCTTGTTCCAGGAGCGACTCCATTGGCTGCACGCTTATTCCAAGTGTGACTCTGCTGGCTGCATGATTGTTCCCGGTGTGACTCCGCTGGCTGCACACTTATTCTAGGTGTGACTCCGCTGGCTGCACGATTGTTCCTGGTCTGACTCTGCTGGCTGCATGCATGTTCGAGGTATGACTCTGCTGATTGCACGCTTGTTGTGGGTGCGA
Source organism: Hyperolius riggenbachi (assembly GCF_040937935.1). Taxonomy (NCBI): domain Eukaryota; kingdom Metazoa; phylum Chordata; class Amphibia; order Anura; family Hyperoliidae; genus Hyperolius; species Hyperolius riggenbachi. The sequence goes on along the minus strand of NC_090654.1, from coordinate 263,557,282 downwards.
TTCCGCTGGCTGCACACATGTTCCAGGTGTGACCCTACTGGATGCATGCTTGTTCCATATTCCGCTGCTTGGCATCTGCACTAGTGCCCCATCCATGTATAATGGCAGCTGAGGCGATAGGAGGGGGCATGGCAGCACCACGGCACACTGGAGTCTTGTATTACAGCCATCACAGGATTGTGTCACCAGGGTCCCTGTAATGTAGACTCCTCACTCACTCAAGGGTACCCGAAATTAGGACTGCCTTCTTCCTGGTTACCTGGCTGCCATGCACAGCCGGAGGAGCAAACCCGCATTCCGCCAAGCCAGCTCAGCAAATCACAGAGCGACCCCTGCACTCCACTATACACTGCCTAAAACATCATTCAAAAGTCACACGTGTGTCAAAAACAGTAAACAACAATAATGTGACCCCCCCCCCCCTTTCCCCGAAGGCTTGATAACTACTTATCTCCCATGTAGGCTGGGCGTGCCTCAGGGAATGTGGAGAGCACACGCAATAAGGGCTGGTGTGACATGTAGGCCCCGTGATTTGCGGCAGGACAGGCAGCCCGGGGCATGGGAGAAGCGTTCGGGGCCACACAAGGAGGTCACATGCAAAGAGGAGAATAATAGCAGGAAAGATCTGACCGAGTAGAAGACACACACATTGGCTTCAATTCTGGTAGCTATGTGAGGTAAATATTTTTTTGTAGGTAAAATACCTCATGAGGTATTTTCTTTTTTTTAGCAATTCTGAAAGATTTCTCTCCATTTCATGAGGTAAACGTGCGGTAAATGCATAAAGTGAGTAAAAACATGAGGTATTTCAGCGGTAAGCATGCAGTAAATAAATAACAGTAGTCTTTAATTGTCTTCCATAAGTTAGGATTGCCTTTGGAAGATTTTTTTTATTTTATTTTGAGGGGGTAAGGTGTATTTAATTATGTATGTAATCTATGAAAAGTATATTTATAGGCATCCCTTATTTAAAAAGAAAAATCCAGTAAATATTTGGAGTTTTATTTCTACTATTCTTTTCTATTACACAGCCTGAATAGGAACAACACTAAAAACTGCAAAATGCATACAAATTGACTTTACCTCCAGGTACAGGCAGGTCTTAAACTGATCGGTAAATTATGTGCTAACGTGCCACCTAATTTCCATGAGAATCGCCATTTTCGGTAAAATTAATGCAAATTACATCACAAATTACATAATAATTTACCTCATGAGGTAAAACATGACTAAAACCTACCAGAATCGCTAAATGACATTACCTCATGAGGTAAATTACCTAAGATGAGGGAATTTGCTTGATAAGCCTACCAGAATTAAGAGCTATATCCAACTGGCGGCTCGCGGACAGGATGTGGCCCCCAGGCTGCACTCGCTTGCCCGGACTAGTTTTACCTCCCTTCCCCGAACATGGACAGTACTGGTTTACAATATTGGCACCTGGTCACATGACCAGTATTTTTGTGTGTGTGTTAAAAAAAAAAAAAAAAAAAACCCAAGTATCCCTTAATAGTAAGCTTCAAGGGACCTGGCCACGTAGTTTATTATATAAGAATTTGTCATACATCATCTAGCTATACATGTGCATGGACAGGAAACCTAAGAAATGAGTTTACTATAATGAGATTCTACTGTATTCTGCATTTAATAAAGTTGATTGATATGTACTATTAGCGTGCACTCAATGGTACAGCAGATATAGATATCATGGTGGCAGCTGGCCCATATAATTTGGTGTGACCGTGTGAAAGAAATGACAGGTTCTCATTAATGATCCGCATACAGCTGTAAAGGGAAAGCCCAGTGATTCCTGCCAATTCTCCCTAGATTATCTGCACAGATTCTGACCTACCTGCCGTAAATGTCGTAACGAGGACCTACCTGCTTTTATGAAGCTTGGGGTGTGATTGTGACACACCCAGACCCCAGAGGGGGTTTTCTATTACACAACATTGTGTAACACTTCAGATAAACAGATGATTCACTAAGCTGGCACTGGTTCCCAATCTCGCCACTGGCAGAGCCGCTCTCTCCCGGGTTGGTCAATCTGCAGGTGTCTACAAGAGAGGCTGCCGGGTGCCTCCCACAACGCTGGACTGCAGCCCATCCTGCCCAGGTGACACCGCAGCTGTCATCGGTAAAATACGGTGACAACGCGGGCCAGCCGCAGAGGAAAAGTACATTTCTTGCAGTAAAGTGAGCAGAGATGGGAGATAAAGCACCCAATCAGAGAGCTGTCACAGCGGCAGGCAGGGACTTTAATAATCCCCCTGCCTGTGTCCTTTCTGGAGATCAGATTTTTGTCAAGCAGTTTGTTACCCGAGATACAAAGTGTCAGAGCAATTTAACACTTAATCTGTCAGCTGCTCTCTGTCTGCCAATAAGCCGGGAACAAAGCCGAGAAAATATTCATGAAAGAGAAAAAGACGATATCGCTTTACTGCAGACACTGGACAAACACTGCAGAGACCCCTGACTACAGGCCAGTCACCACAGAGACCCCTGACTACAGGACAGACACCACAGAGACCCCTGACTACAGGACAGACACCACAGAGGCCCCTGACTACAGGACAGACACCACAGAGGCCCCTGACTACAGGGCAGACACCACAGAGGCCCCTGACTACAGGGCAGACACCACAGACCCCTGACTACAGGACAGACACCACAGAGACCCCTGCCTACAGGACAGACACCAGAGACCCCTGACTACAGGACAGACACCACAGAGACCCCTGACTACAGGACAGACACCACAGACCCCTGACTACAGGACAGACACCACAGAGACCCCTGACTACAGGACAGACACCACAGAGACCCCTGACTACAGGACAGACACCACAGAGACCCCTGACTACAGGACAGACACCATAGAGACCCCTGACTACAGGACAGACACCACAGAGACCCCTGACTACAGGACAGACACCACAGAGACCCCTGACTACAGGACAGACACCACAGAGACCCCTGACTACAGGACAGACACCACAGACCCCTGACTACAGGACAGACACCACAGACCCCTGACTACAGGACAGACACCACAGTCCCCTGACTACAGGACAGACACCACAGAGACCCCTGACTACAGGACAGACACCACAGAGACCCCTGACTACAGGACAGACACCATAGAGACCCCTGACTACAGGACAGACACCACAGAGACCCCTGACTACAGGACAGACACCACAGAGACCCCTGACTACAGGACAGACACCACAGAGACCCCTGACTACAGGACAGACACCACAGACCCCTGACTACAGGACAGACACCACAGACCCCTGACTACAGGACAGACACCACAGTCCCCTGACTACAGGACAGACACCACAGACCCCTGACTATAGGACAGACACCACAGAGACCCCTGACTACAGGACAGACACCACAGAGGCCCCTGACTACAGGACAGACACCACAGAGACCCCTGACTACAGGACAGACACCACAGACCCCTGACTACAGGACAGACACCACAGACCCCTGACTACAGGACAGACACCACAGACCCCTGACTACAGGACAGACACCACAGACCCCTGACTACAGGACAGACACCACAGTCCCCTGACTACAGGACAGGCACCACAGAGACCCCTGACTACAGGACAGACACCACAGAGATCCCTGACTTCAGGACCTACAGGACCGATACCAGAGTGGCCCCCGAATACAGGACAGACACCGGAGAGGGCTCCTAATACAGGACAGACACCGGAGAGGGCTCCTAATACAGGAAAGACACCAGAGTGGGCCCCTGCATACTGGCAGACACCCGAGGGGACCCCGAATGCTGGACAAGAAACCAAAATGGCTCCCCGAATACTGGACAAACGCCAAAGGGGGCCCTGAGAGCTTGACGAACACCAGAAAGGGCCCCAAATACCAGGAAAAAAAACAGAGGGAGCCCCAAATCCTGGACAGAAACCAGAGCGGTACCCCGAATACCAGGAAAGAAACAGGGGAGTTCCTGAATATCAAACACCTAGAGGTGCCCCGTTTGCAGAGGGGGCCCTGAATGCTGCACAAAAATCAGAGGGGGCCCCGAATAAGAGCAAACTACGGAGGGGAGCCCTGCAATTTGGGCAAATTACAGGAGGATACCCGAATACGGAACACCAGAGTGGTCCCCGAATACCATACAAACATCAGACGGAGCCCAAATGCTGGGCACAAACCTGAGAGGGCCCCTATCACTGGGCAAACAGCAGGGGGAGGGGGGCTGAAACCTAGTTATTCTATTCCCAACCTCCAGCACCCACAGGCTGCAGCTGTCTCTGGGACCACCATATAGGCAGCTGGGGACACCAAGGCCCCATGGCATGACATAATTCCGAGCACTGGTTCCGTCTGGTTATGTAATGCGCACTCGGCGCGGGCCGCCACTCCCTGGTGACGCCTCAGCACCACAGGATTTATATTTGGCCCGTGTTGTGTTTAACACACCAATCGGCACTTGTGTGAATAAACATTCTGGCTCTCCTCCAATCCCGCGCTCGGCGATAGATGAATGTTGGACATTGGTAAATTGCAGGGTATCCGTTACACGCCGCTCTCCCCGCACAGCGCTATAACCTTTCAGCCTCTACAGAAATATTTTTCTTTTTGCCCAAAGACAAATGGAACTTTCCCTTTTGATAGATTTCTCTGGCCGCAAGGCAGACATTTTTCACACATCAAATACTCTGGAGTCACATAAAACGCTTTCCAAACTCACCCGTTCCAGATCCACAATCCGGTCCTGGAAGAAAAAACAGAATACAGGAAGGTATTAGGACCTACAAATGCAGAAGACAGTCACAGGCGAGTTCAATCCACATTTTACACAGCATTAATCACAAGAGGGTACGGCAGCACCACATCTGGATTAATCACTATTCTGGGATATATTATTTTTATAATTTTTACTGGGTCAAACTCTGTCCAGCCAATGAACACAAGTTACCCCTGGATTCTGCCCCTTCCTCCTGGGCCACACCCACCCACTGACTGACACTGGAGGGAAGGTGATGAATGTCATTTGCTCCGCCTCCAACGATTCTCAATTCAGAAGCTATATCAGAAGGGAGGGCCACTGGCAGGTGATGCCACACCTCCTTCCACGGACCGGATGGGCCACGCCCTTTCCCAAAAGATATTATAATTAGGGATGCTCATTCGGTTTCTGCGGAACCAAAAATCTGCATTTCTGTTCGGAATTCAGAAAACGGAACTCTAATTTTAGCCCAATCGCAAAACTTGGAAGCATTGCACCCATCAGAAAATGCAGAATTTTTCTGCCCAAAAAATCAGATCACTGTGGTGATTTTCGACCAATCACAAAGCTGATTTTCTGTTTTTTCCGATTTTGTTTTTCTGATTTCTTCTTTTCATTTTTTGTATTCTCCGATACAAAAACAGCTAATAAAATACTTGGAATTGGAAAACGCAGAATTTTTCAGCAAAAATCAAATCGCTGCGGTAATTTTAGACCGGTCACAACATTTTTTTTCCAATTTGTTATTTTTTTCCTTTGTCCAATGCAAAAAATGACTAATAAAATACTCCTCGAAAACCAGAAATTGGGAAAACGGAAATTGGCATTGGCGGAAAATCGTAATTTCTCCGGAATCGGAAAATGGCATTTCTGACCACCGCTAACTATAATGGCATGGAATCTATCTGCCACGGGACAGCCGGGCACAGGCTGAGTGACATCGTCACCAATGGACTGTTTTTAGCCCAGAGAACAGGCAGGATTTGTAATAAATCATGATAATACTAATAGCAGTAGAGTATTGTACTGTCACTCATCAGTAAAAGCAGGAAGTTTTCAATCAGGATGATACCATTCATAGGCTAACTTTAAAAGAAAAAGAATAAGCTTTCGGCTAACAAGCATTCTTCAGACTCTATTCCTATACGCATGCATACATGAATAGAGGCTGAAAAAGGCTTGTTGGCCAAAAGCTTACTTTTTTTTTTTTTTTAACGTTAGCCAATAAATGGAATTGTTCTGATTCAAAACCTCCTGATAATACCAACTGTCAGAGCAATAAACAGGGATCCAGACCATAAATTAAGTACACAATTTTGTAAACAGCACACATCCCCACATTCTTAATAATGAACTAAATTTTATTTGAAGGGGACCGATATATTAATAGGTAAATCGGAGTAGTAGTGGAAAACATAGTCTAATCACATCTTAAAAAACAAAACAAACTTTATTGTACACATCACGAAAAAAAAACAAAAAAAACATGACACTTTAAAGAGACACTGAAGCGAAAAAAAATACATGATATAATGATTTGGTTGTGTACTATGAATAATTACAAGAAGATTAGCAGCAAAGAAAATATTCTCATATTTTTATTTTCAGGTATATAGTGTTTTTTTCTAAGATTGCATCATTCTCTCATATATGTGCAGATTACACAACACTCAGCATTCAAAATGATTCTTTCAGAGCAGTCTGTGAACTAATGACCTCTCCTCTGGCAGAGAAAAAGAAATTTGTTCACTAACAGTTGAGATAATAAAAGTCAGAAGACAGCCCTCTCTACGACTTTGAAAGTCATAGAGCTTAATGGCTTTTTTGCATAGAGATAACAACTGGAGTTTCTTAACTCTTCCTGTACTGGAAACAATTAGACTGATGTATCTGATCTTAATGTTTTATTTCTTAGCTGTACTACACATACAAATCATAATATCATAAAAAAAAATTTCGCTTCAGTGTCTCTTTAAAATGGGGATAGCTTAAAGGGAACTTGAAGTGAGGAAAATTATTTCAAATAAACACATGACTTAGCTGCAAATGAATATTACATACTAACCTCACTGTCCGTTCCTCTCAGAAGCTCACAGTTTTCTTCTTACAGTGATCCCTTCCAGTTCTGACAATATTTTGTCAGAACTGAACTATACCAGTTGCTGTCAGTTATATATCAGCTGCTGTCAGTTACAACTGAATGAGCAAGGTAGTGTCCATGTTTCCCTATTGGCTCAACTGGGTGATATTACAGTTTAACAGTGTGCTGACCAGGAAGCTGTTATGGGTTAACGGTCATTTTCACAATAGAGGACGGAGAAATCCATTGATCACAGTGGACAAATGGGATGCAGGAGAGGAGAAAGAGATTGAGTAGACAACACAGGAGGTAAGTATGACCTGTGTATGGTTATTTTGACTTTTTATTTTCAGTTTAGGTTCTCTTTAACTGTACTAGACTATTCAAATAGTAAACAAATCGCATGGCATATGTACAATTTGATAAATTTCTATTTTGGAAACACATATCGATATGACCAACGACCACATTGTTGGGTCCCAGTGTAAAATTGTTTAAAGGTTACCCAAAGCAACTTTAAAATGTTTCAAATGGGACAAAGAGGATTGTTCCCTTCTCGATGCAGTGCCTCTGTGTCCCGTTGGTGCCGCTCTCTGTCCCCCTAATCCCCCTCCGCCCAAATCTACTGATAAGCAGCTAGTTGGTAGAATAATGGGGAAGGGGCGTCCTTAGCTGGAAAGACACCCCTGCGTAACAACCCCCTCTGGCATTAGGAACACCCCTTCCCCGCCTCTCAATGCCCCTTCACAGCCTATTCTCCACCCCTTCACTGCCTCTCCACCGCCCCTCCCGCTCTGTGCTTTCCGAGGAGAACCACAGAGCTAAGATGCAGCTTCGTGAGCGTGGGTAGCGGCTGTAACGGGCTCTACCTGATCCGGCTAGCCCCCTGGACCAGGTGGTATGTTTTTATTTAGCTATGGTTCTTTAATACTACAATGTCTCCCCTATCTATTATAGGAGTAATGCATAAATATGGTTTGATAATAATACAAGAAAAGTGATAATAATGAAATCTGATTGGTGCTGCTACAAGTTACTCCTCAACCTATTAAAGTGGGATTGTCACCATAAAAATAAAATTTCAATAGCAACTGGTCTGAGTGTATTAAGTGATAACGATGCTAATCCTGCATACAAAACTTTTTCTGCAGTTACGGTTTGGAGTTATCACATACTTTAGGAGCACTGGCCTTTTAATAGTCAGTGCCAAACAGTTGCATGCTGGGAGTTTTTTTATCTATAATATATTCCTCCTCTTCCATTTATTTCCCTGCCTAGCTGCCTATGTGAAACATGATCCTCTGCTCACTTGTGTTTACAAACAAGGCTGAGGTTACTCAGCGATTGGAGGAGAAAAGAAAAAAAAAAAAAGTTAAGGGCAGAAATGACATCAGGATTTAGCCTCAAACTGTGAGCAAAAGACATGGTTCCCACCAGGAACAAAATTCTATTCATTTACTATCTAAAATTCACTGAAATCAAAGCATGGATAGTGCAATACATGTGTTATGTAAGTAGACCAAGTATTTATCTACTTATATACTGTATGTTTTTTTTCCCTGGCATAGTATGGCTAATCCTACTGCTTTAAGGACCTCTGCCTATCGGAGGTGGTCACATGATGGAACTGGATACAGAGCGAGTCTGGCTGCCCTCTCTGCTCTAGACGTATATGCTGAGGGGCAGCACAGAACACAGGAGATGATTGCTGCTTTTATATGCATATAACCAGCCAGCAGCAAAGAGGTCTGTTCCCATCTCTGCAGCCAGTGGGTAATTGTAAAGAAATTATACAACATTCATGGACTGCAAAATACAGCCTCATTTTCCACCAGAAATTCTTTATTCTGCTTTCTTCGCAGGTCGACGCAACCCAGAAAATAGAAGTTGGGACACACTGATCTCCGATGGAAGAGCCCGCTGAATTGTCAAGCCAAGAGAAATAAGATTATGCAAACATTGTGCACGACGAGATGCAACAGCGGGCTCTGCTATTCTGCTCTGCCGAGACTCCGGGAATGCGGCTGGCTGTAACAAGACATCGGTACGCCGTCTGCATGGAGCAGAGACTCGCAAAGTGCGCAAGGGGGTGCTATGCGTGCAAAGCAGGCGATGTATAGGGATGATCAATGCGATGGGAATATTTCCAAGTTCATGCAGTATTATGTAAAGGTTTATGCAAATACATGCAACCTGAAAATGGACTAAACCCACCTAGTCTTAAATTGATTGGTCCATTTTTAAGCTGCATATACTTGCATAAAAAAAATACATAATTCTGCATGAACTCAGAAATATTTGCATCTCATTGATCATGCCTGGCAATGTATAAGGAACAGGGATGCATAAAACTCTGCATTACAATACGAAAAATCATATTTTACTTGAGCGCATCTGTAGTTAGCGTGCTGGAATACACCGCCACCAGCCCTGTGTTACATGTCTGCACTCAGCGTGGTGGAATACACCGCCACCAGCCCCGCGTGACATGTCTGCACTGGGCGTGCTGGAATACACCGCCACCAACCCTGCGTGACATGTCTGCACTGGGCGTGCTGGAATACACTGCCACCAGCCCCGCGTTACATGTCTGCACCCAGCGTGGTGGAATACACCGCCACCAGTCCCAATGTTACATGTCTGCAATCGGCGTTGTGGAATAAACCGCCACCAGTCCCATGTTACGTGTGTGCACTCAGCATGCTGGAATAAAACGCCACCAGTCCCACATTACATGTCTGCCCTGCGCATGCTGGAATACACCGCCACCAGTCTCGTGTTCCATGTCTGTCCTGGGCGTGCTGGAATACACCGCCACCAATCCCATGTTACATGTCTGCCCTGCGCATGCTGGAATACACCGCCACCAGTCCCGTGCTACATGTCTGTCCTGGGCGTGCGGGAATATAACACCACAAGTCCCACGTTACATGTCTGCACTCAGCGTGCTGGCAGTGTACCAGTCCCGCGTTACATGTCTGTCCCGGGTATGCTGGAATACACCGCCACCGCGTTACACGTCTGCATTGAAATACACAGTCACCAGTCCATCGTTACATGTCTGCACTGGGCTTGCTGGAATATACCACCATCAGTTCCGTGTTGCATGTCTACACTCAGCGTGCTGGAATACACAGTGCCAGTCCCGCGTTACATGTCTGCACTGGGCATGCTGGAGTACGCCGCCACCAGTCCCGCGTTACATGTCTGTTCTGGGCGTGCTGGAGTACGCCGCCACCAGTCCCGCGTTACATGTCTGTCCTGGGCGTGCTGGAGTACGCCGCCACCAGTCCCGCGTTACATGTCTGTCCTGGGCGTGCTGGAGTACGCCGCCACCAGTCCCGCGTTACATGTCTGTTCTGGGCGTGCTGGAGTACGCCGCCACCAGTCCCGCGTTACATGTCTGTTCTGGGCGTGCTGGAATACACTGCCACCAGTCCCGCGTTACATGTCTGCACTGAGCGTGCTGGAATACACCACCACCAGTCCCGCGTTACATGTCTGCACTCGGCGTGCTGGAATACACCACCACCAGTCCCGCGTTACATGTCTGCACTGGGCGTGCTGGAATACACCGCCACCAGCCTTGCATTACATGTCTGCACTCAGCGTGCTGGAATACACAGCCACTAGTCCCGCGTTACATGTCTGTCCTGGGAGTGCTGGAATACACCGCCACCAGTCCCGTGTTACATGTCTGTCCTGGGCGTGCTGGAATATACCACCTCCAGTACCGCGTTACAGGTCTGTCCTGGGCGTGCTGGAATATACCGCCACCAGTCCCGCGTTACATGTCTGTCCTGAGGGTGCTGGAATACACCCCCACCAGTCCCACGTTTCATGTCTGTTCTGGGCGTGCTGGAGTACGCCGCCACCAGTCCCGCGTTACATGTCTGTTCTGGGCGTGCTGGAATACACTGCCACCAGTCCCGCGTTACATGTCGGTCCTGGGTAGGCTGGAATACACCACCACCAGTCCCGCGTTACATGTCTGCACTGGGCGTGCTGGAATACACCGCCAGGCCAGGGCGCTTGACCCAGAGCTAGACCTACTACTTGCTTTTGCTGTGGAATATACCGCCACCAGTTCCGCATTACATGTCTGTCCTGGGCGTGCTGGAATGCACCGCCACCAGTCCCGTGTTACATGTCTGTCCTGGGCGAGCTGGAATACACCGCCACCAGTCCCGTGTTACATGTCTGTCCTGGGCGTGCTGGAATGCACTGCCACTAGTCCCGTGTTACATGTCTGTCCTGGGAATGTGGGAATATAACGCCACCAGTCCCGTGTTACATGTCTGTCCTGGGGGTGCTGGAATACACCGCCACCAGTCCCGCATTACATGTTTGTCCTGGGGGTGCTGGAATACACAGCCACCAGTCCCGCGTTACATGTCTGCACTCAGCATGCTGGAATACACCGCCACCAGTCCCGTGTTACATGTCTGTCCTGGGAATGTGGGAATATAACGCCACCAGTCCCGTGTTACATGTCTGTCCTGGGCGTGCTGGAATATACCACCTCCAGTACCGCGTTACATGTCTGTCCTGGGCGTGCTGGAATACACCTCCACCAGTCCCGCATTACAGGTCTGTCCTGGGCGTGGTGGAATACACCGCTACCGGTCCCGTGTTACATGTCTGTCCTGGGCGTGCTGGAATACACTGCCACCAGTCCCGCGTTACATGTCTGCACTCAGCATGCTGGAATACACCGCCACCTGTTCCGTGTTACATGTCTGTCCTGGGCGTGCTGGAATATACTGCTACCGGTCCCGTGTTACATGTCTGCACTCAGCATGCTGGAATACACCACCACCAGCCCCGTGTTACATGTCTGTCCTGGGCGTGCTGGAATACACCGCCACCAGTCCCGCATTACATGTCTGTCCTGGGCGTGCTGTAATATACCGCCACCAGTCCCGTGTTACATGTCTGCACTCAGCATGCTGGAATACACCGCCACCAGTCCCGTGTTACATGTCTGCACTCAGCATGCTGGAATACACTGCCACCCGTCCTGAGTTACATGTCTGTCCTGGGCGTGCTGGAATACACCGCCACCAGTCCCGAGTTACATGTCTGTCCTGGGCGTGCTGGAATACACCGCCACCAGTCCCGTGTTACATGTCTGCACTCAGCATGCCGGAATACACCGCCACCAGTCCCGCGTTACAGATCTGTCCTGGGCATGCTAGAATACACCGCCACAAGTCCCGAGTTACATGTCTGTCCTGGGCGTGCTGGAATACACCGCCACCAGTCCCGTGTTACATGTCTGTCCTGGGAATGTGGGAATATAGCGCCACCAGTCCCGTGTTACATGTCTGTCCTGGGCGTGCTGGAATATACCGCCACCAGTCCCGTGTTACATGTCTGTCCTGGGCGTGCTGGAATATACCACCTCCAGTACCGCGTTACATGTCTGTCCTAGGCGTGCTGGAATACACCACCACCAGCCCCGCATTACATGTCTGTCCTGGGCATGCTGGAATACACCGTCACCAGTCCCGTGTTACATGTCTGTCCTGGGAATGTGGGAATATAACGCCACCAGTCCCGTGTTACATGTCTGTCCTGGGCGTGCTGGAATATACCACCTCCAGTACCGCGTTACATGTCTGTCCTGGGCGCGCTGGAATACACCGCCACCAGTCCAGTGTTACAGGACTGTCCTGGGTGTGCTGGAATGCACCGCCACCAGTCCTGCGTTACATGTCTGTCCTCGGCATGCTGGAATACACCGCCACCAGTCCCGCTTTACATGTCTATCCTGGGCGTGCTGGAATATACCGCCACCAGTCCTGTGTTACATGTCTGTCCTGGGCGTACTGGAATACACCACCACCAGCCCCGCAAAACGTCTGTCCTGGGCGTGCTAAAATACACAGCCACCAGTCCCGCGTTACATGTCTGTCCTGGGCGCGCTGGAATACACCGCCACCAGTCCAGTGTTACATGACTGTCCTGGGCGTGCTAGAATACACCGCCACCAGTCCTGCGTTACATGTCTGTCCTCGGCATGCTGGAATACACCGCCACCAGTCCAGTGTTACATGACTGTCCTGGGCGTGCTGGAATACACCGCCACCAGTCCCGCATTACATGTCTGTCATGGGCATGCTGGAATACACCGCCACCAGTCCCGCGTTACAGGTCTGTCCTGGGCGTGCTGGAATACACCGTCACCAGTCCTGTGTTACATGTCTGTCCTGGGCGTGCTGGAATACACCGCCACCAGGCACGTGTTACATATCTGTCCTGGGCGTGCTGGAATACACCGCCACCAGGCACGTGTTACATATCTGTCCTGGGCGTGCTGGAATACACCGCCACCAGTCCCGCGTTACATGTCTGTCCTGGGCGTGCTGGAATACACCGCTACTGGTCCCGCGTTACATGTCTGTCCTGGGCGTGCTGGAATACACTGTCACCAGTCCCATGTTACATGTCTGTCCTGGGCGTGCTGGAATATACCGCCACCAGTCCCGTGTTACATGTCTGTCCTGGGCGTGCTGGAATATACCACCTCCAGTACCGCGTTACATGTCTGTCCTAGGCGTGCTGGAATACACCACCACCAGCCCCGCATTACATGTCTGTCCTGGGCATGCTGGAATACACCGTCACCAGTCCCGTGTTACATGTCTGTCCTGGGAATGTGGGAATATAACGCCACCAGTCCCGTGTTACATGTCTGTCCTGGGCGTGCTGGAATATACCACCTCCAGTACCGCGTTACATGTCTGTCCTGGGCGCGCTGGAATACACCGCCACCAGTCCAGTGTTACAGGACTGTCCTGGGTGTGCTGGAATGCACCGCCACCAGTCCTGCGTTACATGTCTGTCCTCGGCATGCTGGAATACACCGCCACCAGTCCCGCTTTACATGTCTATCCTGGGCGTGCTGGAATATACCGCCACCAGTCCTGTGTTACATGTCTGTCCTGGGCGTACTGGAATACACCACCACCAGCCCCGCAAAACGTCTGTCCTGGGCGTGCTAAAATACACAGCCACCAGTCCCGCGTTACATGTCTGTCCTGGGCGCGCTGGAATACACCGCCACCAGTCCAGTGTTACATGACTGTCCTGGGCGTGCTAGAATACACCGCCACCAGTCCTGCGTTACATGTCTGTCCTCGGCATGCTGGAATACACCGCCACCAGTCCAGTGTTACATGACTGTCCTGGGCGTGCTGGAATACACCGCCACCAGTCCCGCATTACATGTCTGTCATGGGCATGCTGGAATACACCGCCACCAGTCCCGCGTTACAGGTCTGTCCTGGGCGTGCTGGAATACACCGTCACCAGTCCTGTGTTACATGTCTGTCCTGGGCGTGCTGGAATACACCGCCACCAGGCACGTGTTACATATCTGTCCTGGGCGTGCTGGAATACACCGCCACCAGGCACGTGTTACATATCTGTCCTGGGCGTGCTGGAATACACCGCCACCAGTCCCGCGTTACATGTCTGTCCTGGGCGTGCTGGAATACACCGCTACTGGTCCCGCGTTACATGTCTGTCCTGGGCGTGCTGGAATACACTGTCACCAGTCCCATGTTACATGTCTGTCCTGGGCGTGCTGGAATACACTGTCACCAGTCCCGTGTTACATGTCTGTCCTGGGCGTGCTGGAATATACTGCCACCAGTCCCGCGTTACGTCTGTCCTGGGCGTGCTGGAATACACCGCTACCGGTCCCGCGTTACATGTCGGTCCTGGGCGTGCTGGAATACACCGCCACCAGTCCTGCGTTACATGTCTGTCCTGGGCGTGCTGGAATATACCGCCACCAGTCCCGTGTTACATGTCTGTCCTGGGCGTGCTGGAATACACCGCCACCAGTCCTGTGTTACATGTCTGTTCTGGGCATGCTGGAATACACCGCCACCAGTCCCGTTTCACATGTCTGCACTCAGCATGCTGGAATACACCGCCACCAGTCCCGCATTACAGGTCTGTCCTGGGCGTGCTGGAATATACCGCCACCAGTCCCGTGTTACATGTCTGTCCTGGGCGTGCTGGAATACACCGCCACCAGTCCCGCATTACATGTCTGTCCTGGGCGTGCTGTAATATACCGCCACCAGTCCCGTGTTACATGTCTGCACTCAGCATGCTGGAATACACCGCCACCAGTCCCGTGTTACATGTCTGCACTCAGCATGCTGGAATACACTGCCACCAGTCCCGAGTTACATGTCTGTCCTGGGCGTGCTGGAATATACCGCCACCAGTCCCGCGTTACATGTCTGTCCTGGGCGTGCTGGAATACACCGCCACCAGTCCCGTGTTACATGTCTGCACTCAGCATGCCGGAATACACCGCCACCTGTCCCGCGTTACAGATCGGTCTTGGGCGTGCTGGAATACACCGCCACCAGTCCCGAGTTACATGTCTGTCCTGGGCGTGCTGGAATACACTGCCACCAGTCCCGTGTTACATGTCTGCACTCAGCATGCTGGAATACACCGCCACCAGTCCCGTGTTACATGTCTGCACTCAGCATGCTGGAATACACTGCCACCAGTCCCGAGTTACATGTCTGTCCTGGGCGTGCTGGAATACACCGCCACCAGTCCCGAGTTACATGTCTGTCCTGGGCGTGCTGGAATACACCGCTACCAGTCCCGCGTTACATGTCTGCACTCGTGTTTCTAATAATGGGTGGCCTTACCCAGTATTAGCATAGTGTTCCTAATCTCTTCATAGGGGATTCTCAGCAAGGCTTTTATTCTTTATAAAGCTATCCCCTAAAAATAATTTAAACAATGATGCTGGCCAGCTTCCCTGCTCGGTACACAGTTTTTTGGCAGTTGGACAGAGTAACTGACATTCCCCAAGTGCTTTTGAAAATAAATAAATCCCCAAGAATCCCCTATGAAGTAATGGACTAGTCCAGAACCTGTCACTTCTGTCAGATTTCTACTACCTACTGTAAGTGACAGCAACATAGGAGAAAAGTCATGTATGGCTCATTTTACTCTGGAAGAAACATACGTCTTATTTGTATATGTTTGCACATATTTTACATTTTACAATTTTTCGTCGTAGTGCCCTTTTAAGTGCTCAGTTAGTGTGTATTCACCTGGTGGATAACAGCTTTGTGTAAGGCCTCTTGCACACTAAATGCGATTCAGATTTACAATTTTGACGCGATTATACATGCAATTCCGATTTGCGATTCTTATTCGGAACTGCATGCTGCATTTTTTCTGCGTTCCTTCTTGTGTTGATAGCATTCAGGGAAAATCGGAATTGCAAATCGGAAATCCTATTTGCGATTCACAGCGTGCAAGAGACCTAAGTCTTAGCTTTTTTTCGTGTACAATGTTGAATTAAGAGATTTCAATGCACAGATGTCACGGCATTGCCAGTAGGGCGGCGCTCACCTGCAGCTGCCACATCTCCTCATCCCGCCGGCGGCTCCTGTCCAGAAAGTCTGTAGAAAACAAGTCAGGATGGTTATTTAGGCGGAGCAGTACTAATAAGGCAGAACACAGACAAACATGGATGGCTGCACAGTGATGCTAGATACAGAGAGTTCACCTCTGTATTCACTTGCTGGGAAGAACACTCTGTTTCACACATTCTGCAACATTTACTGCCATTTATAAAGAGTAAAATATGCCCAGCCAGCAGCAGCATCAGGACAGGTGCAAACTGGGAAAAACAAACAAACCCTGAGCATCCGATTGGCTGAGCAACTGCTTCATCTGATGCCAAATATGACGTAACTCCTCTCCCCCCCCCCCCCCCCCCCCCCCGTCTTTTTTTTTTTTTTTTTTTCCTAACCCTGCTCAGTGTTAATGAGCTGCTTTTTTTTACAGATGAATGTCCCTCTTACAGCAAACATCACGTAGACAACAGGCTTACATCACTGTATAAACGCTACAAAGGGAAGAGGGAATTCAATTACCCACTGGTCATAGTGTCCTCATCTTATCTGAAATTGAAAGTTTGTGTTTTTTTTTTTTTTTGCATTTTGAGATAAGTTCGTTACTGTAGATAAACGGTTAAAAGGACACCCAAGGCAAAAATAAACTAATGAAATAAACGACTGTATCTATATTCCTTCTCCTAAAAATGGCTTAGAGGGAATTTGAAGCGAGTAAAATTATTTAAAATAAACACGATGTAGCTGCAAATTAATATCAAATACTAACCTCACCGTCAGTTCCTCTCAGAAGCTCACCATTTTCTTCTTACAGTGATCCCTTCCAGTTCTGACAATATTTACTCAGAACTGAAATACACCAGTTGCTGTCAGTTATATATCAGCAGCTGTCAGTTACAACTGAATATGCAAGGTAATGTCCAAGTTTCCCTACGGCTCAAGTGGGTGATATTGCAGTTTAACAGTGTGCTGACCAGGAAGCTGTTATGGGGTAATGGCCATTTTTAAAATGGAGGACGGAGAATTTCATTGATCACAGTGGACTAACGGGACGCAGGAGAGGAGAAAGAGATTGAGGAGTAGACTACACAGGAGGTAAGTATGACCTGTGTATGGGGATTTTGACTTTTTATTTTCAGTTCAGGTTCTCTTTAAAGAGAACCCGAGGTGGCTTTGTATAACGTTAGTGGGGCACAGAGGCTGGTTGGGCACACTAACACCAGCCTCTGTTGCCCCATTGTGTGTGTCAAAGACCCCCCTGCTCGCCGCTATACCCCCGCAATGCTGGCGACACGCAGCGTGTCGCCAGCACAATGTTTACCCTAGCGCTGTCTGTCAGCGCCGCTCCGCCGCCTCCTCCGCATCGCCGCTACCCGCCCTCGTCCCTTCCCTCACGCTGATTGGAGGGAAGGGACGAGGGCGGGTAGCGGCGATGCGGAGGAGGCGGGGGAGCGGCGCTGACAGACAGCGCTAGGGTAAACATTGTGCTGGCGACACGCTGCGTGTCGCCAGCACTGCGGGGAGGATAGCGGCGAGCAGGGGGGTCTTTGACACACACAATGGGGCAACAGAGGCTGGTGTTAGTGTGCCCAACCAGCCTCTGTGCCCCACTAACGTTATACAAAGCCACCTCGGGTTCTCTTTAAGATATTCCACATATTTTATTTTAGGTTTAAATCTACTTTTTAAATTCTAACTGTTTTATTGTTTTTGCTGAATGACACATTCATTGAAGTAGCTAGAGCTAAAAAATCTATGACGATTGACCATTTTTATCGCTTTCCTGCTCTCAGGCCTGGTGCACACTGAGCGGTTTTTGCAGCAAACCGATTCCGCCTGTGAAGATGCTTGGCTAATGTATTTCAATGGGATGGTGCACACCAGCGGTTTGTGTTTTTTAGCAAACCTGCCTCCTGCAGCACGTTTGCGGTTTGCAGGAAAAACGCAAACCGCTCTGAAAAACGCTAGATCAGAGAGGTTTTCCAGGTGTTTTTGTTACAGAAGCTGTTCAATAACAGCTTTACTGTAACAATATTTGTAATCTGCTACACAAAAACGTTCCCAAAAACGCTAGGCATGTTTAGAAAACGTCTCTAAACATTCTAGAATCGCTCTGAAATCTGCTCCAAAAACCTCTAGCGTTTTGAGGATCTCCTAGCGGTTTTGGTGTGCACTGGGCCTCAGAAGCCATTTTCTGCTAGGAAAGTGTATTATACTTGGAATTTCTCATCAGTGAGGGTCACACTGTAGTCACTTCCTGTCAGCCACTTACAAACCTGATATTTAACTCTTTCAGGCAGAGAAAGAAAAAAAGGAACACAACATAGTTATTTGTGTGCTAAGCACTGTAGACAAAGACAAGACAATTAACATTTATATTGCGCTTTTCTCCTGGCGGACTAAAAGCGCCAGAGCTGCAGCCACAAGGACGTGCTTTATAGGCAGTAACAGTGTTAGGGAGACTTGCCTAAGGTCTCCTACTGAATAGATGCTGACTTACTGAACAGGCAGAGCAGAGATTTGAATCCCTGGTCTCCTGTGTCAGAGGCAGAGCCCTTAACCATTACACAATGCAGCCACAGCTACACTGTACATACCCATGTCTATCTCATGTCACCTCACCTCGGGTATCCATTAAGAAAAGGAAGCCAAATACAGGTCTATTATTACTATTTTTTTAAGAGGGTATTTTTTTGGGGCAATTGCTATTTTTGGATGTTACAACCCCCTTTAAGTTTCACTTTAAGGCAAGCTATGTGATGGGCGATGCATTAGGAAACACTCAAAAATGAAAAGCGTTTTACTCTCTATTGCTGAATTTAAAGCGTTCTACAGATATCCACGTGTCCCCCTCCTCCGATCGTCCAGACCTAATCAGAGCCCTGCGTGGGGACGCCGTCCGCCTTCCCTCTCCTCTTCCCCAGATTTATCTGCATTAAATTGGCTGCAGTGAAATGAGTTTGCGGCGCTGGGATTGTGGCAGGCGGCAAGATATGGAAGGCCTGTCGGGGAAATAATCAGCACGGCTTGGCACAAGTGTCACAGCGAGATACGGAGAGGGTGACGCTTTATCTAGCGAGAGGGGACAGCCAGGCACGTGAGAACACATCAGCGACTTACCGACTGCTCGGGAGCCGCGTGCAGCCATCAGCGCATTTTACCTTTTCACATCCGTCTTTTGATTGCGACCCCGGCTGCAAACCGCTTGATGTAATTTGCAGGATAAAATGTTCCAAGCGCCGCGCAAGACCAACGAGAAAAATAAATAAATAACACGAAGTCTGAGATGTTCTTCCGTCCCGCCTCTTCCCACTGATGTCTGCAGACAATTCCCTGTGGAAATACTATTTCCCAGCCCCAATAATAATAATAAATGCAGCAGTGTGTAAGTTGCGGCCTATCTGCAGAGTAGAGCATGGGATGGGATCCTGGAGGTTAATTATCTGATAAGAGGAGAGAGCACAGGGACCCTCCCCCTCCTCTTACCGCCTCCTCGTTACCAGCATCCAGGAAGCCACAGGGTCACACGAGAGTCATCATCCGGAAGTTTATCTGAAAGTCACTGCGAGTCCATCCAATGCGCCGCACCATTCTAGCTCTGCATATTACAGTGGGTCTGAACTCTTGCACAGGACAGAAGGAAAACAGAGGAATGCACCCTGTGTGTTTTTAGAGATAAGAGCCTGCCTAGTTCCCCCTCATCTGTGACTAAACACATTTGTGGATTGATCTCACAGCTGTGTCAGCTGGCTGTCTCGGCAGAGCAGCTAATTTGTAAACACAAGATGTTAACCCTATGCTTGCTTCCATGAAAGCAGGAAGTAGGCACACTAGCAATAAGAGCCTGCCTAGTTCCCTCATCTGTGACTAAACACAAGTTGTAATTTGATCACTCAGCTGTGTCAGCTGGCTGCCTCAGCAGAGCAGTAAATTTGTAAACACAGGACGTTAATACTATTCCTGCTTCCATGAAAGCAGGAATTAGACACACTGCAAATTTATTGCACGATTTGTATCAGCTGCAACAAAGAAATGTTTTTATAGGTTATTATGCTGTTCCTTTTTTTTTTTTCTTTTTTAAACAGAGAGGAAGTTTTGAGTTCATGTCCACTTTAACAATCCTATCTGTAGGTATATGGGGGGGGGGGGGGGGTGTCTTTCTGTAGGTCAGGTAGGGTGGCCAAGGGCATAACTTAAAGAGAATCTGTCCTCTAATATTCTTACACTAAAAAGCATACCATTATATTCCTTATTTTCTCCTGTGCCCCTCTGTAGTGTTTCTGCCACTCCCTGCAGCAATCTTGGCTTGTAATTAACAGTTTTAGGCAATGTTTACAAACAAACTAACCAACTTGTGATAGGCTCACATAAGCAGAGTGTGTGAGTCATACAGAGTGTGCAGGGGGCCTGCAGAGGGTGTGTATCACTTCTATCCAATGACAAGCAGTGCTGCACATTCCACACATTCAAGCCTTAGCCCGACAGACACGACAGAGGAAAGGAGATAAGATTTATTACAGAGACAGTGCAATTAGGAAAGGCTGCAGTAAGCCAGAGCACATTAGAACAGGCATAGGAACTTATAGAATAGAAGAACTAAGGCTGAAAAATTTGTTACAGAGTCTCTTTAACCTCCTTGCCGGTCTAAAAAATCCGGCAAGGAGGCAGCGCCGCACTTTTTAAATTTTTTTTTTTTTTTAAATCATGTAGCGAGCCCAGGGCTCGCTACATGATAGCCGCTGAGCGGCGGCATCCCCCCACCCACTCCGATCGCCTTCGGCGATCAGAGTATGCAGGAAATCCCGTTGAGAACGGGATTTCCTGCAGGGCTTCCCCGGTCGCCATGGCGACGGTGCGGGATGACGTCACCGACGTCATGGACGTCGGGACGTCATAGGGAATCCCGATCCGCCCCTCAGCGCTGCCTGGCACTGATTGGCCAGGCAGCGCAGGGCTCTGGGGCGGGGGGGGGGAGCGACTCGGCACGGCGGATCAGCGGCGAGCGGAAGTTACAAGCAGCTAGCATAGTGCTAGCTGCTTGTAAAAAAAAAAAAATTATGCAAATCGGCCCAGCGGGGCCTGAGAGATCCTCCTGCGCAGGTTACCCCGAGCTGAGCTCGGGATAACCGGCAAGGAGGTTAAAGAGGAACTCCATTGAAAATAATGTAATAAAAAAAGTGCTTAATTTTTACAAGAATTATTTATAAATAATTTAGTCTGTGTTTGCTCATTGTAAAATCTTTCCTCTCCTTGATTTACATTCTGACATTTATCACATGGTGACATTTTTACTGCTGGCAGGTGATGTCAGTGGAAGGAGATGCTGCTTATTTTTTGGCAGTTGGAAACAGCTGTTATCTCCCACAATGCAACAAGGCTCCCACAGTGTGATGTCAGTACCTAGGTGCTGGGGGAAAAATAAATTGCATCAGGTGGAAACAGCACTGCGATTGTAATGCTAACAACGGTGGTGTTGATTGTTGCAAAAAACATTCACACAGAAATCAGCACATCTCCAGTCTGATCCAGGACAGGACTCAACACATTTTTAGGTTTGAGCAAAGCCTTAAAGGACCACTCCAGCTAAAAAAGTAAGCAGTTAAAATCTGACAGAACTCACGAGTTTTGGAATAGACCATCTCCTCGTGGTAGATTCTCAGTGTTTTCTTTTGTTTTTAAAAGCAGATGCCAGCCAGCCTCCCTACTCACTATTTTGTCGGTTAGACTTAGCAACTGCCGTTCAGGAACTGCCTTTGAAAATAAAGAAAACCCTGAGAATTCCCCATGAGGAAATGGATTAGTCCAAAACCTGTCGGTTCTTTCAGATTTTAACTGGCTACTTTTTTCGTTGTAGTTGTCCTTTAAAGCAGAGTTCCCCAACTCTGTCCTCAAGGCCCACCAACAGTACATGTTTTGCAGGCAACCACAGACATGCACAGGTGAGGTAATTAGTGTCTCAGCACAGCTGATTAACTACCTCTATGGATTTCCACAAAACATGCACTGTTGTTGGGCCTTGAGGTCAGGGTTGGGGAACACTGGGAAATCCTATAATTAAAAAAAAAATCTCTCTGGGGAATACTTACCTCAGGTGGGGGAAGCCTCTGGATTCTAAAAAGGCTTCCCCGGTCCTCCCCCGTTGCTCCGTTAGCCTGCCCGGGTCCCTGGAAGTGCGGAGAAGTAAATATTTACCTCGCCGGGATCCAGCGCAGGCGTACTAGCGGCTTTTCGTTCGGGTAAGCCGGAAATAGCCGAACCAGATCGATCCGCTCTACTGTGCAGGCGCAAGTCCTTTTACACCTGCCTAGCCCGAAGGAAGAGTCGCTCCTGCGCAGGATTCTGGAGAATTAAATATACCAAGCCTTGTCAGGCCTGTCTGGGGAGGATTGCGTGAGGCTTCAGGGAAGCCAGCGCTGGATTGCCTGCAGCTACAGGGATGGGGGAAGCCTCATTGGGACCATGAGGCTTCCCCCTCCCGAGGTGAGTACCCCCCAGGGGAGTTTTTTTTTTATACAGAGTCTCTTTAATAAAAAGTTGTTGGGACATTCGTTTGGCGGGCATGGAAGCTGAGAGGATAGCATCTTTTGGTCCATCTCTGGATCAAACCATCCCTTTGCCACCTGCGGGTCAGACATTACGGACATCCCTCACTGCAGAATAGTAATGCCCTTGCTCTGCTCACGGCACCATCTGTCCTGGAATAACAAGAGCCGCATATCGGGGTAACCTAATCCCCGTTTGAGGACGGCCCGCCAACATCACAGCCTCCCTCTACATGAGAAGACTTCTCTGTCAGGACCGGAAAACCCAACTGGCCTGGAAAAATATTCCAGGATAATGATCTCACTTTCAGGAGGAAGAAGAGACAGTCGCAGATATTCGGATATCTAAGTGTTTAAGTTGTAAAGGGCAGATATTGAGGCGCAGAGGAAGAAACCTCCAACCACAACAGGAGATGAAATGTGTGACCTGACAAGAGGAGAGACATCGCGGTACAAGCAAGTACACGGCAGCTCCACATAGGAGGAGGGGGGTTACTAAAAGTAGTCATACATCAGGCGACTTGGCGGCCGATCGACCATCTGATTCCATTAGTATAATTGAATAGGATGAAAATCGGTGCCACCAAGCAGTGATGAGCTCCGGATCAAATTGAGGTGAAATCCGAATGAGTTTCATTCAGAATTCACCATCTTAATTAGTGCAGCTGAGCGAGGGGGTGTGTGTGGAGGAGGGGGGTGTTTAAACTTACCCAGCAGCCTTCTATAACCCGTCCCACACTGTCACGTGACTACTACACTTCCTTCTTCAACCCGGAAGAAGGAAGCGTTTGTAGTCACGTGACTGCAGCTTGGAACGCAGCGTGGGGCAGGTTAAAAAAGAAGACTGCTGGGTAAGTTTAAAACACACACACACACACTCAGCTGCACTAATTAGGAGGATGAAATCCTAATGAAAGCCTTTCAGATTTCATCAGGAGCTCATCCCTGCTGCCAAGTGCATGCCTGATCGACGATCTGACCAATTTTGGGCCAAATTGGTCAGACATGCTGCAAGATGCAGGGCCGACTTGCTCGATGCAGTGCGCAATACAGGGACGAGTGACGACGCTGTCCCTCCTAATGTAGTGCCCAGGGAGCAAGGCGGTCACATATGTGACGTCACACACTCGTCCTCCTGTACGCCAGCAACCACGTGGGGCGTTTGGACGCAGGATGGCACCCAGAGCCAGCGTTGGACACGGACAGGTAATGTACAGAGCACTTAGCACCGGTGGGGTGAGGGGGTCCAGCAGAGTGAACATTAGTGAGACAGCATCGGGCCGGCAAGGCGACGATAGCGGCTTCCCAAGGCTGATTCCGGATCGATTTCAACATGAAATTGACTGGGAATCGGCCTGCGTTGTTTTGGCAGCCTACAGATCTCTAATCAGATTCGATCAGAGAGAAATGTGTTTCTTGGTCGAATCTACCCATCATCGCTAGATGTATGGCTACCTTAATTGTTGCCACAGCAGGCAGAGGCTGCGCATTTTTTTTGTTGCTGTTGCAACTTAATCTGAGAGATTCCTCTAGCATTGATTGGCCATGGCATTCTAGCATGGCCAATCACAAAGCAGTCGGCAGGCATGGGGACACCTCCACATTCGTTGAAATAGAGACCCAATAGGTTATGCACAATTGTTTGGAGAAAGCTGGAAGTGTGTATGACACCCATACATCTAGCAACTTGGTGGCCGATCGACCATCCGTTTGGAAGATTATCAAATCAAATGAAAATTGGTGCTGCCAAGAGCATGCCGATTGACGATGTGACCAATTTCAGGCCGAGCATGTCGATTGGACATGCTGCGAGATGTCGGGCCGCCGTGGTTGGTCGGGTTTGCAGCAGTAACGGCGAGTGATATCGGGATGCGCAACGAACGCAACAAAACAACCACAACAGCAATTTTTAGGCTGGAACAACAACGGCGGTGAATAGGCTGGAGGCACAATACTGGTGAATAGGCTGGAGGCACAACACTGGTGAATAGGCTGGAGGCACAACCCTGGTGAATAGGCTGGAGGCACAACCCTGGTGAATAGGCTGGAGGCACAACCCTGGTGAATAGGCTGGAGGCACAACACTGGTGAATAGGCTGGACCACAAATCTGGTGAATAGGCTGGATGCACAACAGCAGTGAATAAGCTGGAGCTACAGTTGTGGTGAATAGGCTGGAGATATTGGTTTCCGGTTGGCTACAGTCTCACTGAAGGGCTGATTTGCATACTTCTGCCCCTTCTGTCATTAGATGAGCAGTTACAGTGATTCTGGACTGAAAGGCAGACTTGTAACACCTCCTGCATGGATCAGACAGTGCTGTGCTTTACTCTCAGTGAAGTTCATCTCCTCTCTCTCTCACTGTATGGGTGGCCTATCTGGAAATGTTCTCTCTAGGCACTGAATCTTTATATGTGGGTCAAGGCATACTCGAATAGCTTCATTATAAGTTATTGCAGTGACCCATCCAAATGCGTTTCTCAGGCCAGCGCTGGGAAGCAGCTCTTGTACGGGGTAGCGAGTTGGAGACGCTCCCTGCGTCTGGGAATCTGCCTCCTCTTTCCCCACATGTGACCCGGGCTCTGATATTATTCTCACACAGTTCGGTTCTGCTGGAAGCCAAGGGAATGTAAATCCTGTCTCGGAGGCCCCTTCACCTCGAGGAAGCCGCTACTTCAAGGCGAACCCTGAAAAAAAATCTTTTCGGATTAACCGCGGGAAAGTTTATACAGGTGGCGAGAGAGTAGCAGGAAATTAAACCAAAGCGCGGCTCCTGTTTGGTTTCACATCTTTGCCAACACTCACCTCCCTGCGCAGCCCCCAAAGTTCACACTGAAAAAAAAAGGGAAAAAAAAAATTCCGAATGGTGTGTTGTCAGCACAATATCTACCCAGCGAGGCCGCTGGGATGGAATTAATGTGTTTGGGTTGGAAAGGTCAGTTTTTGTGGGGACATTATTTATCGCCCTTGCAACCATTAAATTGCCCTTTGTGTGCCATGATTTATACCGCGCGACACCGGGGCTGTGCCGCTTGGTGGGCACGCCACGTGCATGCCAAGTGAAAAAGCCATTATAAGGCCGGGAGCAGGAGAGGGTCTCGTTCGCCGACATCTTCTTCCCTGCCACAGTAACCAATCATATGGATTCTTTACGCTGACGCCAACACCCTACCTCATCTACATTAGTAGCCCCTCCCCACCCTAAAATATTTGTGTTGTCCTCTGTAAGCCCTCTGACCGTTTGTCCTCTAGCTCCACAAGAAGGGCCATGGTGACCCCGGCCATCACCCCATGTCCCGAAAACCGGGTCAAGTCTCACACTGTACTGAAGGAACAATGCTGGGAGGTACGATAGAGAAATATCTGTGTTTGTGTCCCTAATAGGCAAAACACAGCTGTTCCTACTGAAGGAAGTTAGATGTGATCGCAGGGAAAAAGCCTTTTCAGGTCACCGTGATTCTGGCTTAGAGATGGTCAGATAGTGAGAATGTAGAGCAGCACTTGAGAATTTGTAAGGGGGGGAAATAATGTCAGCAAGAAGCGAAGTGTCTCCTCAGCAAATAAAGATCTTTGCTTTACGAACATGACACAACGCAGACCTCGCTCGTATGACCCCCGAAGTCCTGCACAATGTTTCCAAACACCCAGGAATAACCGCAAGTCTCTGCCAAGAGAGACAACTGATGCAGAGAGGCGACACATCCATTCATTACTACGAGATGCTGAGGATCCCATTCCGGAGAACTCCTACCAATCAATATCCACCGCGGCTCCTACGCTTCCCCAACAGCTGCCTTCATAAACAGATGTCCATGCATGTCCTAGTATGGGCAACGGCGTTGTCTGCCATCTATGGAGAACCTATATGTGAGACATCATGGCAGACGTCCAGAGATGACTCTGGGATGGTGACTCATCACGGAACTGGGAACTTGTAAACTAGTGTATGCCGCCATCTCCTCAGCCGTCAGAACTTAAACTCGAAGCACAGTGACCGCTGATGGATTCTCACCATGCCTATTTTTAGTCTGTGTTCCCGGAATGGAACAAAATGAGGATAACAAAGTGTTTGAACCACTTTCCGCTCCCGAGACGCACATCTTGAGGACAGAAGTGGAAATAGAAGGTTTATTGGCTTCTTGACCTTGTCTCTACTGGAAGCCATCGAGACTCTTCAGGTCAGACGAAGAGACGTGCCGAAACCAAAGCAGCATATATGACTCCTCCAGTGTCCTCTCTATGGAACGCCTGCTGTAATACTGCAGATCGCTGCACAGTGCCCTCTGCTGACCAGGCAACAAAGCAACCACAATGCTCAAGGCCTCGTCCATTCTTATCATTGTGTTATCAAGAGCCAATATCATTCAGAGTGCTGTGCAAATAAAGGTTTCACAAATAATTTACACAAGCAAACACCAGTGCAGATCACTTTGTAAGGGTCCCAGGTCCTCCCCATGTCTGCGTGGGTTTCCTCTAGGCACCTTAGTTTCCTCCCACATCCCAAAAAACATACTGATAATTTAACGGGTAACAGAGCTAAAACATTTAAAGCAGTCAGTATGCTAACTCCACTAAAGGTGGCCATACACTAATTTTGGTGTTTGATCCACAATGGATCAAATGGTACATATCCACTACAAGGAAGGGGCAGCAGCTGAGGTTTTTTGTTGGGTTTATCGTTCGTGATTATTGCACGCCGTGACCGCTGCACACCCCATCAAGCATGTTGGCCTGAGATATTCCAGCATGTTCCAATGGATACATGTGACCAATTTATGCCCAGATTGGTCGAATTGTTAATTGGGCATGCTTTTGGCGGCACCCATTTTCATCTGATTCAATAATTATCTAATCGGATGCTCGATCGGCTGCCAAATCTACAGAAGTATGGCCATCTTTATGACTCACTTCCTGGTGGAAGAGAGAGAAGGGTGGGAATTATGGCACTTCCTGGTAAAGGAGAAAAGAGGTCTGGAGTTATCACTCACTTCCTGGTATAGGAGGGCTGGAGTTATGCTCACTTCCTGGTAGAGGGGAGAAGAGGGCCGCAGTTATGACTCACTTCCTGGTAGAGGGGAGCAGAGGGTTGGTGTTATGACTCACTTCCTGGTAGAGGGAGAAGAGGGCCAAAGTTATGACTCACTTCCTAGTATAGGAGGGCCAAAGTTATGACTCACTTCCTGGTCGAGGGGAGCAGAGGGCCGGAGTTATGCTCACTTCCTGGTAGAGGGGAGAAGAGGGTTGGTGTTATGACTCACTTCCTGGTAGAGGAAAGCAGAGGGTTGGTGTTATGACTCACTTCCTGGTAGAGGGACGAAGAGGGCCGGAGTTGTGGCTCTCTTACGGGTAGAGGGGAGAAAAATGTTGGCATTATAACTCATTTCCTAAATGGCTAGATTAAGAGCACAAATCTATCAGATTTCAATTCCAGTGTGTGGAGCACTGATCGATTATTGCGCAATTCACAAACTTTTCTGATTAAAAATTGATTGGAATGTTGATATGACATAGTGTAATCAGTGTACGGTCACCTTAAAAGACAACTGAAGCGAGAGTGATATGGAGGCTGTCATATTTATTTTCCTATAAGCAATACCAGTTGCCTGGCTGTCCTGCTGATGCTCTGCCTCTAATACTTCCAGCCATAGACCCTGAACAAGCATGCAGTTCAGGTGTTTCTAACATTGTCAGGTTTGACAAGATTAGCTGCATGCTTGTTTCTGGTGTTATTCAGACACTACTGCAGCCAAATAGATCAGCAGGGCTGCCAGGCAACTGGTATTGTTTAAATATGTCAGCCTTCATATTTTTCTCACTTCAGTTGTCCTTAAAGTCCCAGCGCCTGTAGCAGAAGAAACTTCATGACACTAAGAAATGCTAATATTTAAACTAGACTCATCCAGATGGCTTTCCTTTCATATAATAAATGTGTGAAGATGATAACGAAGGAGGACCCTGGGGGCAAATTCCCTGAAATGCGAGTAACTGCAAACCGTCCGAGGAATTCCCCGATTATCTGAAGAATTATTTAACAAGCAGGTACATTTCCTGTGTATTTTACTCATAAAAGGGGGATGGGGGCAGTACAAGGGGGAAAACAGTGAGAATGGAGAGGTGGTGGCGGGTTTCTCGCCATCAGATGGAGAACAAGCCACTAGGATGATCTCACGTTGTAACATATCAATATTTTATCTCTCATGGATTCAGAACTCTCCCGCTCTGAGAACTGATCTGCTGCGTTCACTCAATGTTTAGCCTTTATCTTATACTGAACCTGCAGTTAAAACTGCAACGTTACATACACTAGTCTCCTTGTACGAGGCCAGCCTCACTGCGAGAGTCCTGACTGCACCTGCGCAAGTTTCCATCTGCGCCCAGTCCTGACAGACCATTGTTTTGAAGTCTGATATTTATTGCAATTATTTAGGCACTAGCACTTTTGTATCACTTACACAGCACCCTCGACGAAGCCTTTAGTGTAAAAAGCGAAACATGTTGAGTTCTGAAGTGGGCTAGAATTTCTTTGTATATGTTACAGCCAGAACCCGAAGTTTGGCCACTTCTAGTTCTGGCCGGCCACTTCGGGTTCTGGCCGGCCAATGCGCGAAGTGGCCGCTGCGGCCAATGTTAGAAATGGAATGATTCCTCTGACATTAATGTATCTTCTGGCCGCAGCACAGCGGCCAAACGTAGAACAACTTAGTTCATTTAATGCAATTCAGCCGGCGGCAATGTAACAATTCAAGCCGCCGGCTTTTTCTCTGCCTCTCTCTCCTCCTCTTATGGGCAGCAGGCGGGGACACGCGTGTCCCCGGGACTCGTTTGTCGCACCAGGAAAGCAGAGCGGGGAGGCTGCAGACATCGCTTCTGCCAGCACCCGCTCTGCAAGAATGGCAGGATTCCCCTGCCGCGACGAACGACTCCGGGGGGACACTCGTGTCCCCGCCCGGCTGCCCATAGGAGAGAGCGAGGCGGGGGGGGGGGGGGGGGGGAAGAAGGAGAGAGAGAGGCAGAGAAAAAGCCGGCAGCTTGAATTGTTACATTGCCGCCGGCTGAATTGCATTAAATGAACAAAGTTGTTCTACGTTTGGCCGCTGCGCTGCGGCCAGAAGATACATTAATGTCAGAGGAATCATTCCATTTCTAACATTGGCCGCAGCGCATTGGCCGGCCAGAACATGAAGTGGCCGGCCAGAACCCGAAGTGGCCGGCCAGAACTAGAAGTGGCCAAACTTCGGGTTCTGGCCGTAACATATATACAGATAATTCGTGTTGGAGTAGAGAGAAAACAGGGGAGAGATGTACTTCCTACTCCTGAAAATGTTAAACCTGAACAATATCTCTCCCCAACTAATCGTTAAATCATGTCAGTATACTAGTAATTTAAACTTATCCTTTTCCTAAACTAATAAGGAGTAACAAACCATACCTCTCCTAATCAGGCAAATTTGCATGATGTCCATTGTTATAGACAGCAACTGCAGAGGCGGTGGGTATACAAGTACAGAGGAGGAGGGCCTCCTGGATAAACACCAAACAAAAAAAGCAAAGAGAGAGCAGGGAATAGGCTCTACGGAAGGAAGTTTAACTCTCTGTGGCTGGCACTGCAGCTCAGGCGTCTCATATCCTTGTTTCCTGTACATTGTGTAAAGAAACATTTAATCTGCCCCCCCCCCCCCCCCCCCCCCAGTACCTCTATAAAGGGTTTAATAACAGAGCAGTGAGAAATGGTTCCTATATCAGGCAGGGTGAGGGGTACACAGAGCTTATATAAACACTGGGGAGGGTGTGGGAAAAGTGACCTGCATTGTTATACAATATATGGTCCTTATTCAATTCAATAAAATGCCTTTGAAGCCACCAGCAAGCAAGAAAATACACAGTTGTAAGTTGTTTTAAGACACAGAACATTTATATTGCGCTTTTCTCCTGGCGATCTCAAACCGCCAGAGCTGCAGACACTAGGGAGCGCTCAGTAGGCAGTAGCCATTCTCCCTTTGTCTTAAAGTGAACCAGAAACGAAGCACCCTCATGTATTTTACCATATAGATCAGTGGGAACATTAGAGAAAACACCTACCCTGCTCTCTGTTTTATCCTTCACTGCACAGCTTGTTTCTTATCAGACATGATAAAACCCCCGACTGAGCATTCAGCCTGGCTTTGCTAGAATGACTCAGCTATAATGATTCCTGAGCAGAGCCAGCAGGGGGCAGGCTTGGACTTGAAAAGACATGAGAGAACACAGATTGAGCTATAAATATTCCTGAGCAAAGCCAGACTGAATGCTCAGTCAGGGATTTTATCAGGGCTGATTAGAAGCAGGCTGAGCAGAGAAGAATGAAACAGAGGAGGGTATGTGTTTTCTCTAATGTTTCCACTGATATATATGGTACAATACATGAGGGTGCTTCGTCTCTGGTTCACTTTAAGGCCAAGTTGCACTCCTACTAGATATCCTAAAACACACCACCTCTAGGTAGAGTATGAATATTGTATACTACCCCACCTTGTATCCCCCCCTATTCATTTAGATTGTAAGCTCACAAGGGCACGACTCTCTACATCTTTTGTGACTTGGAATTTGTTACACATTTTATTAATCATGTTACTATTGTCACTGTAATGACCAATTCTGTATTTTGTACCAATTCTGTATTTTGTATATTGGTGTACACCATTGTCTGTATTATTAAGTAGCCAGTGTTTGTTTCTTTTGCTGGGTTTCTTTTTCTGGCCGATTTACTGTCAGATCGATTATTTCCAACGTGTCCGATTTGCTTTTCGAACGATTTCCTATTACAGTTAATGGAAATCGATTGGAAATCGATCAGAAAGCAAATCGGACATGTTGGAAATAATTGATCTGACAGTAAATCGGCCAGAAAATCTCATAGTGTGTACCCAGCATTACTTCTCACAAGAGATGAGATTTGCAGGGAACGAGCACTCGCACGCGAGTTCCCTGCACTACGCAGAGGGGGCCTCCGCTATCAGCCTGCCAGCCGCGATCAGAGCTGGCAGGCTGCGATTAAGGGGAATAAAATGCATGTACAGCACTGAAAATAAATCCCTGTCACTTAACTGTCCATCCCAACACCTCACAATGTAATCCCTATCATGAGCTGATGCCTATGTATGTGTAATATAGTGTATGCAGCACCGGGCCCCCCATGAGGCAGGGTGAGGCAGGTTCCTCAGGCGGCAGGAAGTGTGTGTGTGGGGGAGCAGCGCTGAGCTGGAGGGGGTAGCAGCCAGTAAGAGGGGCAGCGTGCACAGCGGCAGTATCCCTGGTCTGCACTTTCCCTCCAGCTATTAGCGCAGCGTCAGGCAGCGGGCAGGGAAGCGATGACTCACCTCCTTACGTTCCAGCGCTCGTCATTTCCAGCAATGCCGCCCACTGTACTGGGGGCAATTATACTACCTATCGGTAGGCGGCAAAAAGTCTAGAACCGGCCCTGATCGTATGTATCGCAGTCTAGAGCTAATTTAGGGGGAAGGGGGGGGGGGGGGGGGGGAAATAAAATTAACAGTTTTTTTTTTTAAATTTTTAAATTGTAACTGTCAGGCATAAAATCAAAAATTAATTCTTTATTTTTATCTGGTAAACAGGTAATAAGGATGCTAACCAGGCAATGCAAAAGTTAAAATCTCTATTACTTTTCTTTTTTATAAATGATCATTCCCCAGTTTACCTGACTCTTATTTGGTACGTTGCCGCACAAAGGAAGTTGCATGGCATGCTGGGTTGTTCTTTTTTGCTTCTGTACATTAGTTAAGTCTGAGGGGAAATAAAGAAGCAAAAAAAAGACAACCCAGCATGCCCTGCAACTTCCTTTGTGCGGCAACGTACCAAATAAGAGTCAGGTAAACGGGAATGATTATTTATAAACAAGTAATAGTGATTTTAACTTTTGTATTGCCTGGTTAGCATCCTTATTACTTGTTTACAACATAAAAATAAAGAATTAATTTTTGATTTTATGCCCAACAGTTACACTTTAAATAAATTGATCTTTTTCGATTAATTAAAAAAAAAAAAAAATTGCAGCAGCAATCAGAGACCACCAAAAGAAAGCTCTATTAGTGGAAAGCAAAGGAGGTAAAATTCATTTGGGTGGCAAGTTGTATGGCCGAGCAATAAACCGTTAAAGCTAAGAAGTGCTGAATTGTAAAAAATGGCCTGGTCACTAGGGGGGATATAAACCTCTGGGGCTCATGAGATTAAAGAGGAACTGTAGTGAAAATACAGTAACGAACAAAATTGCTTATTTTTTGTTTTACAATATTCATTTATAGATGATTTAGTCCGTGTTTGCCTGTTGTAAGATCTTTCCTCTCCCTGATTTACAGTCTGAAATATATCACTGGTGATGACATCTTTAGTTCTGCCAGGTGATCTGTACGGAATGTTCGTTACTGAGAGTTCGATGCACAGAGGGAGATGCTGCTTGCTTGGCAGTTGGAAAAAAGCTGTTATTTCCCACAATGCAATGGGTTCCATATGATAATACAGCAGAGGCATTGTAAGCTCATAGAGAGGGATGGTGATCCCTGCTGGTCAATGCGACAGCTGTAACTACCGCTTGCTCTACGCGGGCACGTGCCACTTAGTTGGCAGACACTTGCCAGGCTGCTGGACCCAGGGCAGTGAACTCTAATAGCGGATCTGTGTATCAGTCCAGCAGCGTTACAGGGAGGCCCCAGTCATCCTCCGCATGGCTCCTTCACACATCATTCCCAGCGTCCACATGGCCACATTCCACAGCTTATCCTGCTGGGGGGACTTTGTCCTCTTCATAACAATCTGAACACAGGCCAAGAGGCTGCAGCAGAGGGAGGAGGGGCTGCCGTGTCCCCCCCCCCCCCCCTATCTATCAGTCAGGTACACCTGGGCTGGGCTCTGTGAAGTTGGAGTACATCCAGTATTTGCACAATAGCAATGGAAGCGATCTGGCACATAATGTTCGGTACACAGCGATACCCTGCGCAAGGGGAAAAAAATTTACATTATCATTTTAAGATGTGTAAAAGAAGAAAGGTGAAATGGGGTCCTTCCGTCTTCAGACAATACAATCATAAACAAAGGATTAGAATGCGTTTCAGCGAGAGATGGAAACCGGCGGAGTGGTCAGCTCTGTCTGTCTGCAGCCATAGAAGCCCAGAGTCAGATCTCTGCCTGATCAAGACGCTATCTGCATGGAATCTGAATGTTGTCTCCATGTTTGCGCGGATTTCCTTCAGCCACGACCCCAAAAACATGCCCCATGTCCAGCGCAGTTTTTAGGCATAGGCAAGGCAGGCAGATGCCTGGGGTGATACCAGCAGAAGTGGGCACCACAGAGCCATTGTTGCCACACTTTGCTTGTGAGATCCTTAAACAGGAATTTTTATCAAAAAGGGTAAAAAAATTAATCAATAGACTGAAAAGTGAAAAATTAAAAAAAAAATAGAAGAGAGATCAAGAAATGATTGAGATTTGCCATGTAATTTATTCATGTAGTTTGATCCACAATGAGCCATCATCTTTACTACTGGCAGACAATAATAATAATAATAATAATAATAAAAAAAGACAGCACCAACTGCTTTTGTTTATAACCACACCCACTAACATTGTGATTGGCTAAAAGTTTTTTTTTTTTTATAGATATACATATGCACAAAGGGAGATAGTAGTTGCTTGGCAATTGGAAACAGCTATTTCCCACAATGCAACAAGGTTTACAGACAGGAAATGGTCAGGACCTAGGTCCTGACATCACACTGTGGGAGGGGTTTCACCACAATATCAGCCATACAGATACCCCCGATGATGTATTTGAGAAAAGGGAAAGATTTCTCATGGGAAAGGGGGTATCAGCTACTGATTGGGATGAAGTTCAATCCTGGGTTACAGTTCCTCTTTATCCCCTATACGACCGAATGGCATGAACGCGGCGGCTCCCCCAGGACCGCGTAACGCCAATTGGTGTTAAGTCCCAGGAGACAGCCATGTCACTTGGCTGTCCCCCTGAGAGGCTCAGGAGCAATTGGCTCTCATAGGCTGATGCCTATGACAGCTGATTGCTGTCATTGTCTGGCAGGAGAAGGGAGGGGGAAAAAACAAAACAGGTAAATTCATAAAAAAAATTAAACAAATAAATACACAAACATTGAGGGAGCGATCAGAGCCCACCAACAAAAAGCTTTGTTGGTGGGCAGAAAAGGGGGGGGGAGGGGATTCATTTGTGTACTGCATGGTATGGCTCTGCAGCAAGCTCTTAAAGGGATACTGTAGGGGGGTCGGGGGAAAATGAGTTGAACTTACCCGGGGCTTCTAATGGTCCCCCGCAGACATCCTGTGTTGGTGCAGCCACTCACCGATGCTCCGGCCCCGCCTCCAGTTCACTTCTGGAATTTCTGACTTTAAAGTCAGAAAACCACTGCGCCTGCGTTGCCGTGTCCTCGATCCTGCTGATGTCACCGAGAGCGCACAGCGCAGGCCCAGTAAGGTCTGTGTCTGCGCAGTACACTCCTGGTGACATCAGCGGGAGTGAGGACATGGCAACGCAGGCGCAGTGGTTTTCTGACTTTAAAGTCAGAAATTCCAGAAGTGAACTGGAGGCGGGGCCGGAGCATCGGTGAGTGGCTGGCCAACACAGGATGTCTGCGGGGGACCATTAGAAGCCCCGGGTAAGTTCAACTCATTTTCCCCCGAACCGCCTACAGTATCCCTTTAAAGCTTCAGAGCCCCAACATGAAAAAAAGTAGCTTGGTCACTAAGGGGGGGGGGGGGGGGGGGGGTTCAGGGGGGTCAGTAAGCCTATGGTCCTGAAGTGGTTCAAGGATACCTCCGAGCAGTAAAAAAAAAAATAAAAAAAAAAGTTTTACTCAACTGGGGCTTCATCCAGCCCACAGAAGTGTCTCTAAGGCCCCACACCGCGGTTCCGCTGTCAGCCAGGGCTCCCGGTAGATTACGACCTGCGATCAGGGATCTTCTGCACATTCGCAGGTGTGCCTTGCATCTCTCAAGGGGAGCCCGGGAGGGAGCCCTGGCTGACAGCGGAACCAGACCTTTTAGACTTTTTTTTATTTTTTTTTTTATTTTACTGCTCAGACATATTCGTTAAGCCTCATACACACATCATACAAAGTACACAACCACCTCCACGACATCACCGCGTGACTTGTATTTTCTGGGCACCCACCAACTGAACAAGAACAACCAATTCATCTGCATACTGTGGGCGCAAGTGACATGACGGACTGCACGATATGGCCGCATTCAAGACAAGTACAAGTCCTTCCAACGACTTGTAGACACCCGGCCAACTGCACAACATCAGCCCGATAGTCATGTGAGTTGATCCGCTGGTTGGATCGGCCAAACCGCTTATGATCAGTTGGTCGACTAGTCGTTTGCTACGCGTACACACCTGACTGTCGTCCAACCAAACAACAGACAACAATCGGCCGGTTTAGTTAGGCGTGTAAATGTAGCACCTAAATAGGCACTACTGATTACCATACCAAAGTACAGGTAGTCCCCGACTTATGAACGAGTGGCAAATACGAATGCCATGGATGCTGTTTCCATAGGAAGTAAAAAAAAAATATTTTTTCAAATTGGACTGTTTTTTGAGAAACTCGATTTTAAAAATTCAAAGAAAAAATGCCTTTTAAACTTGTATAAGCAGGTACAGAGGGCAGAGGTGACACAGAGGGGGACACTGGAGGCACAGGAGGGCACAGAGAGGTACAGAGGTAAAAGAGGGGGACACTGGAGGCACAGAGGTGACAGAGGGGGACACTGGAGGCACAGGGGGGCACAGAGGAGGTACAGAGGTGACAGAGGGGGACACTGGAGGCACAGAGGAGGTACAGAGGTGACATAGAGGGAGACACTGGAGGCACAGAGGAGGTACAGAGGTGACAGAGGGGGACACTGGAGGCACAGAGGGCAGAGGTAACACAGAGGGGGACACTGGAGGCACAGGGGAGGTACAGGGGGCAGAGGTGACACAGAGGGGGACACTGGAGGCACAGAGGAGGTACAGAGGACAGAGGTGACATAGAGGGGGACACTGGAGGCACAGAGGAGGTACAGAGGGGGACACTGGAGGCACAGAGGGCAGAGGTAACACAGAGGGGGACACTGGAGGCACAGGGGAGGTACAGGGGGCAGAGGTGACACAGAGGGGGACACTGGAGGCACAGAGGAGGTACAGAGGACAGAGGTGACATAGAGGGGGACACTGGAGGCACAGGGGGGCACAGAGGAGGTACAGAGGTGACACAGAGGGGGACACTGGAGGCACAGAGGGCAGAGGTAACACAGAGGGGGACACTGGAGGCACAGGGGAGGTACAGAGAGCAGAGGTGACACAGAGGGGGACACTGGAGGCACAGAGGGCAGAGGTAACACAGAGGGGGACACTGGAGGCACAGAGGGCAGAGGTGACACAGAGGGGGACACTGGAGGCATAGAGGGCAGAGGTGACACAGAGGGGGACACTGGAGGCACAGAGGATGTACAGAGGGCAGAGGTGACACAGAGGGGGACACTGGAGGCACAGGGGGGGCACAGAGGAGGTACAGGGGGCAGAGGTGACACAGAGGGGGACACTGGAGGCACAGAGGGCAGAGGTGACACAGAGGGGGACACTGGAGGCACAGGGGGGGCACAGAGGAGGTACAGAGGAGGTGCATAGGTGAAAGAGGGGGAAACTGGAGGCACAGAGGAGGTACAGAGGTGAAAGAGGGGGACACTGGAGGCACAGGGGGGCACAGAGGAGGTACAGGGGACAGAGATGGCACAATGTTCCGACTTAAGAACAGATTCAGGTTAAGAAGAACCTACAGACCCCTATCTAGTTTGTGAACCAGGAAATACCTGTATACCAATATCACACGCTGTTACCACCGCGCACCCGATTGAGCAAGTCGGCCATATAACTTGCAGCATGTCCAATCAATACATGCGACCAATTTCAGCATCAAAATCCGATCGGATTATAGTAATGGAATCGGATGGTGGATCGCCTGCCAAGTCGCCTGATGAATGGTCACCGTTACTCTTGCCATAAGGAGCGCACATTCCTAGGAAGCACAGTTTGCTAAAGGCTACTGATCTACAAGTATAAATAGACTGTAAGGCAACGTCATTCTCCTCCTGTGTCGTGTTTTTGTGATTGCCCCATATAACCCATACCACTAATATAATGTATATAATGTACATGTGATAGTTTTGTACTTTATAAAGTATAATGCAATGAAGGGACAGCTAATGATGGTTGAGGAAGTTCAGTAGAAACAGAGCTCTCGAAGAAGAAGACACCATACCGGGATGTGTTATTATGACACATACAGTCCTGCGCCGGTCTTACGAACAATGCTAAACTTCTGAAGTAAGACGAGACGCGGTGTTTGTATTCAGAGTGCGGCTGACTGTAAAACCCTCTACTTGACTTTCCTTAGGGCACTTGATTGATCTGGTTATCATCTAATATGCCCTCCGGGGGAGAGTAAATCATTGTCACCCCTCCATACTTGTGCGGCACAGTAAATACATTTACCCTGCAGAGGCTGAAATCTTATCTCGCAAACACGATGGCCAGAAAGCAGACGAATCTCACCGAGAGGAGCCAAGACCGCGACACTCGCACTGCAGCGCTCTGCGGGCTTCTCTGAAGGAAGCAGGGAAAACGGGTGCAGGGATCCTTTCAAGGGGAAAAAAAAAAAAAAAAGGCGCAGCTTCTATAATGGCTGTGCGATATAGGATTTGCGGCTTTTATTTTGTCAGCGATATGCGGCAGAGAAAGGTTAATGTTGGCGCCCGAAGACACCAGCTTAGCAGCATGGGTAGGGGTGGGGGGTTGTGCTTTTGGGTGTTAACATTTCAGGGGGATTTAAGGTTAGGCGACACCAGGTGATTTAGGCATGGGGGGGGGTAAGTCTCAGGGTTAGGCACCACTGAGAGAGGCCTTGGGGTTAGGCACCACGGGGGGGGGGGGGGGGGGGGAATAGCATGAGGGGGGCTTAGCGTTAGGCTCCACTGGGAGGGCCTTAGGGTTAGGCACCACTAGGGGGGGGGGTCATAGGGTTAGGCTCCAGGGGGGGGGGGGCATAGGGTTAGGTACCACCAGGGAAGGGCTCTGTGTGAGAGTAAGGTTAGGTTTAGCCGTAGTAAAATATCTGTAAATATTACCAATATTTTACTATAAAGATTCAGTAGTAGGATATCGCTACTTTTGACCATATTTTACTAGCGGCAATCCCCTGCGCCCTTTTTCCAGGCGCCTTTATTCATGTATGCTGACTAACAGGGAATAAAGACTCATCTATGTGTCTGAATTGCTTTATAGCATTTCCATATACTTGTCACTTACAATACGCTGGTGGGAAGGTTATACGTTTCAAAATTCAATAGACTAATGTGCAAAAGCCAGGCTCCTAAAAACATAATGATCATTTTATAAGGCGCACTTACAGTCAGAAATTGAGACGTATAAAAGTCAGGCAAGCAATGTCAGCTGCAAATTGGCCTTTTCTGTTGAGGAAATCAGCGCACTTCATTGTCCTCATCCCCCCATCCCCCAATTATATATGGCCATTTTGGTAAATACAATGCAGGAGTATCAGTATTTGCCGTGATCAGGAAATGATTATAACAGGAAGCTGGTGCTTTTGAAGTAATCCAAGCATATCCTGATGTGTGCAGATAGCGAGCAATTAGGCTAAGTGCCTCAACCTTCAAGCAAGAAGAAGAAGAAGCGCCCTGATCCCAGGGGCGGTTCTACACTTGCCGCCGAACTGGAGGGGGTAGCGGGCAGGAAGAGGGTATTGGGCACATCGGCGGGGTCGGACCCCCCCTCCCTCACCTGTGTCCCCCTCTAGCTTAAGTTCAGCAGCAGCAGCCGCTCCTATTAGGGAGAGGCAGTGGGCGAGGATGACTCACCTCTTCCGCGTTCCAGCGTGCGTTCCACTGTCGTCACTTCCTGCAATGCCGTCCACTTACAATACAGAAGGGCGGCATTGCAGGAAGTGATGACAGTGGAACGCACGCTGGAGCGCGGAAGAGGTGAGTCATCCCCGCCCACTGCCTCTTACTAATAGCCGCGGCTGCTGCTGCTGCTGAGCTTAAGCTAGAGGGAGACCGCAGATGGGGGACCCAGGTGAGGGAGGGGGGGTCCGATCCCCCCTCCCGCCGCTTAAGCTGGAGGGGGAGCGCAGATGAGGGACCCAGATGAAGGAGTGTGTTGTCCGAACCCCCTCCCCGCCACTGTGCCCAATACCCCCTTCCTGCCCGCTACCCTTTTATGCTGTGTATGCTACGCTGCAGGTCCGCTAGTATACTTATAATGATGCTTGGCTGGGACATTAGTTTACTATACCCAAATGTTTAGTATATCAGAGTTTACTATCACAAGATTTTATTGTACTTTCATACAAAGGCCTCCTGCCACCCCTAATCTGAAACACTCCACCCTCCCAGGCCTACCTGCATACATTTTCCCACATCAATGACCATTCTTCGAGCAATACCTATGATCATTTTCACAAGAGATACTGGGAGTTGGCTAGTTTTCTGCCCCCTTACGTCCATAAGACCAAAGATTGCTAATCTTCCATCAAAATTATAGTAAGACAAAAGATGGGATAGGTAGAAGGCCCCACTCAACCACCTCACATAATTGCTTCACGGAAAAAAATTCCACATTATACAGAGTAGGGAACCTCCGGTCACTCTCGGAAAGGCCCACATGTGACGGGGAAAGGTACCGTCTGGAGAGCAGATTGAAGTCGGACAGGTGCAGGTAGGTGTCAGATGTTCCAGGCAGGTGCGTTGCTAGCCCTAAAGATCAGTGGCACGTGCCCTGAATCTATTCTGCCCTCTGATGTCCCCCAGGCAGCGGGCAGCAGTACTCACCTCCCACAGCACCACAGAACCCAGAATGCCCCATAGAGACACCCAACATGGCCCCACGGCACCCAGCATGCTCCATAGAGGCCCCACAGCACCCAGCATGCCCCCATAGAAGCACCACAGCACCCAGCATGCCCCCATTGAAGCACCATAGTTCCTGCCTCCATCATCACAGAGACAAGTTTGCAGAAAAGTGATGCTGAGAGACGTGTCACAATAGCTCGCCCACCATGCTCCTGCCTCCGTCGTGACAGAGAGAAGTTTGCAGAAAGGTGATGCTGAGAGACGTGTCACAATAGCTCGCCCACCATGCTCCTGCCTCCGTCGTGACAGAGAGAAGTTTGCAGAAAGGTGATGCTGAGAGACGTGTCACAATAGCTCGCCCACCATGCTCCTGCCTCCGTCGTGACAGAGAGAAGTTTGCAGAAAGGTGATGCTGAGAGACACGTGTCATAGTAGCTCGCACACCATGCTCCTGCCTCCGTCCTGAAAGAGAAAAGTCTGCAGAAAGGTGATGCTGAGAGACACGTGTCACAGTAGCTCGCCCACCATGCTCCTGCCTTCGTCGTGACAGAGAGAAGTTTGCAGAAAGGTGATGCTGAGAGACGTGTCACAATAGCGCGCCCACCATGCTCCTGCCTCCGTCGTGAAAGAGAAAAGTCTGCAGAAAGGTGATGCTGAGAGACACGTGTCATAGTAGCTCGCCCACCATGCTCCTGCCTCTGTTATCACAGAGAGAAGGTTGCAGAAAGGTGATGCTGAGAGACACGTGTTATAGTAGCTCGCACACCATGCTCCTGCCTCTGTCCTGAAAGAGAAAAGTCTGCAGAAAGGTGATGCTGAGAGACACGTGTCACAGTAGCTCGCCCACCATGCTCCTGCCTTCGTCGTGACAGAGAG
This sequence comes from Hyperolius riggenbachi, assembly GCF_040937935.1. Lineage (NCBI taxonomy): Eukaryota > Metazoa > Chordata > Amphibia > Anura > Hyperoliidae > Hyperolius > Hyperolius riggenbachi. The sequence continues at coordinate 263,515,676 of NC_090654.1, read as the reverse complement.
AAGGTTGCAGAAAGGTGATGCTGAGAGACATGTCATAGTAGCTCACCCACCATGCTCCTGCCTCTGTCCTGAAAGAGAAAAGTCTGCAGAAAGGTGATGCTGAGAGACACGTGTCACAGTAGCTCGCCCACCATGCTCCTGCCTCTGTCCTGAAAGAGAAAAGTCTGCAGAAAAGTGATGCTGAGAGACACGTGTCATAGTAGCTCGCCCACCATGCTCCTGCCTCTGTCGTGACAGAGAGAAGGTTGCAGAAAGGTGATGCTGAGAGACATGTCATAGTAGCTCACCCACCATGCTCCTGCCTCTGTCCTGAAAGAGAAAAGTCTGCAGAAAAGTGATGCTGAGAGACACGTGTCATAGTAGCTCGCCCACCATGCTCCTGCCTCTGTCGTGACAGAGAGAAGGTTGCAGAAAGGTGATGCTGAGAGACATGTCATAGTAGCTCACCCACCATGCTCCTGCCTCTGTCCTGAAAGAGAAAAGTCTGCAGAAAAGTGATGCTGAGAGACACGTGTCACAGTAGCTCGCACACCATGCTCCTGCCTCTGTCCTGAAAGAGAAAAGTCTGCAGAAAGGTGATGCTGAGAGACACGTGTCACAGTAGCTCGCCCACCATGCTCCTGCCTCTGTCCTGAAAGAGAAAAGTCTGCAGAAAGGTGATGCTGAGAGACACGTGTCACAGTAGCTCGCCCACCATGCTCCTGCCTCTGTCCTGAAAGAGAAAAGTCTGCAGAAAGGGGATGCTGAGAGACACGTGTCATGGTAGCTCGCCCACCATGCTCCTGCCTCTGTCGTGACAGAGAGAAGTCTGCAGAAAGGGGATGCTGAGAGACACGTGTCATAGTAGCTCGCCCACCATGCTCCTGCCTCTGTCGTGACAGAGAGAAGTGTGCAGAAGGTGAAGGCTACAGGAGGCAGAGAAAAGGCTGCCGATTATCCTGAGACAAGGAACATGAAAAGCAGCTGCCTGGCTTGGGGAGCCCATAATCCACATCTCATGGCAGGACTTGAACACGTGCCCATCACTACAGTTGGCAGTGCCTGGCAAACGCTGGGAGTTCCCTTCAGCTAAAGAAACACAAGATAACAAACCACGATCTGGCTCAAGATTCTACTTGTGGATGGAATTAGTCACGCTGGAGGAGTTTGTAAACCTCGACATTAACCCTTGACTGACCGGAGGCAACTTGGAGATAACCAGTTCTTCTTTCGGGGGCGGTTGAAGAAACCAGTGTTGGGGTATGGAGGCTGCCTCCGAATAAGGGAAACTGTATTTAAGGGAACACAGAATAGAGACACCGAGAGCCCATTATAGTGTAGTATGTACTGATATGTGGATATGACAAGTAAGTATCTATTTATACTCATAAACATGGGTCCAGGTAACCACTATATCAGCAGGTGGGGAGATTAGACCTGTCTCCACTCAAAATATTCTAAAACGTTTAAAATGAGAGGAGCAGACACACACACTAAAACGTTTAAAGGGACTCAGAGCTTTAAAATGATATGCATCTTTCCATAGTTTCTGCACTGCTCAATTTCTCCTCTTTACAATGATATATAAACCGCTGCCCTGCGCCTTTTAGTTTTCGCTATTTTCGTGATTGAAATTGCCGCGGCTTGTATTACACAGGGCGACTTTTTCTGCTGAATGGAGCTGCTGACACTGGGGAAAGTGTCGTACGGTGTAATACAAGTAACTATGGAAAGATGGATATCATTTTAAAGCTCTCTTTCTCCTCTTTCTGGCGACACCTAAATCGTCGCCCTACGCCTTTTAGTTTTCTTTATTTTCGCGATTAAATTCGTGGCCGCGGCAATTTCAATCTCAAAAATAGCGAAAACTAAAAGGCGTAGGGCGGCGGTTTATATATCATTGGAAAGAGGAGAAAGAGAGCTTTAAAATGATATGCATCTTTCCATAGTTTCTGCACTGCTCGGAGTCACTTTAAAATGTCCTCCAAGCAGACACACACACACACACACACACACACACACACACACACACACACACACACACACGAGTATATTCAAAACAAAAATGTATTTATACACGAGCATGAGGCTGACTATTTACCAGTGAGACGAACAGGCCTGTACCTAAGATCAAATCCCTGGTCTGATTTGATCTTCGTTACAGGCTCTTCACAGAGGCGCTGAGCTTTGCACCAGACCTATTTAAGTTTTATGCTTCGTTTCTACTGCCTGATAAAGCGGGAGATGCCCGCGAAACGCGTTGCACTTTCTGGAGTGTATAAATACATTTTTGTTGTTTTAAATATACACAACACTCGTGTGTGTCTGCTTGGGGGAGGTAAGTCCACCTCTGCCTCCTCATTTTAAACGTTTTAGAATATTTTATCCTTTTCGCGCCTCTGTCTGCTTATACACTGTGTCTTTAAGATTGGGGGGAAAATAAAGATTTACATTAAATGCACCCCAAGTTCACAAAACATCTGTGTGGGAAGGTACTCTCATCCCCCTACCAGCTGACTTTTACTATTAATTGGCTTCTCCAGGGCACAGCAGATGAGAGGCCGACCATTCTAAAAAAGGAGAAATGTTGAGTTTTGTTATAGGGAATCTTTGGCACAGAGTAACAAGCTGGGCTGTGGAGTCGTTACAAAAATCATCCGACTCCAACTCAGACTCCTCAGTTTATGAAACCGCAGACTCCAACCCCGACTCCAAGTACCCAAAATTGCTCTGACTCCGACTCCAACTCCACAGCCCTGGTAACAAGGGTGTGGCTTCCTATCCTGAAAGGGGAAAGGCGGTGTTCCTCCTGCGTGAATCAGTCTGCAGTGCGGTGTGATTTGACCTTAGTTATAGGCCTGTTCGTCTCGCTGCTGAATGGTCGGCCTCATGCTCGTACATTGCCACGTTTCCAGCTAAAAGTGATATGGGTACAATATTGATAACTCATAATGCTAAACGATTAAAGGACCCATGATGTGAGAGGGATAGGGAGGCTGCCATATTTATTTTATTAGAGGCAGAGGATCAGCAGGACAACTATTTCTATACTATTGTAATATTAAATGAATAAAACCTTTAAAATTTGCTTGGAGGAAGTGGTGGACTTACCTCCATAAAGCAGACACGAAAGACTGCCTGAAAAGTAGCAATCACATTTATTAAATAGTACCTCAAAAGTGCAATACGTTTCGCAGGCCAAGACCGCTTCATCAGGCAATAAACGTGGGGACAAAACAGAATTTCGGCAATAGCAGGTGAAGCGCCACGTTGCACTTTTCGGGTGCTTTATGGAGGTACGTCCACCACTTCCTCCAAGCAAATTTTAAAGGTTTTATCCACTTATTCTGCTGGCGCCTTTGTTCTCATACTGCAATATCGTGTCCACCCCTGGTGGAGGGGTGATCTACCCCTTTTTTCTCATCTACAGAGAGTGACTTCTTAGCCCTGAGTGAGGACAGGTCTAATCTCCTCACCTGCTTATACAGTGGTTGCCTGTGTGGTAACCCAAGTATGTGAGTATAATCTTCTCACTGGATTTGCCTTACTTCGTTTTACACTATATTGGGCTCTCTGTTTCTCTACATTAAATGAATAGCTATTTTACCAACAAAACCAAGAAATATATAGAACTACACGTTCTTCATACAATGGGCTGAGGTAATGTCGGAAGCATGTAACCTCTTCTGGGGATCTTGCTAAGAGGAGTTGCCCTCCACAGTATTACCCAGTGCCGTAACCTTTATACTCCCTCCATACGTACAGCTTGTCCGAGCGCGAGGCAAATCTCCAACCAATCATTTAGGTGATCAGTCATTCCCATTAATGTCCTGATCAGTAATCAATGGAATGGGGATGGATAGAACATACATGTCCAATAGCTCTTGCAATACTTTTTGTGTCCTGCAAGAGCTCTTCCTGCCCACCAGTGTCAACAGTTACCAGAACAACCAACTCCTGGACAACTAACTGAAGACCTAGTCATTACTCCGTTTTCCATTGAGGGATTAAAGAGAAACCGTAGCCAAGGATCGAACTTCATAACAATCAGTAGCTGATACTCCCTTTCCCATGAGAAATCTTCTCCTTTTCACAAACGGATGATCAGGGGACTCTGTATGGCTGATATTGTGGTGAAACCCCTCCTACAGTGTGATGTCAGGACCATGGTTCTGACATCACACTGTAGGAGCCTTGTTGCATTGTGGGAAAGAACAGTTGTTTACAGCTGTTTCCAACTGCCCAAAAAAAGTAAGCAGCATCTCCTTCCAATGACATCACCTGCCAGCAATAAAAATGTCACCATGTGATGAATGTCAGAATGTAAATCAGGGACAGGAAAGATTTTACACTGGGCAAACATTGACTAAATAATTTATACATAGTAATTATTGTGAAAATGAAGCACATTTTTTATTACACTATTTTCACTGTTGTTCCTCTTTAAGCAATGGACACAATTTGTCAACTGAAAAAAGTGTGGTTGATCGACAGTAAATTGACTGGCCTACACACTATGTGAGATCCTGGCGATTCTTCTTAACTAATCGATCGAATATGTTGCTCATTTCTTTTGGGGAGGGGGGATAACCAGAGTTCATGTATGCGCTGAAACCAAAAATGGATTCTGGGTCAATCGAAATCACATGAACATCAGCAGATTCCTTTACAATTGACCGATATTTTCCGTCCAATTTTGTCAGTTCAGGCAGATATTGACCAATTTGCATCGACTGATCATAAACACACTTGATTCAATGTGAAATTTAAGAACTGTATGGGCCTCTTAATTGGTCCAGATTGGACTGCTGAATTCACTTCTGAATCCTGGGTGGTGTTAGGGATGATCAATGGGATGCAAATATTTCAGAGTTCATGCAGGATTATGTACATGTATGCAAATGTATGCAGCTAGAAAATGGACCCAGGTGTAAATGGATTGGTCTATTTTCAAGCTACATCCATTTGCATATACATTTACATAATCCTGCATGAACTTAGAAATATTTGCATCTCATTGATCATCCCTATTGGATATGAAACTCAGGCATGCTTATGGATAAACGATCAAAGTGAAGAAAAGAAAGTAGATCTGCACTAGATAAAGGCAGACCTAAAGACAGGGTCTCTGAGGAAGCAAGCTGTGGGCTTGTGAAACGCTGTCAGGCTGCCATCTATGCAAGCTGTATCTGTCCTGGTGGGATGAAATAAAGTGGGTGTTTGGATTCCTTTTTTCATTTGATTGGTGTTAGGGATAAAAGAGCAGATTTCTTGTGCATCAACACAACACATATGGTCGCCTTTTCTCTAGTGGGCAACACTGTGGTGTAACGGTTAGCACGCTCACCTTGCAGCACTGGGTCGGTTCCTGGTTCTAATTCAGCCAGGGCAAGGGCACTGTGTGCATGGAGTTTGTATGTTCTCCACATGTCTGCGTGGGTTTCCTCTGGGCATTCCTGTTTCCTCCCACATCTCCAAAAAACATACAGATAAGTTAATTGGCTTCCCCCTAAATTGGCCCTAGACATACACTACACATACATACACTACTTACATGCACTACACGATACATACATAGACATGTGCTTATGGTAGGGATTATATTGCGAGCCCCTCTGAGGGACAGTTAGTGACCAGACAATATACTCTGTACAGCGCTGGGGACGATGTCAACAATATATAAATACTAAATAATAATTATACTAATATAACCATGGCTACATGTATGCAGCAGCCAGCACGTCTATATGCGTGGATAGCCCGTCTCCTGGCATGATGATATCCAGCCCTAATATATATGGTGATTGTATGAAGTTGGGTAGCTGCCTTGTCATTACATAACACTCGGATCAGGCATCGCCTAATCTAATGTAAATGCCAGGCATGGAAACTCCTCTGATGACAGCTGTTGACATAGAGATCCACTTTGCCAACTTTAATAAATCTCGTGATGTCCACAGACAGGTGAGAATGTTGTGCTCCCTCAGATGAGCAATACGGGTATCATGTCTCCTGCCAGGACCCCACCCATCTGCTGGGACGAGAGGGGGATCGGAGGACAGGATTCGGTGTCACAGCGGGAACTTGTGTCTGCACAGGCATCGTTTCTCCTGCCAAGACTCCATCCATCTTCTGGGACGAGAAGGGGATCAGAGGATGGGATGTGGTATTACTGCAGGAACCTGTGTCCGCATACACACCGTTCACATGACTTCACATGTCTGCTATGTGGAACGTGAAGTACAAGCTGCACCACAACTGGTCAAATGCAAACATGCAGCTGGGCCCAGACATCGCTCAATACAAACATCCAGAACACCTTCAACTCCAACACTCCCCTGGCAGCCGGCGGACAGGAAGGGTCAATGAAATAGCTTGTGTACCTTCCAGTTATTGTATGAATTGTAAAAGGCAAAAATAAAAAAACATGAGTCAGTAATGCTCGTGAAGGTTTGGAAGTTCCCTCAGATGTCTCCTTCCCACTGACCAGGCAAAGGTACTCCTAAGGGGGCAAAGTCAAACATCGCCGTGGTTTGCCAGAGGGTGATGGTTTCCGCAATAAAAGGAAACTGAAGTGAGAGGCAATTATTTTCTATTAAAGAGAACCTGATCCTGTCTATTGCCCTGCAGTCAGCCCCGGTATTTGGGGACTACTGTGCATGCGCGGCCTCCTTGGTTGCGCTGCCTGTACCCGGAAGCATTCTGTGCTTGCGCAGTTAAAAGGACAACTAAAGCAATAGGTATATGGAAGCTGCCATATTTATTTCCCATTAAGCAATACCAGTTGGCAGTCCTGCTGATCCTCTGCAGCTAATACTTTAAGCCATAGCCCATGAACAAGCATGCAGCAGAGCAGGTGTTTCTGACATTATTGTCAGATCTGACAAGATTAGCTGCATGCTCTTTTCTGGTGTTACTCAGACCCTACTGCAGCGAAATAGATCAGCAGGACTGCGAGGCAACCGGTATTAGTTAAAAGGAAATCAATATGGCAGCCTCCGTATACCTCTCTCTACAGTTATTCTTTAACCTCCCTGCCGCCACGGAGGATTTCTCAGGCCCTGGTGGGCCGATTTGTACAATTTTTTTTTGTTACACGCAGCTAGCACTTTGCTACACAATCGCCGCCACTCTGCGCCCATTCGCTGAGCCGCCCCCCCCCCAGACCCCTTGCTCAGCCTGGCCAATCACCGCCAGGCAGCGCTAAGGGTTGGATCGGGACTCCCTCCGACGCCATGACGTGGATGACGTCATCCCGATCGTCGCCATGGCGACGGGGGAAGCCAAACAGGAAATCCCATTCTGAACGGGATTTCCTGTTTGCTCTGATCGCCGGAGGCGATCAGAAGGGGAGAGGGGATGCCGCTGCACAGCGGCTATCATGATCTATAAAAAATAAAAAAATGTAAAGTGCTGCGCTGCCCCCTGGTGGTTTTAATAGACCGCCAGGGAGGTTAAGGGATGTAACTGTGCAAGGTCAGAATACTCTCAGCCACGGGAGCACGGCCAGGAAGGCTTGGTTGGGAAACGTATTCGCAGTAGTGTGGGACTGCCTCAGTCTGCGACTTTACCGTGGTTGACAGCAGAGGAACGGACACCAAGGAAGCCCAAGACATACAAGCAGCTGGAGGAAGCCCCAGGTAAGTATAAAACCTTGTATTTGTATTCTATTTGTCTCAGGTTCTGTTTGAACAATAGCAGTCTGGCTTTCCTGCTGATCTCTTTAGCATCACTAGTGTCTGACCGCCACACCGGGGTGGATGAGTAGGTACCAGAAAAGGGTTAATGTTAACATCAGAGGACTAGTTGGAGAGCATGTTGGGAAAGGAGATAAGAATTGGAGTTATTTCCTTTGTTATTTAATTGAAGGTACATGCAGGCATTAGATTTTTTTTGCATTACAGACAATGATGCATGCTTGAATCAGGTGAAAATTCTAGTACAGAATTCCCAAGACGCTGCTGATGATGTGTTTGGATTACTCACGAGGAGAGATGGCCAATGGCCTGCTGATAATGCTGTCTCATATGCAAATATAATGCAAATTGTAGGAAGTCTGGCATTGAGTCAATCAATTTCACTTCCTGGCAATTCTGATTGGCTGCAGCGACTACAGCTGTTCCCATAGTACAGGGATGTATAACGGGGCTGAACACTGTACATTGGGATCTAGTCACGGGCCGACTGGCCCCCTTTCTCCCTTATAAAGTTCTCTGGTGTCTAGTGCTCCTCCCTCCCCTATGCAGTTCCCTGGTGTCTAGAGGCCCCCACCCTCCCCTATACAGTTCCCTAGTGTTTAGTGCATTCCCCTACCTCCCCTATATGGCCTCCCTGGCGTTCTCGGGTTTCACCTCCAATATATCTGCTCTGGAGGTCTAGAGTGGGCCATACATAATGCAAAGTGGGGAAACTACTTGAGGGCCAAACTGAATGGCTCAGAGGGCCAAATTTGGCCCGCCGGCCGGAGTTTGACATGTATGCCATAGTAGGATGCATCTTGCTTTCCTTCCCCCTTCCTTTTTACAGCAACAAGTTGGGCCCACAGATCATCTGTACAGTGATCACTCCTCACATGACACCATCATTGATGATAACTTCAGGCGACAGTAGATGAACGGCTTTATACACTTTTACATTGACTTCTTTACACTCTGAGTTCCCTTCACATTAGAGTGTTTTTCATTGCGTTGCAGTACCTGTTCTTACCACAGGGTAACGCTAAGGCAATGAAAGTCTATGAGACATTTCCCACCCGATGCAGTGCGATGTGCTAAAAGTAGTGCATCTGACACAAAAGCATCAGCACGTTATGGGCCCACATCCGCTGTGACCGGAAGTCATGTAATCCAATGGCGCCCCAGCTATTTAAAAAAAAAAAAAATTTACATTGTGGTCCGCATGCGCGGTAGCAAGTCTTGTCAATACACTTGCGTGCGATGCGTATTTCCGCCGCAGGAAGGTGAGCGCTAGAGAGTCTCACTTAAAGTGTACGTGAGATGGAACACTGTGGCTGATTTATACTCACCTGCAGGGCCGGATTTAAGACAAGGCCGAATAGGCCATGGCCTAGGGCACCACAGGATTAAGGGCAGACGGGCAGCAGGCTATACTCAGGGAGGGGAAAGGATCACCTTGCTATCTATACTGGAGGAAGGGGGTCATCAGGCTATCTATATGGAAGGGGGGCGGGGGAGATCTTATTCTAGAGCACACGTGTCGAACTCCAGGCCTGGAGGGCCAGATCCATGCCAGTGTTTAGGGTGGACTGAGAAAGAGAGGAATGTGCTCTATCTGATAAACCACACCTTTCCTGATTCAGACCCATCAATTCATTTGAGCTGTGTCAAAAATGTGTGAGGATCCCGGCCCTCGTAGGACCGGTTTGACATACCTGTTCTAGAGGCAAGGGGGGCGGGGATAAGGGGTCATCAGGCTACCCTATACAGGAGGGAAAGGGGGGGGGGGGGTTTATTAGGCTATCTAAACTGGAGGCGTTGAGGAAAGGGCCATCTATCTATACTGGGGGGGAAAGGTCCTCTGACTGCCTATACTAGAGGTAAGGGTCATCGGGCTACCTATGCTGGACGGAGGGTGAAGGGTTCTCTGGCTACCTAGACTGGGGAGGGGGGTCATCTGGTCCCGGCTCACCTGGGGCTTCCTACAGCCCCATGAGGACCGTGGCCTCTCTTTCCGTTCTGCCACTATGACTCCTGGTAATCCGGTCAGTCGCAGCCAGTCGTGGGCCTCGGAAGCAAGACAAAGGGTAGGCCGGATTGCCGGGGAGGCATAGCGCAAGAACGCAAGGGGCCAAAGAGGACGACGAGGAAGGCCACAGTCCTCATGGGGCTGGAGAAAGCCCCAGGTAAGTATAAATGCACTATTTTTCAACATCTCAGGTTCCCTTTAAGATTTGAATTAATGTCAAGAATTAAATGAAGGCGCCGTGCATTACCGCAGGTTTTTAGCGTTGAGGTGCGATGCGATCTTCTGGTCATACCACAATCAAAACGCTGGTTGCTGGTGTGAAACCGGCCTAAAGGGAATTTCTTTTCAGATACGTGTCACCCGAGCCGAGCTGCCGCGGGATGGATGGACACACGGGGGTTAACCGACAAGACTGCCAAAGCCGTTTACGGCACATCTAGAAACCTCACAAATCACCATTAACGTGACAGGCGACGGGCGGCCCGCTAGTAAACGTTCTGTCATTGGCGTTTTATAGATAATGTGTGTCCCTCCGTACAGCTTAATATTCCAGGCCATGTGCGCGCCACATGCCAGACGCCATGAAAGGCAGCTTGTAATGTGCAGACCGGAGATTTCCTCCTTTCATCCGTACAAGGCGCATGGATGTCACCGAGCGCCCATGGCTCCTCCGCAAGGACAGTGACTTTCATAGAATCGCGGCTTTCCGGGGAATTTACAAGCTCATGAATACCATGTGTGCACACAGCAAACATCAGGCGCGGCCAAGACTCAATGTCACTCCGAAACAACAGGCGAAGGTCCTGGCGCTCGCAGGAGAACTTGGCACGGCTGCTGGGATCCGCTTCATTCACGGCGGTGAAAGGTACAAATGGCTGAAGCCGAGCCAGCAGTGATATGTGTGGAGTCCAGAGGGCAGCCCGGAGGGAAGAGATCATCGCCTGCCTCGGGTCAGGAACATCTAGGCAGAGATGAGGGGTTATCTGACCATTCCAGGAAACCAAAATCAACCCGCAAACCCAAATAGGAGCAGAGGCGCAGCTATTGGGGGGGGGGGCGGCAATATGTCCCTGGGCCCAGCACTGTGCGGGCACTAAGCATGGCCGCTGCACCCCCCAAGTGCTGCTTGCTGGCTGCCCGAAGTGCCCCAGCTTCTCTCCCTCTGCTGAGGAGTGCAGAAGCATTAACAGCAGCCCCCCTTTAGATCTGGCTATCTATAGGGGGGCACATCTGGCTAAATGGGAGGGGAAGGGAGGCACATATAGCTAATTAAAGGGGGGGCCCTTGGCAATCTAAACAGCATTTGTGAATTTGACTCCACCCATGACCACGACCACATTCTGATGCTTGCCCTCGCCCATTTTGTCCAGAGGAGGGCACAAGAAACTTTTCCTTGTCCCTGGGGCGCTGAAAACCCCAGCTATGCCTCTGACCCGGAGCGTATGCCATACGCGCGCTCATCATCCAACCACAGTCCAAACCAAGACAAACTATGAAATGTAGATGTGTGTTTGTTGCCATTGATAGGAGACTTGACTTAAAATATGAGGCTTGATGGGTTGTCCTGGAACTCCCAGGAAAACAAAGGGGAAAAAAATAGAAGCCACTAGTAGCTACCGCATACAACACCTTGTGGGGTAGGGGGAAGAGGTCATACTCCCTTTTTGGGGTGCTGGAGATGGCAACCACTTTCAGACTCCCTCTTACGCCCGTGTTGGGGTGTCCACTAGGTATGAGCTCCGCAGTTCGGAATCCACATTCCAAAGAAAACGGAACCTTTAAACTTGTGACCACAGCAGGTTATCTCACTCTTGTTGCCACGTACAGCCGATGCACTCCGCGATGTGTTCTGTCTCTCCAATGCTTCCTCCTTCAAACCCAGAAGGAGGAAGTACTGGAGTGATGTGGAAGGCGGCGTGGAGTACATTGGCTATAGGCGGCAACAAGGGTGAGATAATCCTCCTCTGCTATGGTCAGAAGTTTAAATTCTTCGTTCCGTTCGGAATGTGGATTCTGACCTGTGGATCTCATACCTGGTGGTTGCTTTCCATGTTAATAGGTTCCTTGATGTGGGGAGTAAGTACAGGCTTGTATCAGAGTCAGAAGCAAAGCCACCTGGCACATTTTTTCATTGACCTAAAGAAGTAAGGTCAACCTGTGAAACGCGTTGTCTTTATTTTGTGCAATAAAAACGGTTTTTCAATTAGTCGATTTAGGACTGTCTCATTCATCTAGAGAAGTAGGCCAACCTCGCCCTCTCTATTTTTTAGTGTTTATAAATGTGTTTTATCATCCTGGGCGACTCTTCCCCACCATTTGGCTTAAAATATAGTTCTGCCAAAGTCTCCTCTGTAACCCGGTCCAAACGTCCTGACTTGTGACGCCAGTGATCAGTGACAGCTGAATCTAGTATACGGGTGTCAGATGCAGACAGAAGTCCTGTTTAGGAAGGTAGCAATAGTCATAGCAGCCATAACAGCTGATATGCGGTCCTGAAGCAGAGGGGGCCCAGGTGGAGAATAAAGTGATGTATTCACTATTAACTTTCTTGTGTTCCTCCAACCTCTGACTGTGCATCAGTGCCCATGGACTACATGCAGTTCAGATGAGAATAAAAATTGGCCACATATCCATTGGGCTACCTATGATGAGAGAATGGGGGGGGGGGGGGACATTAGGCTAAACTGGAGGAGTTGGAGGAAGGGTTATATCTCTACCTATACTGGGGTGGGGGGCTGGTTGGGGTCATCTGGCTGCCTATACTATTGGTAAGGATCAACAGGCTACCTATACTGAAGGGAGGGAGAAGGGTTCTCAGGCTTCTTTTACTTGAAGGGGTGGGAGATGTCATCTGCCTATACCTATATACTGAAGGGGGGCAGCTGACAGTGGCCTTGGGCGGTAAAGAGTACAAATCCGCCACTTGTCCTGTTTAATTCCAGTGTGACTAGGCCCAATATTTGTCATGTGACCTCTGAGGTCCTGCGTCTGCTGGTTCTGAATGGATGTGTTTTGGTAGCGGACAATCAGCACATCAAAGGCACCGTTTATCCTGCCGTCTTGTCCCTGGCAGGCTCGGCGGTCACACATCGCGGTTCCAGCACCTTCTTACAGAACACATTGCGGGCTCAGAGACGGCGGGAGCCATGCCAAAGCCTGCAGCTCCCATGACTGCTCCGTCCTGCAGAGATTGATGGACAAAACACAATTCCTTTTTTTTTATCATTATTTGACTTCATCAAACGCTTTGTGTGATTTGGAAGGCTTGGATGAAAAGAAAAATACAAAACACACACAGGACTGTGCAGAGATCGCAGAGCGGCTGCCAGCTGTTACAGGGAGCAGTGGGAGAGCTGCCATAGCATGACTTCTATGGTCACACTGGATGCCAAGTAACCCAATTGGAAGTGGCAATGCTGGCGGGTAAAGCTCGCTGCCAGAGCCACTGACTCATCATGAGAAGGATTATCGGCCCAGTAAGTAAACACAAGATTAGAGCGCAGGCTTTGTCCACTATCCGGTACTGCCCTGCTGGTATGGTGTGTGCAGGCCGGCCGTATACTCTGCCCGTTTGTGTGCGCTGGGGATGCATTGTGCATGAATACAGTGTGTGCGCTCTGGGGGTGCATTGTGCATGTATACAGTGTGTGCGCTGGGGGTGCATTGTGCATGTATAGTGTGTGAGCTTTGGGGGTGCATGTGTGCATGTATATAGAGTGGGTGCGCGCTGGGGGTGCATGTGTGCATGTATATAGAGTGGGTGCGTGCTGGGGGTGCATTGTGCATGTATACAGTGTGTGTGCGCTGAGGGTGCATGTATACAGTGTGTGTGTGCGCTGGGGGTGCATTGTGCATGTATACAGTGTGTGAGCTTTGGGGGTGCATGTGTGCATATATATATATATATATATATATATATATATATATATATATATATATATATATATATATATATATATATATATATATAGTGTGTGTGTGCATTGTGCATGTATACAATGTGTGTGTGAATGTTGGGGTGCATGTATACAGCGCGTGTGTGAGAATGTTGGGGGTGCATGTATACAGTGTGTGTGTGAGTGTTGGGGTGCATGTATACAGTGTGTGTGAGTGTTGGGGTGCATGTATACAGCGTGTGTGTGAGTGTTGGGGTGCATGTATACAGTGTGTGTGTTGGGGTGCATGTATACAGTGTGTGTGTGTGAGTGTTGGGGTGCATGTATACAGTGTGTGTGTATACACATATACTGTATACACACACACACACACACACACACACGAGCGTAAGGGACTGTGTGTTTGTACCGGGTATATGCAATTATTTGCATAATCTGCTAGTGATTATCGTACGTTGCTAGTTACAAGTAAGCAAAAAATTGCGTAATCTGCAATTACGGCCATACATATTTGCATTTTGGACATTCAATTGAGTTCACATAATCCATTTGTAATTTCACAAAATTTTGTGCCGGTTAATAGCAAAGCCCACATACATGCTATAGTCACCAAAATTGCTCCAAATGGTAAAGGGGAATAGTGGGAACAAATAAAAAAAATAGCGTGGCACTTGATTTGGCCTGAGGAAGTGGGCAGGGAGCCATGAAACGCGTTGCCAGTACTGTTAAAGTTCCTTTTTATAGGAATTAGTCTTCATTGCGGTAAGCCACCTCAAACCTTATTTATTTTAATTAATTCTGTCGCGATTTGGGTGCCTTTTCATCTTGTTTGTGCATTATATACACGCCCCCGACCCTGATAGGGGATACTTTTGGACCCCTGGCTAGCCTGGACCCCAGAGTGGAGTCGGGTTTATTGATCTTCACCTGCCTGCAGGGATTGGTTACCCCTTCTCAACCTCCCTTTGCGAGTATCCTCTGCTTACATTAGTTTGTTCCACCAATTCTTTTGTGACGTACTGCACTATTTGGGCTCCTGTTGTCTCTGTTTTTTCGTTCTAGGGTGACTGTTCACCCCTCCATCTTGTCTCCTGTATAATAGAACATATCAGGACAGCTGTGATGTCACTCCTGTGTAATAGATCCTATCAGTACAGCTGTGATGTCACGGCGACACCAGTGATCCCAGCTGGACACATGCCACCTCTCTCAGGGGGACGTGGTGAAACAGAACGCCCAGCAGCGGATAGGAGTTGGTGTCCCGGCTCCCTTCCCGGTGACACACTTGGCATCTCGGCCGGACATCTTCCATCCATGCAAGTCCTGGGAATGGGAAGGACACACAAAACTCGACTCTGTACCCTCCGCTATGACAAGTGTAATATTTACGGCAGCATCTGCGGAGGGTGTGATGGACTCTAAACACTCGATACTCCCATCCTCTGGAGTAACGTCTCCTCATCTCACCCCGTCCTCAGGCTTCCTCAGCAGTAGGGCTCTGCATTATGATGGAGCGGAGGGATGCCAGAAGGCAGAGCACATCCCGGCCTCACAGCTGCAGAGCACCGTACACTTCCATACAGCACGGATCCCCGCTAACGGCACCAGAGACAATTCACATACATTCTTACAGGATCTCCGCTCACAGCTGGAGAGAGGCAGTAACAGGCATGGCCAGCAGGGGGCACCCATCCCTGAGCGCAGCTACATCACTGCCATGCTCTTATGAGATGCTGATAATATATGTGCGGAGCGCTGTACACTTCTATACAGCACGGATCCCCGCTAACGGCACCCCAGACAATTCACATACATTCTTACAGGGATTGGCGCCCCCTGTTGGCTGCCTGTCAAGTGACAGGCAGCCTATTGGGCCAATCAAAGTGTGAGGATCTCGTTCTACAAAGTCACTGAACCTGACAGGATCCAGGGTGGGACAATTGGAGCAGCCGTTAGTTTTGGGGTAGCGTGAGTAAGTTAGTAGTGCAGCTACAGCAGTAGCGTACCTACTTGAAAATGTTACTTGCGCTGCCACACTGAGCTGCACTGCTTAATCAGTGTAGCTTAGTGAATCAACCCCTACTGATTTATCTGTAAACCAGATGTAGCCATCAAAAGAGCCACATCTGGCTCCCGAGCCATAGGTTCCATACCCCTGCTCTATGAGATGCTGATAATATATGGCTTCTGTGCAAATTTCATGCAAATCTTTTGGTAAAAGAGTTCTAGAATTATTAGGGTCTAGTGATGAAGCTCATCTGACAAGCTGATTGGTCTGCCGTCCATAGTTACTGCAGAGAATACGATAGCGGTCTTTCATCAATGATCCTTCAACTTCTATTCTACCATCTGTCCCCTTATAGGCACTGTACCTGAGAAATCATCGTAAAGGAGCACTCTAACCACAATTCTGATGTGCTGCGACCTCTGTTGTCATTTATGCACAATACAAGAATACTGCTATACACGCTTCGGTCCTCATACTTCCTGGTTGGCTCCATACTTCCTGAGTAGTGGTACCCTGTTACTGCGTGACCACAGCGGCACACGTGTGCTGCAGGTCATGCGTCATGTGCTGCTCTCTCTGTGAGCAGAGGCCTCTCCCAATCCCTCCCTCTGCTGAGATAACAGGCTGTGGTCAGCACTAGAGCCACACCTCAGTCTCCTAACAAGAATCAGCTGAGCTGCGGTGCTGGCCACAAAGTGTTGATCTCTCTACAGTGAAAGAATGAGCTGTAGTAAGGGCTGTTCTCTAGCTACAGCACTCGTTCGGCTCCCAGCTCTATGCCTGAAGGAAGGTCACAAACTGGCTCTTCTAAAGAGAATTTCTTTAGAGAGACTGCATCAAATACAGTAGAGGCCCAGCTATCAGGACCTCCACTAACCAGCAGTCCCAACCAACTGCCAGCACTAGTCACAGTTATTTAGTATTATATAGCGCCAACATCTTCTGCAGCGATAAACAGAGCATATAGTCTTGTCACTAACGGTCCCTCGGAGGGGCTCACAATCTAATCCCAACCATAGTCATATGTTTTTGTACGTTCAGTAGACTCCCGGTTATCCAGAACTCAACTAACCAGAAGTCTCAACCAACCAGCACAAATTGCCGGCAGTCCTCACAGTGGTGATGGCCATTTTCTCAGGCTGTTTGTGGGCTCTGCTGTGCTGAGACTCAGAGCTAAGTAAATATAATAGATTATACATACCTGAAGCTTCCGCTCATGCCGCCGTCCTCCGCCTTCTCCATCGCCAGTACCGGGTCTCGTAACTTCGGCCAGTGTTACGCATGCACAGGGACTTCCTCCGTCTCGCCGGCTCCTGCGCAGTACGGAAAGAGCACACTGCACTTGGGTCGACTGGCCGAAGTTACCGGTACCCGCGATAGAGAAGGCGGAGGACGGCGGCGTGGGAGCGATCCATGCGGATGGGGCTGGAGGAAGCCCCAGGTATGTATAAATCTATTATATATAATCTTTCATGGCTGCCTCAAGGTTAATATACTCTAACTGTGTTAATATGTAATACAGAATGTATGGTCCGTACACAGATTGGGGTATAGTACTGTATTAGCTAGGCCTATGTTTAATATTGAGGCTCAAGCAACCAGAAGGCACACTTATCCGGCATCAGCCAATGCCCGTCTGTGCCGGATAACCAAGACTCTACTGTATACATAGGTCGAGTAGTAATGGCAAAATCCCTTACCCTCTCCCCCCTCCCTTACTGTCAATGAAAAGAAAACAGAAGGATAAACTATGAATTCCCCTAAAACAAACAAAAATTAGCACAAGCTCCTCCCCTAATATTTCATTTTCTCCAATTCAAAGCCTAGCATTCAGCACCTCCCTCCAGCAGCTAATCCTCACCTCACCCCCCCCCCCCCCTCACCCCCACCCAAAACTATTAGTTCTGTTTATTGGGGTTCTTTCTAGGAAAACTCATTGCTATTACAACATGAAGTGTAAATAAACCTTCAGAAAGTTCAGTCCCACTCCAGTTACTACAGAACATCTAAAGGCTGTTATTTCAGAAATCTCGAGAATCAGAACACAAAGATATAAACCATAGCGTGAAATAATGAAATAACGATGCTGATCTGCTCACTGAACACACGGGGCGTTCTGCTGTAACGGTGCAATTTACCAGCCATTATTACAAGGCTGCAATGATTTGTCACCCCTACCTTCATTTCCCTACCGATGGGGTCCCCCTGCTGGTCATCCGCATGAACTGCACCAGGACGTCAAATGACCTCTGCGACTACTTTCTGCGGTCACCGAAAAATATCAACTCAAAGTAAGCATTTTTTACTTGATTTTTCATTAAAATAATACATTTTTAACAAGGTACACCTTTTTGTGAAATTAAGAACTTTCTTGAAAATGTGTCTTCTCTTGCCCATATATTACATGTTCTTATCTGTGCAAAAATCTGTCTTCTTGTGATCGTTTATCTTCTACTGCATGGAAATTGGCCCGAATCCGCAGAGTTTCCCCGCAGGCAAATCACATGGGGAAACTGCCATAGGGAATAATGGTGCCGCAGTCCGAACCGCTTGCGATTCGTCCGTCATTGCAGCGTCTCACAGGACGCACGGTGGCTAGTGGAAACGGGCATAGATAGTAGATACTATCCATATTCACCCCACACAGATTGATGAGCGCATGGCAGCAGATTGGCGATTCCACACAGATTGATGAGTGCATGGCAGCACGTTTTTTGAAGAGGGTATAGAACACTTCAGCCACATCAGCGGTCCTCCCAGTCAGTGACATGACTATGTACTCTGTACAGTGCTGCAGAAATGTTCCTAATAAAGAGTGGCCCTATTTAGTATTAGTATAGTGTACCTAACACAGGTAGGCCCTACCCAGTATTGGTATAGTGTTCCTAATCAAGAGGGACCCTACCCAGTATTAGTATAGTGTTCCTAATAAAGAAGGACCCTACCCAGTATTAGTATAGTGTTGCTAATGCAGGGAGGCCCCGCCCAGTATTAGTATAGTGTTGCTAATGAAGGGAGGCTCTGCCCAGTATTATTATAGTGTTCCTAATAAAGGGAGACCCTACCCAGTATTAGTATAGTGTTCCTAATAAAGGGAGACCCTACCCAGTATTAGTATAGTGTTCCTAATAAAGGGAGACCCTACCCAGTATTAGTATAAATGTTCCTAATGAAGGGAGGCTCTACCCAGTATTAATATAGTGTTGTTAATAAAGGAGGGCTCTACCCCGTATTAGTATAGTGTTCCTAATAAAGGAAGGCGCTACCAGTATAAGCACAGTGTTCCTAATTAAGGTGGATCCTGCTTATTACTATAGTGTCCCTAATAAAGGGGATTCCACCCAGTATTAGTATAGTGTCCCTAATAAAGGGGATTCCACCCAGTATTAGTATAGTGTCCCTAATAAAGGGGATTCCACCCAGTATTAGTATAGTGTACCTAATAAAGGGGATTCCACCCAGTATTAGTATAGTGTACCTAGTAAAGGGAGACCCTGCATCCAGAGACTTTCCTCTAGCGAAGAAAAGATGGGGCTCTCTCTTTTATACGTCACAGGTTTGCTTTAAACTTTATAAAATGTGTATACTGAACTCTAAAGGTAGCCATACACTGGTCGATTTGCCATTAGATCGACCAGCTGACAGTTACCTATCTGATCAGAGAGGGATCTAATGGCTGCCTTTACTGCAAACAGATTGTGAATAGATTTCAGCCTGAAACCGATCACAATCTGTTGAGCTGCTCCTGCCGCCTGTGCCCCCCCCCCCCCCCCCCCCGTATACATTACCTGACGCTGGCTCCTGGGCGTCTTCTCCACGCTGCACCGCACCGCTCTGTTCTTGCTCCATCCCAGCGCTTCCTGTGTCACTCCGTGACCAGGAAGATCAAATAGAGCGCCCTCTATTTGAACTTCCTGGTCACTGCAGTGACACAGGAAGCGACGGGATGGAGCCTGAACAGAGCGGTGCAGCGCTGAGAAGACGCCCGGGAGCCAGCGTCAGGTAATGTATACCTGATTGGATCGGCCGCCTCTAGCGTTGCGCACCCTACCCGCGGGCGATCGAGGGTAATTTCCCGCACGGCGCGATCGACGGACCGATCCGATTTCGGGAGGAAATCGGATCGGCGGGTGCGTTTAGCGCGAACGATTGGCAGCAGATTCGATCCCAGGATCGAATCTGCTGTCGAAACGGCCGCGAATCGGGCCAGTGTATGGCCACCTTTAACTTTATATACAGTATATTAACGTATACTACAGCAAAATGTTACTTTATTGAGTTTAAAGGCATATTCACAGTGGGGCGTTACGCTGTGATGCAACGTTAAAGTCGCATTGCAGCATTACAACGCAAAAAAGATGGTAACGCACATTAACGTTGCGTTCCCGTGGCATACAGTAGATACAGTGGCGCATACAGGTAGTGAAACGTATGCCTCTGTATCTGTTTGACGTCTGCATTTAGGAGGTAACGCACTGCAAGCAGTCAGGGCCGGATTTGTACTCTTTACCACCAAAGGTATAGATAACAAGATGATCCCCCCTTTCCTCCAGTGTGTTGATTGGGATTGAACTGTCCTACTGGGGCGGAACTGGGTTCTGGGGTGCATCCCTGTGCTGTGCTGTGTCATCCATGTGCTGTGTTGACGCTGAACTGTGCTACATGTGCTTTCATATTTTGTTGGGTTCTGGGGTGCATTCCTGTGCTGTGCGGATTGAACTGTGCATCGCTGAGCTATATGTGCTAGATATTGCTGTATCGGGCTGTACCACTGCTTGCGAGGGCATGCTCTCCGTGCCATATCACATAGCCAACCTCCCAGAGACATGCCACACAGAACCACCCTGTCCAGAGAAGTGCTCCTAAGATGGGACCCCCTCGCCAAGGATCCCCCCCTCGACAGGGACCCCCCCAAAGACTCCCCCCTGTGGAAGGCAGTCAGCGCCCACATCACCCGTCTGGTCAGGGAGACCAGATACTCCCAAAGTAGACGCCGCCATAGAGGGAGAAGGGCGGCAGCCCAGGTAAGACTCAAGAGGAAGGGCCTACGCTCTCCCATCCCTGCCATCCTGCTAGGGAACGTCTGCTCACTCCCCAACAAGGTCGACGAACTGCTCCTACTACTTGGCAGTAAGCCCTCGCTAGGCAGCTGCACCCCGGGTTCTCTGCTTCACCGAGACCTGGCTGAATGACGGTATTCCTGACAACTCCATTGGGGTGCCAGGCTATGACCTCCTCCGCACAGACCGCGATCAAGCACTGTCTGGGAAGAGAAAAGGCGGAGGCATATGCTTCTACGTTAACTCCACCTGGTGCTCCAATACCACCACCCTCAGTATATTATGCTCCCCTGATGTGGAGTTTATAGCCATAAACTGCAGGCCTCAGTATTCCCCCAAGGAGTTCACCTCAATCGTACTCTTTGGAGTCTATATCCCTCCGGACGCAAATACAAAGAATGCCCTGAGTGCACTCAGCGACAGCATCATCAAGTGGGAAACTGTCTTCCCAGAGGCCCTTTTCATCATCCTGGGAGACTTTAATAGCGCAAACCTGCGTCAGGAGATGCCCCGCTTCAAGCAACACATATCCTGCCCCACCAGGAACAGCAACACCCTGGATCATTGTTACACGACCATTAAGAATGCGTACAAGGCCACCCAAGGTGCTGCACTGGGGAACTCAGACCACAACCTAATCCACCTGATCCCCACCTACAGAAGGCACCTGGAAACTACAAAGCCCGCTGTAAAGATCGTAAAAAGGTGGACAGCCGAGGCTAAGATGGAGCTACAGACCTGTTTCGATTGCACTGACTGGGCGGCCCTAGAGGCACCCTCCCTGGAGGATTGGGCAGAGAACATCACCTCCTACATCAGTTTTTGCGAGGAGATGTGCGTTCCTTCAAAGACCTTGAAGATCTTCCCAAATAGCAAGCCGTGGTTCAACAGCAAGCTGCGCCACCTCCGGAAAGTCAAGGAGGAGGCGCACAAGCACGGATCCCCAGACGAGTTCAGGGAGGCAAGGAACACTCTGAATCGTGAATTGCGGGTCGCGAAGAGGGCCTACTCTGACAAGCTGGGCCACTCCCTCCAGTCAAACAACCCACGCGAGGTGTGGAAAGGCCTCAGAGCAGCTACGAACTTCAAATCACCCCCCCCCCCCCAGCATGCGACCCCCAGCGCCTCACTGGCCGAGGAACTAAACAAGTTTTACTGTCGATTTGAGCACCATCCCGAGCAACTGGCCAATCCGGCACCCTTGGCAAAGCCCTCTCCACAGGGCAAGGTTGACCTAGTGCAAATAGAGGTCCAGGTAGCAGATGTACTTCGTCTTCTCCGCAGACTCAATGCCATGAAAGCAGCCGGCCCGGACGGCGTGTCACCAACTTGCCTGAGAACCTGCGCGGACCAGCTGGCCCCCACGCTCACCTCCCTTTTTAATAGGTCCCTGGCAGAAGGCAGTGTCCCCTCCTGTCTCAAAAGGGCCACAATCATACCGGTCGCAAAAAAGCCAGGCAACACAGAGCTCAACAACTTCAGACCTGTGGCCCTCACTCCCATAGTCATGAAGGTCCTCGAACGTCTGGTCCTTGCCCACTTGAAGCGCCTCGCCAGCCCCCTCCTCGATCCACACCAGTTCGCATACAGGGCCAACAGATCCGTGGATGATGCCATCAACATCAGTCTGGTGTACATCACGGAACACCTTGAAAGACCAAACTCCTACGTTAGGATCCTGTTCTTGGACTTCAGCTCGGCTTTCAATACAATCTGCCCAAATATATTGATAAACAACCTGGCACATCTTGGAGCCGGCACCACACTCTGTGCGTGGGTAAAGGACTTCCTCTCAAACAGGACACAACTGGTGAAGCTCGGCAACTGCTTCTCCAGTGTGAGTACGACCAACACAGGTGCTCCGCAGGGGTGTGTTCTGTCACCTCTCCTGTTCTCATTGTACACCAACAACTGTACCTCCTCCGCGGTCTCCGTAAAGGTCATCAAATTTGCGGACGATACCACTATCATTGGGCTCATAGGGGAGGCAGGGGAACACGATTATCGCAGCGAGACCGAGAGAATCTGCAGATGGTGCGAGGACAACAAGCTCGTCCTAAATGCAGCCAAAACAGTGGAATTGATCTTGGATTTCAGGAGACACTCCCCCACACAACAACCAATCTTCATCAATGAGATTGAAGTGTCCAGGGTCTCCAGCGTTAGGTTCCTGGGCACAACCCTAACGAGCGACCTAAGGTGGGCACAGAACACCACCAAAATCCAGAAGAAGGCTCAACAGAGACTATTCTTCTTGCGCCAATTGAAAAAATTTGGTATGCCTCAGAAGCTGCTGTCCAGCTTCTACACTGCCACTATTGAAGCTACTCTTTGTTCTGCCATTATCGTGTGGTATGCAAGAGCAACCGTTAGCGACAAGTACAAGCTTCAAAGAGTTATCAGCTCAGCGGAAAGGATCATCGGCTCTCCTCTGCCGCCGCTAGACCTCCTCTACACCACCAGAATGAAAACAAGGGCTAGCAGGATCTCCCAGGACCCATCCCACCCAGGCTGCTGCTTCTTTAAGCTCCTCCCATCAGGCCGACGCTACAGGACCACCCGCCCTAAGACTAACAGGCGTAGGGACACCTTTTTTCCCCAAGCAGCCCTCCTGCTGAACTCCTGCCTCTCGTCGGCAAGCCAGTCGCTCAGGCCAACTTAGCCAATCAGCCTGGTCAAGGCACACTGGAGCCAGGGCCTGTAAAGAACCAGCTATCACCCTGGTGCTCTTCTTGGACTCTTTCATCTAACCTACTTATCCATAGACCGTTAAAAATGTGTAGGCACTGCCTGTCTCATTGTACTATTGCCTGTCTTGCTTGTATTATTGCTATTCTCTATGACTGTCTCGCTTGTTATGTTTGTTATGCTTATGTTACTGTCTATTGTCTGTTGCCATTGCCATGTGTACCACAACCAATTCTGGGTTCGACCTCGGTCGCACTTGGCGAAAATAAATGATTCTGATTCTGAGGTAGCCAGATGACCCCTCCCCTCCTCCTCCAGTATAGGTAGCCAGATTACACCCTTAATCCCTCCTTTTCCCACCCCCCTTTCAGTATAGGTATCCAGCTCGCCTTCACACTGCAGCAGCCATCAGTGTCACTCATTTATCCACTCGTCTCCAGTGCAGAAGCTTCCACTGTGCCCTTTCAGCACAGAGCAAGGTGGCTGCTGCACAGGCGGCTAGCAGCAGAGTACCGTGGCCAGGCACTTTCCTGATATACCTGCATTGCTGCATTCCCAAGCCTGAAAATGCTGCACCAGTTTAGCCTGCTGCTTTGGTGCCCTTGCTCCTGTGGTGCCCTAGGCCATGACCTAGGCGGCCCTGGCCTAAATCCGGCCCTGCAAGCAGTGAGTTACCATAACACAACATTTACATTGCACTGTGAATGTCGCATAGGCTTAACATTACAGTGCTTTAACCTGCGTTATGACTTATCGTCCCACTGTGAATGCGACCTAAAAAAAAAATTAAAAAAAAAATTCTATTTTGTATTTTCACATGCTTACGTGCAAAATTACATGCGAAATTACAATTATGCAAAGTTTGAGCTCAACACTACTGAGCATGTGACTACAGTAGATAGATCCTCCCACTTAGTCATTTATGTTAGGGGCAAAAGGTCTTCTCCACGCTTATACACAAGGAGCAGAACAGCTTCTGCAATGAAATAAGATAGACTCCCCTTCCCACTCCCCCGGGCAGATAACTTTTTTCTAAAGCCCAATTTTCCTGCGGATCCCCTTGCATGCCCTCTCAACTCTTGTGCAGCCCCCTCTTCCATGTCTAACCTTCATGAAAAGCAGCCCCCTTCAATTTTAGACAGATTCCTTGGCCAGCAGCTCCGTTTCCATGTGTTGCTCCTGCTTTGCAACCTCTGTATTCCATATGCAGCGATCCTTCTTCCATGTCCAGCCGCCCCTTGGCCAGCTGCCGCTCAAAGCCTGGGCCTTTGTGGCCTTTTCAGAAGTCCAAAACTGCCCCCACCACCGTCCGAGACCTGGGCCTTTGTGTCATAAATCTGGCCCTGCCTCCCCCATCTATGAACAGAAGTGAATGGGACCGTTTCCTCTGTCACAGATGCAGAGTCTCCCTTTAACAGTCTCCTGCTAAATCGAGAGGAATCGGCAGCCGGCCAATCGTCAGCGAGGAGATGAAACGCTCCTTGTATCTGAAGTGAAGGATGGTTTGTTGCGCTGCGGACAGATACACCAGGATTGTGCCGCCGAGTTCCACAGCTAAGCTTCAGTCAGCCATAAAGCCGAGTTGATTGATTAGCGCTGCCGTCCCCGCGTGCCTATTGTTCACAAGCCACTGGCTCCCTTATTGCATTATCTATACTGCGATGGCGAGGCCTGGCCGTGCAGAAAGAATGCAGAAAATTATGCTCACATATCACCAGTGACAGGTGCTGCAGATTGCGTGTCCGCCCGGAGAGAGCGCGCACCTCACCGCCGCGCCGCCGCAATACGGCCCAAATAAAGACAGACCTTGAGGAATGCCAAAAGCGCCATCCATAAATCACTCGTGCCCGTGTCACATATATCTGCCAAAATGTTAATTACAACGTACAGGACCATCTAAGCACGTTTACAGCATTAACCCCTTAAGTGAAGCCGCTATATAAACCATAGGACTACACCTCAGTATCGGACAGCGTACCATAGACAGGCGGAGGGGGTACCTGTGTACCAGAGAGCTTACCATAGACAGGCGGAGGGGTACCTGTGTACCAGAGAGCATACCTTAGACGGGGTGAGTGTACCTGTGTACTGGAGAGCGTACCATACACAGGCGGAGGGTACCTGTGTACTGCGGAGTGTACCTGTATACCGGAGAGTGCCTGTGTACAGTAGAGCGTACCATAGACAGGCGGAGAGTGCCTGAATACCGGAGGGCATACCATAGACAGGGGGGAGGGTGTACCTGTATACCGGAGAGCGTACCATAGACGGGGTGGTGTACCTGTATACCGGAGAGCGTACCATAGACAGGCAGAGGTTACCTGTGTACCGGAGACCGTACCATAGACAGGGGGGTGTACCTGTGTACCAGAGAGCGTACCATCGACAGGCGGAGGGTACCCTGTATACCGGAGAGCGTACCATAGATGGGGAGTGTACCTGTATAGTGGAGAGCATACCATAGACAGGGGGAGTGTACCTGTGTACTGGAGAGTGTACCTGTATACCAGAGAGTGTACTATAGACCGGGGGACGGTACCTGTGTACCGGAGAGTATACTATAGACAGACAGAGGGTACCTGTATAGCAGAGAGCATACCATGGACAGGCGGAGGGTACCTGTGTACTGGAGAGCGTACCATAGACAGGCGGAAGGTACCTGTGTACTGGAGAGCATACTATAAACAGACGGAGGGTACTGGTGTACTGGAGAGTGTACCATAGATAGGCAGAGGGTACCTGTATACTGGAGAGCGTTCCATAGACGGGGGAGGGTACCTGTGTGCCGGAGAGCGTACCATAGATAGGCGGAGGGTACCTGTATAGCGGAGAGCGTACCATAGACAGGCGGAGGGTACTTGTGTACTGGAGAGCGTACCGTAGACAGGCGGAGGGTACCTGTGTACCGCAGAGCGTACCGTAGACAGGCAGAGGGTACCTGTGTACCGGAGAGCGTACCGTAGACAGGCAGAAAAAAATATACATATATCCAGGCACATTGCCTCTAGTTAGGACATTAAATAAGTTATTAAGGAAAGGGAGGTGCTGAAGGGGGTGTGGCTAGAAAACAGCAAAAATCTATTAACCCTTCGCACTCTCGCATGCAAATGTTCAAACAAATGCATTCTCAGATTCACTCATCCAGGCACAACTGTTATCCCTACAGCTAAGTTAAAAGCCGGGGTTTTAGTTCACAGAAGAATGCATTCTTCTGCTTAGTCACCTATACTGCGCAGAAGTACCCAGGTAAACATAGGTGTCCTAACTCTGGCCCTGTAACATGCATAGTGCAGACATGCAAACACATTCATTGCATCAAACCTATCAAGGGATTAGGAGCACACATCCTGACGTCCTCTCCTGGGACAGATAGTGCATCTTACCAATCGCACAAGGGAGCTTACGTTATGTGTCCATGTGCATACACCAGCATAAGCTGTGTGCATGCTGACAAACACATACAGGGGAAGGAGGGAGTGCACTGAATTAGACCCTAAAACCCCGGCTTTTAACTTAGCTCTAGGGATAACAGTTGTGCCTGGATGAGTGAATCTGTAAATGCATTTGTTTGAACATTTGCATGCGAGAGTGCGAAGGGTTAATAGATTTTTGCTGTTTTCTAGCCACACCCCCTTCAGCACCTCCCTTTCCTGAATAACTTATTTAATGTCCTAACTAGAGGCGATGTGCCTGGATATATGTATTTTTTTCTTGTTACTGACCCCTGTGGCTAGGGTCTAATTCAGTGCACTCCCTCCTTCCCCTGTATGTGTTTGTCAGCATGAAAACAACTTATGCACACCAAGTGTGCATCCTTGCAACAGCAGCGCTATCCACCATTGTTTGCCATGTACTATGTTAAATTATCAAAGCTCTGAAACCCCTGATGAGCATGGGATGGACTGCATAAGTACTGTATATACTTGAGTATAAGTCTAGAAATGTAGGACTGATTCACTTCATAAAGTGTAGGGGTCGGCTTATACACGAGTCATGGGCAGCACTGAGCACACTGTGTGAACTAATATAGTGACATTCCCATTTGCAGCAATCCACCCTGCGGTAAGTGATAATTTGAGGAAAGGAAATGCCAAGAAAACACAGGTGTGAAAGTCCTGGCCACAACAATTAACAATTAAAGGAGCAGGGGAAAATACTGGGCTGCATAAAAGGCAGTGAATAATTGCAGCACTTGGGGGCCTAGAGGAGGTATTGGCTGCACTTCAGGGACTGGAGGGGTTAATGGTTGCAATACTGTATGCAGTAACCCCTCCTGAGCCCCAAGGGCAGCCATTAACTTTGCTGGGTAGACTTATACTTGAGTCAATAAAAAATTCCAGCTTCAGAGGATTGAATATTGGAGTCGACATATAGAAGGTCGAATTGTATTGAAGGATATACGTTAATCATTCAGACATCAGCACACCCGCCAGCATGTAGGGAGCAGCCAAGATCCTTGGTGTCACACTGATGCATGCACCGCCCACTTTTCACTTTACAAAATTTACTATACCTGAAGTTTTATTATATCCGAGTTTACAATACCAGGCGTTGCTTCAATAGACTAATAATGGAGACCGGCCGGGACCTGGAGTGGTAGTTTACTATACCCGTATATTTTTTATAACGAGATTATACGGTAATACAGCTTTAAAGTGAACCCAAGTTGAATAACTGATGAGATAAACAATTGCATTCATCCTCCAACTCCTAAAAATTACTTTTTAGATATCCCATGGTTTATTTTATATTTAAACATTTACAATCTAGATTGAATGTGTTGTTGCCTGTGCTCAGTGGCAGCCAATTAGGTGTCCCAGAGTTACAAAAAAGGCAAAAGTTGTATTCTGCCAAGAAGACTTTTATGGCTGTAATTAGCTTATCAGTGATGTTTACTATATTCCCGACAAGCTACAGCCAAGACAGAAGCGGTCACCTTCATGCCTAGAAATGAACTCTTTCAGGCAGCAAAATAAGACAAGTAAAGCAGCCTTGTTATGAATATGTTTAGCACTGTACATACACATGTTAATCTCATGTCACACATCGCCTCGGGTACACTTTAAGCAAGCAACTGTGGCCTCCCGTGATGCATCACTTCAGAATATGCAAATCATCTCTTCTGCCCCTGCACTGATGACGACCTACAAGTCCGAAACAGGTTGTATGCATGTTGGATTAATGTGGCTTTGTTAAATGTATTAGCTACAGGCTTAAAGGAAACCTAAACTAAAAGAAAAAAAAAAAAAGTTTCACTTACCTGGGGCATCTACCAGCCCCATGCAGCCATCCTGTGCTCTCGCAGTCATTCATGGCTCTTCCGGTCCCCCGCTGCCAGCTAGTTTCGTTTTTGCCGACTGGGAGTCAGCCGGCCGCCATGCGTACCTTTTTACGAAACTAGCTAGCAGTGGGAGACCGGAAGAGCCATGATTGACTACGAGGGAACAGGATGGCTGCATGGGGCTGGTAGAAGCCCCAAATAAGTGACTTTTTTTTCGGTTTAGGTTTCCTTTAATACACACCAGCTGTTCTGGATGTACAGTACAACCTGGCTTTCAGGGGCAGAAAAAGATGATTTGCATATTCAATAGTGATGCATCATGGGAGACAACCGTTGCTCACTTGCAGCTGAAACATTGCAAACATAGTAGAGCCTTGGGTTTGAGAGCATAATTCATTCCGGACACATGCTTGTAATCTAATGCACTCTTATATCAAAGCAAATTTCCCCATAAGAATGAATGGAAACTCAGATGATTCGTTCCACAATCCAAAAACATTTATAAAAAATGTTTAATATGAAGTGCTGTACTATATTAAGTAAAAATACAAAGATTTGAACTATAACAGAATAATTGTTATCTGTTGGCTCACCCCAACCTTTTTTTTTTTTTTTTTTTTTTTTTATGGCTTTAACCTTAGTTCGGGGTAAGCCGCGCAGGAGGTTTTCTCAGGCCCTGCTGGGCCGATCTGCGTAATTTTTTTTTTTGCTGAACGCAGCTAGCACTTTGCTAGCCGCGTCAGCACACCGATCGCCGCCGCCGAGCGGCGATTCGCAGCTATCCACGCCACCGCAGAGCCCCCCCCCTCTAGACCTCCTATCAGCGCCAGGCAGCGCTAAAGGGTGGATCGGGTCTCCCTTAGACGTCACGACGTCCATGACGTCATCCCGCCCCGTCGCCACGACGGGGGGAACCCTCCAGGAAATCCCGTTCTTTGAACGGGATTTCCCGATCGCCAGAGGCGATTGGAGGGGCTGGGGGGGATGCTGCTGAGCAGCGACTATCATGTAGCGAGCCCTAGACTCGCTATATGATTTAAAAAAAAAAAAATCAAAAAACCGGCAGAGCTGCCCCCTGGCGGTTTTTATTAAACCGCCAGGAGGGTTAAAGAGGAACTTCAGCCTAAACAAACATACCGTCATTAAGTTGCATTAATTTTGTTAATTAAAATAGATAGGTAATATAATCTCTTACCCACCCTGTTTTAAAAGAACAGGCAAATGTTTGTGATTTCATGGGGGCAGCCATCTTTTTCATGGGGGCAGCCATCTTTTTGGTTGAAAGGAGGTGACAGGGTGCATGAGACACAGTTCCAACTGTCCTGTGTCCTGATCACCCCTCCCAGCTGCGCTCGCTAGGCTTAAACTCTCAAATTCAAAATGTAAAAAATAAAAAAAATTGCACCAAAACAGCAGAACGAGAACAACAACATCAGAAATCCCACAGCACAGCATCAGAGGAAAAATGCCCGGGCAGTTTTCTTCTGTGCAGCTAAAAATGAGGCTTGGGTAAGAAAAACAAAGTTCTGATGCTGTGAAACTGTTAAAGAAACACCAAGCCTTTTCAGTTCTGCTGAGTAGATTTTTAGTCTGGAGGTTCACTTTAACAATGAACTTGTCCATTGAGCAAGAAAAATAATTGATACTTACCTGGGGCTTCCTTCAGGCCGTGGGCTCCCTTGCTGCCTCTCCAGACCACTTGGTTCGTACCCTAGCCGGCCCGGTAACTTGCCCTTCGTACAAGCGTGGGCTGGACACCCACTGTCCCCGTGGTAGTCCCATGGCTGGGAACGTTCTGTGCCTGCACAGTAGTAACGCGTATGGCTGGCCCGAGCGATAAAGCGTGACTGAGGAAAGTTATCAGGCCAGCTAGCAGACGTACAGAACGGCCAGGGGAGAAAACGTGAGAGACTGAAGGGCGCTAAAGAAAGCCCTAGGTAACTATCAGTTACCTTTATTGCTTTGTCTCAGGATCATACAGTCATATCAGCTAATTTTGGTGCGGCGCCAATCATTTGGGGCCGCCATAGGGCTGTAAGCTGATAGCCAGCATTGAACTTCATCACAATCAGTAGCTGACACCCTCTTTCCTACGAGAAATCTTTACCTTTTCTCAAATAGTGCACCAGGAGGGTCTGTGTGGCTGATATTGTGGTGAAACTCCTCCCACAGTGTGACAGTGACCATGGTCCTGACAGTTTGCGGTCTGTGAACCTTGTTGCATTGTGGGAAATAACCGCTGTTTCCAACAATCAAGCAAGTAATATCTCCCTCTGTGCATAGAACGAACATTTCGTGCAGATCACCTGGCAAGACTAACGATGTTACCCCCAGTGAATAATGTCAGAATGTAAATCAGGGAGAGGAAAGATTTTACAATGGGCAAACACTGACAAAAAAAAAAAAAAAATCTATAAATGAATATTGTACAAAAAAAAAAAAAAGCAGTTCTATTTATTATGTTATTTTCACTACAGCTCCTCTTTAAACAGTGTGGCATCCTACATGCTACAGCATGTAGTTACATCTCCTGTTACATCCATCTCAAAAACATTTCCAGAATTCATACCTTCCTTTCACAGAAGGCAGCCAAAATGCCTGTAAATGCTCTAATCATATTCACTACAGCACCCTGCTATGCGGCTTCCCGAAAAACAGACTGGAACCTCTCCAGTCCCTACTGGACTCTGCTGCTCGTCTCATCCACCTCTCCTCCCGCTCCTCTGATGCTGCCCCTCTCTGCCAATCCCTCCACTGGCTGCCAATCACCCAAAGCATCCAGTACATCCTACCAGGAAGCTTTGCTTTTCCCAGGAGGCCCTCTTGTCCTCTAGCTTGGTCACCTCCTCTTACTCCTGCATCCAGGACTTCTCACGAGCATCCCATGCTGTAGACCTGGAAAGCTTCAAACGTACCTTCAAAACACAACTGTTCAGCCGAGCCTATAATTAGCTATAGATTGCATTGGGGGTTCAATGCAACATCCACTAACCCATGTCTCCTAGCCACAACCATCTAGATCAGGCATGGGCAAACTTGGCCCTCCAGCTGTTAAGGAACTACAAGCCCCACAATGCATTGCAGGAGTTTGACAGCCAGCCATGACTCATAAAGGCAAATGCATTGTGGGACTTGTAGTTCCGTAACAGCTGGAGGGCTGAGTTTGCCCATGCCTGATCTAGATTGTAAGCTCACAAGAGCAGAGACCACCTTCTAGTGTTTCTTATTCCAATGTAATTTATCATATCAACATGTACTAGTATTGGTGATGTCCACACATCAGCCATGTATGTATTGATAGTCCTGATTGTGCAGAGCATAGCTCCCAACTGTCCCTTTTTTGGGGAGACAGTACTCCTTTGGGAACTAAATCCCCGTCCCTCTTTCTTCTTCTGTTGTCCCTCTTTCAGAACCGATGTACAGATTTAAGTACATATATTGGTAGTTATTTTTCTACTGAAAAGTGCGTTTAATATACTCAATGTCACGTCTATCATTCAAATTGATAGGATTCTTATTTTCGAATTTTAAAACGGAGTAGTACTAATGATTATAGAGAGGACCAGCATGGTCTCCATTTTAAAATGTTGTCTTTGGTTTCTGAATTTTTCCTGATATCAGTGACTAAGGGTGGGGCGGGGGCAGGATTAGGGGTGTGGTGGAGGCGTGGTTAGAGTTGTGACAGGGGTGTGTCTTAGAATGCCCCTTTTTTTTTTATCTCAAAAGGTTTGGAGGCAAGTATTTTGCATCTATGCTCCTCTGTTTGTTTTGTACTATGTACAGCGCTATAGAAGATGTTGGAGTTATATAAATAAAAAAAAAAAACAATAAATCGATAATAACTAAGCGAGAGGCAGGCGAGGGGCAGGAGCACTCTTGTACAAGATGGCGCTTAGTACTATAGCAGCAGGGTTCCTCCTATAGAATTCACTTCTATCAGCATCGTAGGACCTGATGTGACCCGGCTAAGGTCACGCACCGGCATCAGTGGCAGAGATCCTTGCAGGACACGGAGGTGAATTCAGGCCAACCTCAGCAGTGGCCTATCTCCCCCTCCAAAACAAGTTTACAAACTTTCCGCACGCCCCGTCCCCAACTTTCAAACAGGGGGACGCTGCTGGGAGATTTGCCTCACTGACTCATTTCACAAACCGCAACTCTCCCCACAACAGAATGCCATTAACACCCTCCTGGCCAGGGCCGAGCTGGGAATGGGTTCCAGCCACGCCGGCCCGACTTCCTGCAGGCACTCAACGGGTTCAGCATCGCGGCGATGAGAAATGGCTAGGATCAGATGTACTTACAACGTTTAATGCAAGACAGACATGCTCTGGCACTGAAGGGCCCCGGGCCGTGCCCTGCCCAAAAGTCTGAGCAGCCCAGAAACAGCAGCTGGGTCCAAAGCCTCCTCATTACTGCAGTGGAAAACAGAACAGGAGGGTGTAGCAGAAGACGAGGCACAAAAGAACGAACGTCGATAATGAGTTTAAGAATTTCCAACGCAGCCAGCTGGGAAGTGGAGGAACGGCAAATTGCAGATTGTCATGAACAGATTTCAGAACGCCCTGGGGTTACAATTTCAAATCATTGTTATTCTTTTTATTTTCCTTCTCCAACGTACTAAACACAAATTCCACAGACGCGGATCCCGTCCTGTAGGCCTCGCTGCTTGACGGCGTAGAAACAATGCCGACGCCGGTCTGTAGAACATTATCTCGGCTCCACAACCTGGCACAAGATGGCAGATACCTGCGCGAGTCTTGGAAGGCCCGGAGGCGAGATCGGCAGCTAATAGCAGGCCTGGTGAAACTCTAGATGGCCAGAATGTTATTGTCATGTGTATTAGCGTTTGATGGATAGATCAAAGCGGGCGAATTATAAAAGCTCCTCAACCGTGCCTGAGAAAAGCTGGGGGATTGTTGGGTGACAGAACACAGGGGTGGGTGGGGAGCCGCAGCGTGTGAAGAGGTGGCCGGGGGGAGATTAGCGAGGTTTGTGAGAAACACTAAATCCTTCCAGGAATTTCACCAACCGTCACCCCTCAAGTAGCTGATAAAACAGCGCCGTATACAATGGAGACCGACCCTGTGTTATTGACTGAGGAATTAGATTAAATTACTTCAAATTAAAGTCAAGCTGATCAAATTCTGTCACAGCAAACACGGCAATACTGGTCCTTATCCGGGGAAAAAAAAGCTAAAAGTTTTCTTCTATTCAGTGAGGAGACATTGGGCAAGACTCCCTAACACTGAGACTGCCTATAGTGCGCGCCCTAGTGGCTGCAGCCC
The DNA here is from genome assembly GCF_040937935.1 of Hyperolius riggenbachi. Taxonomy (NCBI): domain Eukaryota; kingdom Metazoa; phylum Chordata; class Amphibia; order Anura; family Hyperoliidae; genus Hyperolius; species Hyperolius riggenbachi. The sequence continues at coordinate 263,481,771 of NC_090654.1, read as the reverse complement.
TGATGCTTAGAGTCCGCCAGGAGAAAAGTGGGATATATACGTTCTGTGTCTTGTCTTCTAGAAGGTGGACAAATTGAGGTCAGACATAAATGTTAAGCTGAACGTTCTCATCCACAAAATACAATTGCAGCATTTAGCAAGCACAAAAAAAAGCTAAAATTAAGGTTTGGAAAACTAATATCAAAATTTAGGTCATGTTATTTGCTTAATAGATACTGAAAAGTGGTTTTATTGAGAAAGTTATCAGTGCAGATCATACCCCCAGCGAAACGATGATGCCCCCAACGTTCACACCTCCTTCCCAGTTCGCATTCCCCTTGTGGAAGCCCCATGGTTTAAGGGCTGATAAGTCAAGTTTTTCCACCAAGATATCCTATGTTAGAGTGCAGCCACCATATCTCTCCATCCAAACCATAACAAATGCAGCCACCACGTTTCTCCACAAACCATAGCAAGTGTGGCTACCGCATCTCTCCACAACCCATAACAAGTGTGCCGACCACATTTCTCCACAGCCCATAACAAGTGTGGCCACTACATCGCTCCACAACCCATAATAAGTGTGGCCACCACCTCTCTCCACAACCCATAACAAGTGTGGCCACCACATCTCCACAGCCCATAAAAAGTGTGGCCACTACATCGCTCCACAGCCCATAACAAGTGTGCCGACCACATCTCTCCACAGCCCATAACAAGTGTGCCGATCACATAGCTCCACAGCCCATAACAAGTGTGCCGACCACATAGCTCCACAGCCCATAACAAGTGTGCCGACCACATCTCTCCACAGCCCATAACAAGTGTGCCGACCACATCTCTCCACAGCCCATAACAAGCGTGCCGACCACATCTCTCCACAGCCCATAACAAGTGTGGCCACTACATCGCTCCACAGCCCATAACAAGTGTGCCGACCACATCGCTCCACAGCCCATAACAAGTGTGGCCACTACATCGCTCCACAACCCATAACAAGTGTGGCCACTACATCGCTCCACAACCCATAACAAGTGTGGCCACTACATCGCTCCACAACCCATAACAAATGTGGCCTCCACATCTCTCCACAGCCCATAACAAGTGTGGCCACCACATCTCTCCACAGCCCACAATCACACCTCCTTCCCAGTTCGCATTCCCCTTGTGGAGGCCCCAAGGTTTAAGGGTTCATAAGTCAAGTTTTTCCCCCAAGATATCCTATGTTAGAGTGCAGCCACCATATCTCTCCATCCAAACCATAACAAGTGTGGCCTCCACATCTCTCCACACAACCCATAACAAGTGTGGCCTCCACATCTCTCCACATCCCATAACAAGTGTGGCCACCACGTTTCTCCACAAACCATAGCAAGTGTGGCTACCGCATCTCTCCACATCCCATAATAAGTGTGGCTACCACGTCGCTCCACAACAAGTGTGGCCTCCACATCTCTCCACAACCCATAACAAGTGTGGCCTCCACATCTCTCCACATCCCATAACAAGTGTGGCCACCACGTTTCTCCACAAACCATAGCAAGTGTGGCTACCGCATCTCTCCACATCCCATAATAAGTGTGGCTACCACGTCGCTCCACAACAAGTGTGGCCTCCACATCTCTCCACAACCCATAACAAGTGTGGCCTCCACATCTCTCCACATCCCATAACAAGTGTGGCCACCACGTTTCTCCACAAACCATAGCAAGTGTGGCTACCGCATCTCTCCACATCCCATAATAAGTGTGGCTACCACGTCGCTCCACAACAAGTGTGGCCTCCACATCTCTCCACAACCCATAACAACCCACATCTCTCCACAGCCCATAAGTGTGGCCACCACATCTCTCCACAGCCCATAACAAGTGTGGCCACCACATCTCTCCACAGCCCATAACAAGTGTGGCCACTACATCTCTCCACAGCCCATAACAAGTGTAGCCTCCACATCTCTACACAACCTAAAGCAGGTGTGGTAACAATGACTTGTAACCCATAACAAGTGTGGCCACTAAGTCTCTGCACATCCCATAACAAGTGTGCCCACCACATCTCTCCACAACCCTTAACAAGTGGGCCACCCAGTCACTCCACATCCCATAAACAAGTGTGGCCACAAAATCTCTCCACAAGCCATGAAATGGGGACACCATATCTCTCCACAACCCACAATAAGCGTGGCTACTACATCTATCTCAACCCATAACAAAAGTGGTTACCATGTGTCTCTACAAACGACAAAAAGTATGATCACCACGGCTCTCCACAACCCATAGCAAGTGTGGCCACCATGTTTCTCCACAACCCATAACAAGAGTGACCACATCTCTCCACAACCCACAAAAAGTGTGGCTACTACGTCTTTCCCACCCATAACAAGTGTGGCCACCACATTTCTCCACAACCCATTGCAAATGTGGCTGCCACATCTCTCCACAACCCATAACACGCGTTGCCAAAATGTGTCTCCACTACCTGTAACAAGCGTGGCCACCACATCTTTTCACAACCCATAATTAATGTGGCTACCATGTCAATCCACATCCCATAACAAGTGTGCCACCATATCACGCCACATCCCATAAGTGTGGCCACCACGCCTCTCCACAACCGCAAGTGTGGCCACCACGTCTCTCCACAACCCATAACAAGTGCGGCCACCACTGTCCTCTACCAATCAAAACTGAAAAAACTCCAATCAGTATCTTTCTACTCCAGTCCCCAAACAAGTCATGTTCTCACAATTTCCTTCAACTTGCCCAGGTAATTGTGACAACCAAATTATTACATTAGTGTCAGGATGGGGCCACATGCCGTCAAGCCTTATTGCTGAGGTTCTCTCTGGACTGGAGGTCACATAGGGCAGCACCTTTTGGAACAATTACACAAATTCTGGAGATTTTCATATGCTTTAACCACTTAAGGACCGCAGTCTTTTCACCCCTTAAGGACCAGAGCCTTTTTTCCATTCAGACCACTGCAGCTTTATTGGTTTATTGCTCAGTCATACAAGCTACCATCTAAATGAATTTTACCTCCTTTTCTTGTCACTAATACAGCTTTCTTTTGGTGCTATTTGATTGCTGCTGCGATTTTTACTTTTTATTATATTCATCAAAAAAGACATGAATTTTGGCAAAAAAATGATTTTTTTAACTTTCTGTGCTGACATTTTTCAAATAAAGTAAAATTTCTGTATACATGCAGCGCGAAAAATGTGGACAAACATGTTTTTGATAAAAAAAAACCCATTCAGTGTATATTTATTGGTTTGGGTAAAAGTTATAGCGTTTACAAACTATGGTGCAAAAATTGAATTTTCCCATTTTGAAGCATCTCTCTCATTTCTGAGCACCTGTCAGGTTTCATGAGGTGCTAGAATTCCAGGATAGTATAAATACCCCCCAAATGACCCCATTTTGGAAAGAAGACACCCCAAAGTATTCACTAAGAGGCATGGTGAGTTCATAGAAGATTTTATCTTTTGTCACAAGTTAGCGGAAAATGACACTTTGTGACAAAAAATAAAAATAAAAAAAAGTTTCCATTTCTGCTAACTGGTGACAAAAAAAAAATGAAATCTGCCACGGACTCACCATGCCCCTCTCTGAATACCTTGAAGTGTCTAGTTTCCAAAATGGGGTCATTTGTGGGGTGTGTTTACTGTCCTGGCATTTTGGGGGGTGCTAAATTGTAAGCACCCCTGTAAAGCCTAAAGTGGCTCATAGGACTTTGGGCCCCTTAGCGCACCTAGGCTGCAAAAGAAATGTCACACATGTGGTATCGCCTCACTCAGGAGAAATAGTATAATGTGTTTTGGGGTGTATTTTTACACATACCCATGATGGGTGGGAGAAATATCTCTGTAAATGAGATTTCTTTTGATTTTTTTACACACAATTGTCCATTTACAGAGATATTTCTCCCACCCAGCATGGGTATGTGTAAAAATACACCCCAAAACACATTATACTACTTCTCCTGAGTACGGCGATACCACGTGTGACACTTTTTTGCACCCTAACTGCGCTAAGGGGCCCAAAGTCCTATGAGTACCTTTAGGATTTCACAGGTCATTTAGAGGCATTTATTTTCTAGACTACTCCTCACGGTTTAGGGCCCCTAAAATGCCAGGACAGTATAGGAACCCTACAAGTGACCACATTTTAGAAAGAAGACACCCCAAGGTATTCCGTTAGTAGTATGGGGAGTTCATAGAAGATTTCATGTTTTTTTTCACAAGTTAGCGGAAATTGATTTTTATTGTTTTTTTCACAAAGTGTCATTTTCCACTAACTTGTGACAAAAAATAAAATCTTCTATGAATTCCCCATACACCTAATTGAATACCTTGGGGTGTCTTCTTTCTAAAATGGGGTCACTTGTGGGGTTCCTATAATGCCCTGGCATTTTAGGGGCCCTAAACCGTGAGGAGTAGTCTAGAAACCAAATGCCTCAAAATGACCTGTGAAATTCTAAAGGTACTCATAGGACGTTGGGCCTCTTAGCGCACCTAGGTTGCAAAAAAGTGTCACACATGTGGTATCGCCGTACTCAGGAGAAGTAGTATAATGTGTTTTGGGGTGTATTTTTACACATACCCATGCTGGGTGGGAGAAATATCTCTGTAAATTAAAATGTTTTGATTTTTTTACACACAATTGTCCCTTTACAGAGATATTTCTCCCACCCAGCATGGGTATGTGTAAAAATACACCCCAAAACACATTATACTACTTCTCCTGAGTACGGCGATATCACATGTGTGACACTTTTTTGCAGCCTAGGTGCGCTAAGGGGCCCAACGTCCTATTCACAGGTCATTTTGAGGCATTTGGTTTCTAGACTACTCCTCACGGTTTAGGGCCCCTAAAATGCCAGGGCAGTATAGAAACCCCACA